>NW_006408776.1:2729776-2752321 GCF_000296735.1 Chrysochloris asiatica
GAGTTGGTTCTGACTAATAACGACCCTGTATAGGGTTTCCAAGGCTATAAATCTTTATGGGAGTAGAAAGCCTTATCTTTCTCCCGCGGAGCGGCTGGTAGTTTCGAACCGCTGACCTTAAGGTTCGCAGCCCGATTCGTAACCACTACGCTACCAGAGCTCCTACATCATCTTTAATCTTACAAGAGATAAAAGGAGAGAATTGAGCAGAGAAGGACCTCAGCACCTCAGTACCACCCAGGATTCCTATGCTATGAACCTCGTAGAACCAGGGTATGGTTGATGTGAAGATAAACATCTTCAAGCAATGCTGGGTCCATGGTTGTTAAAAGGACCCCTGGCTTTCCCCAGTGCCACAAGAGAGGCAAAACTTTCATCTAGATCAAGCACTCTGACTTTGAAATTCTAGTGAAAGAGACTGTGAAAGAATACAGTCGTTTTTTTAAAGCCATTCACTTGCAATATGTCCATTACAGCAGCACTAGATAACGATGACTAGAAGGAGAGGCAGACTACGTCTGACTGGTGAGTCACTTAAAACCTTATGAGTAGCAGTAGAATATTGCCAGATAAAGTACCAGAAAATGAAAGCATTATGAATTGTGCCAGAATATTGTCAGATATGGTGCTGAAAGATGAGCCCTTCAGGTTGGAAGGTGCTCAAAATGTGACTGGGGAAGAACAGCTTCCTCAAAGTAGAGCTGACTGTAATGATGCAAATGGAGTAAAGCATTCAGGACCTCATTTACTGATGGGGCACGACTTAAAAGGAGGAAAAACACTTTGTTGTTGTTGTTGTTGTTAAGTGCCGTCAAGTCGCAAACATCCATTAATGATCAACAGTCAAGAAATCAAATGATATATTTATTACATTAGGCAGATGTACTAAATCTGCTGCACAAGACCTCTTCAAAGTGTTGAAGAGCAAAGATATCAGTTTGAGGACTAACGTATGCCTGACCAAGCCATGGTATTTTCAGTAGCCTCATACGCATGGGAAAGTTGGACAGTGAATAAGAAAGACCAGAGAAGAATTGATGCATTTGAGTTATGGTGCTGGAGAGGAGTGTTAAAAGTACAATGAACTCCCAGAAGAACAAACAAAGTTGTGTTGGAAGAAGTACAGCCAGAGTGCTTTCTTAGAAGCCAGGATTGTGAGACTGACTCTCAGGCTTAGGGTATATTATCAGGAGGTACCAGTTCTTAGAGAAAGACATCATGCTTGATAAAGTGGAGAGTAAGTGAAAAACAGGAAGACCCCCCATCAGATAGATTGACAACAATTGTACAGATGGTGCAGGACTGGGCAGTGTTTCCTTTTTTTATGTGAATAGGGTCACTATGAGTCAGAACCAACTTGGTGGCACCCAACAACAACAGATAACTAAGGTAGCCAGTAATGCCCATTCTATTAACTGCACTCCTATCCCATTTGGTTTCAATTCTGAGTACTTCTCTTAGAACTTGTCAGAGTATCCCTGGTCTTATAGAACTGTGGCTCTGTCTTCCTCCTACTCGTCCTCAGCATTTGGATCCTGGCTGAGAAGGTATCTCCACTAATGATCCAGATGGACCCTTGCAAGTTTCTATTTGTAGGGTCACTCCTGTCCCTCCAACAGCCTTTTGGTGGAGCCTCCTGATATTCTTGTTCTCCTCCAATTGTTCAATCCAGCCTCTGCCTCCAGGCCCTTTATTGGGAAATGGCTTCTTCTTTTGCACACAATACCCTGACCTTAGGTATTATAAAATCTAAGGTGACTGATTACTTCACCTCAAATTTCCACAATTTCTTACTCATCAAACATTTCTTGATAATCATTATCATGTTCTGAGCAGTCATTGACTTCATTGCTTCACCTCTACTTCTACAACTGTTTTCCATGTAAAAAGAGTTTTATCACAACAAACTCTTCAAATATTTTCAAATTTCATCAATGGATGATTGCATTATTTGGGTATAGTTTTACTATGTGCCCAAATTTGAAAAAATGGTTCAAATGGTTATCCCAAACTTCTTTTCCACAAAACTCAATTATTAAACCATTTTCTTTCAACCATTCCTTTACCTTTGTTTGTTGGCAAATTCCCGGATGTGTCTTAAGCACATAGTTTACAAATTGCTGTTGTTGTTTGTTAGGTGCCATTGAGTCAGTACCAAATCACAGTGACACTATGCATAGCAGAATGAAACATTGTCCTGTCCTACACTAAACTCACAGTCCCTGCTGCATCTGAGCCCATTGTTGCTGCCCCTGTGCCAATCCATCTCATTAGAGGTCTTCCTCTTTTTCTCTGACCCTCCACTTTACCCAACATGATATCCTTCTTCAGGGACTGGTCCCTCCAAGTAATATGTCCCGAGTATGAGTGTGAAATATGACCATTCTGGGTTCCAAGGAACATTTTGGTTGTATTTTGTCCAACACAGATTAATTTGTTCTTTTGGCTGCCCATGGCACTTTCAATATTCTCCTCCAACATCATAACTCAAATGCATAAATTCTTCTACAGTCTTCCTTATTCACTGTCCAATATTCACATTCATATAAGGTTACTGAAAATATCATGGCTTGGGTTAGATGTACCTTAGTCCTCAAATTGACATCTTTGCTCTTCAACTCTTTAAAGAGGTCTTGTATAGAAGATTTGCCTAATGCAATATGTCATTTAATTTCTTAACTGCTGTTTCCATGGCTGTTGATTGATGATCCAAGCAAAATGAAGTCTTTGACAACTTCTATCTTTTCTCTATTTATATGGATGTTATTCGTTGGTCCAGTGGTGAGGATTTTTGTCTTCTTTACATTGAGGGGCAACCTATACCAAAGGCTGTGGTCTTTGATCTGCATCAATAAGTATTTTAAGTCCTCTTCAGTTTCAGCAAGCAAGGTTGTATCACCTGTATTTCACAGGTTGTTTATGAGTCTTCCTCCTATCCTGATGCCACGTTTTTCTTCATATAATCCAGTGTCTCAGATTATGTGAGGATATGTTAAAATTAGAGCCCTCATCCATTGCTGATAGGACTGTAAAACGGAACGGCCACTGTAGAAGTAAGTTTGTATGCTCCTGAAAAAGCTCAACACAGATGATTCAGCAATTACATTCCTAGGTATATATCCAAATGAATTAAAATGAACTCGACAGATACAGGTACATCAATGTTCATTGTATCACATTAACAACAGACAAAAACTGGAAACAAAACAGATGAATGGTGGTGGTGGTTATATGCCATGAAGTCGCTTCCGACTCACAGCGACCCTGTACAGGGTTTCTGAAGCTGGAAATGTTTATGGAAGCAGAAAGCCTCACCTTTCTCCCACAGAGTTGCTAGCACTTTCGAACTGATGACCTAGGGGTTAACAGCCCGATTGGATACACAAAATATGATATACACATACAATTGAATATTAATTAACCACAATCATGTTCTGGATACATGTTGAAATATGGAAGAACCTTGAAAGTATGATGCTGAGAGAAAAATGGGTTTCAAAAGAACAAATGTTTTATGATTCCATTTAGATGAGATATCTAGGGGGAAGTATAGAGGTCAAAGTTAGCATTCACCAGAAGTGGGAGGGAGGGAGGGAGGGGACAATTACTTAGTGGTGATGGTTACACCACATGACAAATGTAATTAATGTCACTCAATTGAATGACAAACAAAATTTAAATAGAAACTATTTTGGCTATGTGTACTTATCACAATTCAAAAGAAAGAAAAAGGGGGGCATGGTGTTGAACCCTTTGCCTCAGCTTATACCACCTGCAAATATTTACTCAGCAGTAAAAGACCCTTTCTAGAGCCATGCTTTTAGGTTTCCACTGCAGAGAGAATTAGTGGTCTGTGCTAGAGCAGTAAAACTGACATATTCCAAATGCTGTGTCCTTTAAGGTGAGCCCGTGTTAAGTGGCCTGGCCTCCTGGCTGCTGACTCCTCACTGTGGAAATGACAGGACTTGAAGGACTAATAAAAAACAGAATGAAAGTGGAGCCGTTCTTTGAGTCAAGGTATTTTCATTTTCTCCTTTGTGATTAATGCATTTTAGTCAATGTGCCAAGTGCCTAAGAATCGAAATGACATGACATGTCTGAATAGTAACTTGGTGACGGCGCCTGAGAAAAACCAAACATCAAAATAACTGTGGCTCCAGTCTAGTGCTTACTTGGCTGCTGTTCATCCTCTGCTATGGGTCCACCACATTGACAAGACTGCTTCACCCCCTCTGCACTGGCACGGGTGGGGGGTGGGGGAAGTGGAAAGTGGTATCATGGGGCAATAAGCTAATTCTTGATGTTTTGACAGTCCTCATTAGGCTGATCAAGCTGGGAGTGCACAGGGGAAGGGCCCAGACAATTAGTGCTGTGGGAAATGCTACAGCGAACCAAGGCCAATTCGGAACTGATTAGTGTTATCCAAACCTTTCCCAACAGTCCAGTCATTACCTCATCCCCTCTGGCGACCTGGCAAGGCTAGAGTTCTTGTAGCACCTGGCAGTTAAAAAGTACTGGTCCAAGACTCCTTCGGCCTTATGGAGGATAGAGAAGGGGGAGGAGTCAGGGAGTGTTTGGCGTTCCTTGACCCAGCTCACTGGCTCATGGTACACTGTCCACAAGCAGCGTCCTGAGCCATGGATGCCATCATTTGTTCCCGCTACAAGATTCCTACACATGTCGAAGCTCACTGTCTCTAAAAGTTTTCAAGCTGAGTCTGAATAACTAGCTGTCAGGAGGATTGTTAAATGGCTTCCCCTCTCAGTCCAAGATTACAAACCAGGCGCCCATAACACTTTTTGTTCCAGGTTCTGCCTATGGTGCTTCCTAGGGTTGTTGGAAGATGATGAAGTTGGTATCTATGAATCCAATAAATGTATGGAGATAAATGTTTATTATTGTAGGACCTGAAGTGAACTGTGATTCCAGCTTGTGAGCAAGTCAGTCATTTCTCTCTCTCTCTGGACTACAGGTGAATTAAGGAAAAGGTGGAGAATTCACCAACACCTCAGGTATTGCTTCTCTACCCAAGAGTGGATTGTCAAATGGTAAAAGGTAACAAGGTATCTCCCCTACTTAACAACTTCTTAATAATCAAAAAAAGAAAGTTTTTATAGTCTGCCAACCTTAGAATTTAAGTCACAATTTTACCTCATCCACGTATACATGTGCATATATATTGCAGGGGAGCAGTACTAGCCCAGATTGTGAAAAAAACAAAACAAAATTTGTTTAAATGTGACACTGACCATTCCTCCCAAAGTCCCTTTACTGGCTTTAATAATTCATTGCAATGATCACACAGAACTCAGACACCATACTCAAGTTAAGGGCTTTATTAAGATAATTCACAGATCACAGTCCAGGATCCAAAAATGCTCAGGGCATAGTTGTTCCAGTTAACTAATGATAAACACCCGCAGGACACACCACTTCATCATAAGCCTCAGCCTGAAGGCAGTTGGCTCTAGCTCCATGGATCAGCAAACCTAGTCCCTCCACTTAAGTGCCTGTAGGTACCCCACTCTGCAAGCAAGCCTCCTGTTGAAAGTCACTAGGCTTGACTTGCTCCATGGCCGGGAAGCAGGCTCCTCCATCTCATGCTCTGGCTCTTGGTTCTGCTGCTGCTGCTCTTCTGCATCACAGCTTTCTGTACCTGCATCGGGGAGGTTCAATGCACAGGGATCTCGGGATCCAAAGGACACATCCCACTCCTGGCTCTTCTTCTTTGAGTTCCCTCCTCCTTTTTCTTGAGCGATCTCATTTTATATACATTAGACTTCTAGACTCATGAGGGTAAAATCTCGTTTGGTGGGAATTTATAAAGACTATGGCTAGTTGTTGTTGTTAAGTGTCGTTGAGTCAGTTCCAACTCATAGTAACCCTGTGTAGGGCTTCCGAGGAGTGGATGGAGACATTAAATAATTCAGTGCATCACACAGAAAAATCAAACATTTTATCTGTGGCTGGGCTAGAATAAAGATAAGGCTTTCTTTTTTATATTAGAGAATTTTCAGCAGACAAAACTTGAAGCAATATTCAGAGTATTAGGCTGAGTTTATCTAATAGTATTTTTTTTTCTTTTGTCTTGTTTATTTAATGCCACCCAAATTACTTTTCAGATAATGGAATCCCATTGTAACATAGCTCATTATTTTCTTGGGCAGGCTAGACTGTAAAGACAGTCAGTTCCCCTGAAGTGAAAACACTATTCAAAAAACCTTGCAACAGTTTCCTAAGAAAGGGTGGTGGCCCTGTCCTGTGGACCAAAGGTAAAAGAGTCTCCACATTGCTGGTACGTCTTCCTGTTTAGAACCCATCAGGAAAGCAGGGAAGAGCATCCAAGCTATTTTACAGAGAAGAAAAACTAAAATTTCTTTGAAAGTTCCCACAAATTATTGAGTAGAAGAGGCAAGAACAAGCCTACCAGAAAGTCAACTCCATGAAAAGAAGAATTTGATCTGTTGTGTTTACATCTATATCTCTAACACCTTGAGCCAGGGATTGACACAAAATATGTGTTCTCTTTTGTAATATGAAAGTTTCACTCATTAGAGAGGGACAAGAGCCTCATTGTTTTTCATGAATATGACAGTTAAAGGAGTAAAAAGACAAACTATAAACTAAAAACATATATTTGCAAAACATAAATAAGGAATTCAGATGAAGAATACACTTTTTTTTTTTAAGAATATACTTTTTAAAAAATCTTCCACGTATCAATAAAAAACAATTGTAAAAAAGGCAAACAGGTATAAAATTGACTAAAAGATATGAAGAGGTAGTTCACAAAGAAATACATATGACCAGTAAAAATATGAAGAGATGTTCATCTTTGTAGGCTCAGATAAATGCAAATGAAGATTACAAAGGAAAGATTGTGTTTACGCATTCAATTAGCAAAATAAATTGAATCTAATTGAAGATGTGGATGAAGGGGATCGCTTATACACTCAGGATTAGTAAAGAAATGGGTACAATCATTTTGAAACACAATTTGGCATTATTTTCTAAAGATAAATATTTACATATTTTATAATTCAGCAATTCTACTCCTAGGTGTAAACTCCCCCAAACTCTTGAACATCATCCAAATCAAAAATGAAGAAGTAAAACTACCTCTTTTTCAGATTACATGATTAAATTCCAAAGATTCCATAAGAAAGCTATTAGAACTAATGAATGATTTTAGCTAATTTGAAGGGTACGAAACCAACAATTAGAAACTGGTTCTTGTACTACACACCAACAATGAACAAGCAAAAAAGAAAATTATTTCATTTATAAAAGAATGAAAAGCCAAGGCATAAATTTAACCAGGAGGTGAAAGATTTGTACAGTGAAAATTATAAAACTTTACTGTAAGGAATTAAAGGAGACCTAACAACAATAAATATATTGGAAGGCTTAATATTATTAAGATGTTAGTACTACAGAAAGCAGCCTACACAGTCAATGAAATCTCTTATCAAAATTCTAATAGTGTTTTTTTTCACAAATGGAAATGCCAATCCTTAAATTCATCTGAAATTGCAAATGAGTTCATATAACCAAAGCAAACTAAAATAGGAGTACTCATACTTTCT
This sequence comes from Chrysochloris asiatica, assembly GCF_000296735.1. Classification (NCBI taxonomy): domain Eukaryota; kingdom Metazoa; phylum Chordata; class Mammalia; order Afrosoricida; family Chrysochloridae; genus Chrysochloris; species Chrysochloris asiatica. Next base: position 2,737,363 of record NW_006408776.1, read on the forward strand.
AATCGCCAAGCGTACTACAAGGTTACAGTAATCAATATAGTGTGGTACAGGAAAAGGATAGACATATGGAACAATAGAATAGAATATGGCGTCCAAAAATAAACCTATATATCTATGATCGATTCATTTTAGACAAAGCTGTCAAGTTCACTCAATGGGGATAGAAGAATCTTTTTAACAAATGATGTTGGAACAACTGAATTTCCAGATGTAAAGGAATGAAGTTGGAGCTGAGCTCTACCTCACACCATATACCAATTAATTCAAAATAAATCAATGACTTAAACAAGAACTAAAACCATAAACTCCAAGAAGAAAACATAGAGGCAAATATTTTGCATTTGTCAATGGATTTTTAGATATGACACCAAAGCACAAATGACAAAAGACAAAATAAATTGGACTTCATCAAAATTAAAGACTGCTGTGCATCCAAGGATGTTATCAAGAAAGTGAAAAGACAGCCTTCAGAATGGGAGGAAATATTTCAAAATCATGCCTGGTAAAAGTTAACATCTAGTATAAAGAACTCCTACAATATAGGAGCTCTGGTAGTGTAGTGGCTGTGAGTCGGGCTGCTAAACTCAAGGTCAGCAGTTCAAAACTACCAGCCATTCTGTGGGTGAAAGATGAAGCTTTCTGCTCCAGTGAAGATTTACAACCTTGGCAACCCTATGCGGGGTTATTATGAGTCGGAACTGACTCCATGGCACACCATCACCACAATACAATAACACAGAGTAAAACAATATGAAAAAAAAATGGGCAAAAGACTTGAATAGACATTGCATTCAAGAAGATATACAGACGATCAACATCATTAGGAAAATGCAAGTCAAAATCACAATGAGATACTACTTTACACCTACTAGGGTGGCTATCATAATAGGTTAGACTAGTAAATAATAAAATAGAAATGAAAATGTGCTGGTGAGGTTATCGAGAAATTGCTGGTTGGAGTGTAAAATGGATTAGCTACTGTGGAAAAATTTGGCAGTTTCTCAAAAAGTTAAATGTAGAATTATCATTTGACTCAGCAATTCCACTCCTGGAGGTACACCCAAAAGCATTAAAAGCAGGGGCTCAACAGATTCTTGTACGATTGCATTACTGCAGCATTACTGATGATAACCAAATAGTGCAAACAACCTAAATATCCATCAACAAATGACTGGATAAACAAAATGTGGTGTATGCATGTTACAATGTAATGTTCTATGCACCGTATAAAGTTAGGATGTTTTAATGCATGAGTCCTGGTGTGGCACTGCAAGATAATGAGCTGGACCACATGATCAGTTTGAACCCCAAGGTCAGTGGTTCAAACTCATTAGCTGCTCCTAGGAAACTTTTCACAGAGTCACTATGAGTCAGACCCAATTCCACGACACTTATCAACAATAACAACGTGGCATGGTGCTAAGTGAAATAAGCCAGTCACAAAAGGACAAATATTATATTGTCCCACTGAGACCAAATATCTAGAATAGTCAAATACATAGAGACAGAAAGTAGATTTGTGGTTACCACGGACTGAGGAGAGACGGGAACAGGAGTTAATCATTTGTGGGCACAGAATTTCTGTTTGGGGTGAAGAAAAAGTTTTAGAAGCAAATAGTGATGATGGTTGTACAATAATGCCATTGATTGTACATTTAAAAAATATTAAAATGACAAATTTTATGTTATATGATGGGGCTCCAAAAAGTCCATGGAAAATTCCATTTTCTTTTAAATTCCATTTTCCCATGAACTTTTAGAAGCCTACTCATGCACACTTTTACTACAATAAAAGACCTCTTGCATATATGTGTCTAGAGACATGTATAGGAATGCATTTAACAACACTGTTAAGAATAGCAAACATTACTGGGAGCAGCATTAATAACCATTCTCAATAGATACATAAACTGTGGTATTTTCAAACAACTAGATGCTATGTAGCCTGGAGAATGAATGGGACATGCAGTCTGCTCCATCTTCCTAAGAATACAGAATGTAGAGGAATTCCCAGAAGGCTAACATGCAATATGCTATCCTTTTTATAAAGGTCAACATTAGGCAAAACTGAACAATATACTGTTCAAGCATATATAGATATCTGACAAAACTAAAAACTAAAGAACCAAGGGAAGGAAAAAGACAAAATTTTGAACAGAAGGTTATTTCTTAGTAGTAGGAAAAGGCAGGGGAGAATATGGGAGGGAGAGCACAGATATATGTAAGTTCTAAACAATGACTGGACTGCTGGTGTGGCAATGTAGGATCAGCACTAGACTGCGAACCACAAGGTCAGCAGTTCAAACCCACCACCTGCTCCTCAGAAACCCTATATAGGGTCACCATGAGTTGGAGTTGAGTTGACAGCACTTACCAACAACAAGTAATGGCTTGGTAGTGGGCTTACAGGGGTTCAGGAGATTACACACACAAAAAAAAGATGTTTCAATAGAGTATCAATAACGTTAATTATGTTTTGTGCATTCCTTCCTTACTTCAATAAAATTATTATGAAGTTTTGTCTGTTTTTTTCCCCATTTTTCCCAATCTGATTGCCTATCAGACCTATCATCACTGAATAACTGCTTAGAAACAGGTTTCTTAAAAATTCTAATTCTAGAAAATTACTATCTGGGATGCTATGTTGTTTTATCTTGCTTGACTCATGAATGGTGCTATTGATCTCTAAATGGAATTTTCAAGTACTGACTTTATTAAAAAAAGAAAAGATGTACTGCAAAAACAAAACATAAAAAGCAGGAGAGGGAAAGGAAAGAAAACTTAAAAGAACAAGCTTGAACAATGGCTATAATGGTCTTCATCTGTCTCTGTGAATCAACAAATCATTTCCCCACAGGCCAAAACTGTTACAGTGGAATCTGGACTCATTCTGCTCAGTCTGGAGATGGCTGCAAGTGCTGGGACTGGTGCCACGTTATGCATTTGGAAGAATGATTGCATTATAAAACCCATTCCAAGCTTCCCACTGTTCCAGCAATGGAAAGAGTGAAGAATGTTAGGACTGATTTAAATGTGAAGATGTAATTCCAATATCATTGGAGCCTTCTACCATTCAGACATCCCCCCAAATAAATCTCCGTGACCTACCTAATTAAGTTCTGATACGAGGTAAGAAAGACAGTACCCTTTCTTCTAATAGCAACTCTTACAGCTCATAGAGGATTGCAGTGTTTACATTAAAGCATTATGGAAACTCCAGGCTTAGCACCTAGCAGAAAATCATCAATTTCTATAGGGTAGGATTTAGGGCTTCCATTTCCAGAAGTATGGCTGTTAAGAAAGTCTGCATGGCCCTCCTGGCTACAAATGAAAATACTTGACTAAGTCCTGAATAACTAGTCTCACATTATTGCACTGGCATGAAATTAGCAATGTGCTAAATCCCAAAGGAAGGGAAAACAGGAATCCTGGTAGCTAGGCTAATACCAAATCCCACTAGGTCCTGAAGGTGTGGTGGCCATCCGTGGAAATGCTGAATTTCTGTTTGATACCTGCATAAGGATCAAAGGGTAGAAAAAGCACCTTAAGAGCTAACCAAGGGAAGATTTTACAGAAGAATTCTTAAGTATGTAGAGCCCAACAGTTTAGGATACTAAGGTAAAGACGAATGAGAAGTTAACAGAAAGAAAACTTATCTACTCAGGAAAAATAAATCTCCTCCTGCCCATGAGAATTTGAAACCACAGCCAGCAGTGTAAGGGCCCACTACCCAAGAGTTGCAGGAAACCTCAATCTGAGAATTTAACTTGAAGTGATGGACGCCAAGCCGCTGATTGTTAGGAGTGTGTACAAATCCTTTCTGGAGAACGTCAATTTCAACTCAGGCCTCAAAGATGCCCACACAGGGAGCAGCCCAAGAACAATCAGGCAAAATTCTCAAGGAACAATGATCTCCTGAGTCCAATCCAACAGAAATAACAGAAAGCAGAAATGAAGTCCCAATACTTCAGATTTTAAAATGGTCAGATGCAGAATTGCTAGTCTGATCGGTTTAAAGTCAATATGGATTCCAGGCAGTGAAGGGAATCCCTGGCTTGACTACTAACTGAAACATTGGAGGTTTGAACTCACTCAGAGGTGTCTCAGAAGAAAAACCTGGTGATCTGTTTTTAAAAGGTCCCAGCTGTGAACACTCTATAAAGGGCAGTTCTACTCTGCACACATGGGGTTTCCAAGTGTCCTGATCAACTCAGTGGAAACTGGTTAGGGCTGTTGCTGTTTTGCTTACGGGTACAAATGGTAAGCATGCTCAGTTGCTAATTAAAAGGTTGGAGGTCCAGGTTCACCCCGTGGCCTCATCCATTCAGAGGTGTCTCAGAAGAAAAACCTGGTTATCTGCTATCAAAGACTCCATCATTAAGCACAGTGCTCCTCATGTGAAATCTACAGGAGGTGGAGTCAGATCAATGGCGATTGGTTTTTAAGGTGATTAACCTAATTGAAATTTCAACTTCATGGGCTGGTTTAACAGCAGATTAGACATAGCTGATGAAGTGGGGGTGGGAGGAGCGGATGGATGATAAACAACCCTAAGGATTGGGAGACAACCATGACGGAGAAGCTAAGAGCCAGGAGACTGAAGTGGAAAGATTGAAGGTATTTCTAATTTTAGGTCTAGCAGGAGATAATAGGGACGACATGGAGGATGCACTATGCAGAGAAGCATTTCCACAGTTGTTGAAAGATATCAATTTCTAGATCCAGTAAAGCCAAAGGAATTCCAACCAGTATGAATTTTTGAAAAATCATAATAAAATCAAAGGAGAAAATGAAAGATCGTGACAGCATCCAGAGAGAAAAGGCAAATGCTATAGAAAGAAGTCCCTTGAGACGGGCTGCTGATTCCTAACAAGTAACAAATAGGATCCCAGAGATTACAAAATAATAACATCAACACACCTAGAGAAACATTACAGACAGCCTGGACCTCCTCTGTACTTAGTAAAATTAATATTAAAGAATGAAAGTGAAATAAAGACATTTCCAGGTAAACGAAAATTGCAAGAGTTTATTACTGGGAGACCCTTCCTAAAGGACGTTTTAATGGACTGCACTTCAGGCAGAAAGAACATGAACCGAGAGGGAAGTTTTAAGATGCAGGAAGAAATGCTTCTGGTAAAATATGTTGTTGTTGTTGTTGTTGTTGTTGCCAAGGCGGTGAAGCCATTTTCTACTCACAGCCCCTGTATAGTGTTTCCAAGGAGCAGCTGATGAATATTAAGCGCCGACCGTGTGGTTCAACTGACCTTGCAGTCCAGTACTTATCTTGCAGCACCATACCAGGACTCCGGTAAACATATGGGTAAGTCTAAATAATCATGTAATGCAGAATACAATAATTGTAAGGACAAACGTACAAAGGGTCCAAAAAGTTCTTGGAAAAATTCCATTGCCTTTTAATTCCATTTTTCCATGAACTTTTTGAAGCCTCCTCATATGCACGAAAAAAACTAGTACTCCAGAATGCATGGTGTTTTGGGGCGCCTTTGAGTGGATTCCAAGTCATAGCAAGCCCAGTTGACAGAGTGGAACGTTCCCTCTGGGTTTTCTTGGCTGTAATCTTTATGTAAGCAGATCACGAGGTTTTATCCTGTGGCGTGGCTGTGTGAGTTCCTCTAGCCTCCATGGCTCCAGAAAGTCTGGAATCCTTGAGAAGTTGACATTCTTTTCTACATTTTCCCTCCTTTGCTCAGTATTCGGTTATGGAATCCTTTATCAAAATGTTCAGTAACTGTTTTGTTGTTGTCAAGTTCTGTAGAGTGGGTTCCAACCCATAGCGGTCCTGTATAGGGTTTCCAAGGAGCTTAAATATGCCAACCTTGTAGTTCAAACCGACTTTGCAGTCTAGAGCATCAATCTGCAGCGCCACTGTTGTTGATGTTAAGTGCCATCATGTCAATTCCGACCTATAGTGACCCTGCACAGGCTTTCCGAGGCTGTAAGTCTTTAGGGGAGCAGAAAGCATCATCTGTCTCCCATGGAACCGCTGGTAGTTTCGAACTGCTGACCTTGAGATTAGCAGCCCGATTCGTAACCACTACACTACCAGAGCGCCTTGCAGTGCCACTAGTCAGTGAAAATAAAAAGAAAACACTCAATGAGATGGATTGACACAGTGTCAACAATAGTGGGTTCAAACCCAGTAACAATTGTGGTGATGGTACAGGACAGGGCAGTGTTTTGTTCTATTGTACATTGGGTTACTATGAGTCAGAACATCCTTGATGGCACCTAACAACAACAAACATCATCTCTTTCCACAGTTGTAGTCAGTTTGATTCGTGTGTGTTCCATCTGGGGAGGTCCGCATCTACAGTCACTATTTATGTTGTGGAAAATGAATATGTCTGTGGTTTTGCAAAGTTCTTTTCATGTGATCTCCAGTGCCACTTCTGTCACCAAGGCCTGATTTTCCACCTACTGGCCCTTCTTTTTTTTCCCTCCCAACTTTATATTCCAATCAATTATCAATGCATCTTGATTGCACATTTGATCTAATCCAGACTGCATAAATTGGTAAAAACCTTCAGTTTCTTCAATTTTGGTATTATGTTTGGTGCGTAAATTTGAATAAGGGTCCTATTAACTGATTTTCCTTGTTGTTGCTGTTAAGTGCCTTTGAATCAGTTTCAACTCATAGCAACCCTATATAGGGTTGCCCAGCAGCAGCTTAAGGGTTTGAACTGTTAACCTTTCGGTTAGCTGTCCAGTTGAACTGACAACCTTTCAGTTTGTCCTAATAGGAGTACGAATGTTATCCTATCACTGACACTTTTATACTTCAGGACAGATCTTGAAATATTCTTTTTGATGACGAAGGTGATGCCTTTAATCTTCAATTTGTCATTTCCTGAATAGAAGACTATTTAATTGCCCAATTCAAAATTGCCAATTCCAGTCCATTTGAGCTCACTAATGTCTATGGTTTTGATCTTTATATGTTCTCTTTAATTTTTGGTGACTTTAAATTTTCCTATATTCATACTTCCTACATTCCATGTTCAGATCAGCATGAATGTTTACAGTGGTTTATTCTCAGTTTGCATAATGATGCACCAACAAATGACAGTCCCAAAAGCTTCCCTCTATCCATGTCATTAAGGTCAACTCTACTCTCAGAATGCAGGTTTTCCCCAAACTATAGGACCCACTAACTTTTGCCCCGGAATTGATACCCATGCTTATGTTACTGGGAAAGCACGCTGTGGCTCAGGTGCCCTGTGCACTGGCTCTGGGAACTTGTGCTGCCATACTGTCTGGAGGTCTGCGGCACTCCCCCCATTGTCTCCTCTTTGCTGGGCTTTGTGCCACTGGCCCTGCCCTGGTGCAGGAAGCCCCCTGTCAGAGAGCTTGTGAAGCAACCCCTGCACAGGGATGCCTAGTTTCATTGGTGACCTCCTCCCCAGGGGTGTCCATCTCTCCATATAAACTGACCAGCTTTCTACAGCCAACTCTCTCTATGGACTGACAAACCCCATGTCTCTCTTCATTTCCAGCATTCCAGCCCTTAACCCCTATTACAACTCTTTCAAGTGAGTCTAGGAGGGTCTCAGCACAGGGACCCTGAGTCCAAAAGATGAGCTCCACTCCATTAGATTGTTTGTCTTTATGGGATCAGACACTCTCATCTTTCTCCCTCATAACAACTGGTGAGTTTGAACTGCTGGATTTGTGATTTGCAGCCCAATGCTTAATCCACTGCACCACCATGTCTCTTTGGATGATCATGAGATCCCCATAACACTTCCGTGAGATTAGCTCCTTTATGTAGAAAGACTTCCTGACAACCTCAAGGACTGCCAAGCAACCAATCCCCTAGAAGTTTGGTAAATTGCTCAGTTCTATTGGAGGGATTACAGGTTGCTTTTGTGGCTAGTAAACTGGTCAATCACTTGTCAGACTGCAGTCCAGCCAATCGTTTCAGGAGAATTAAAAACCCGAGATAAGAGAGACCACATGAGAGAAACCCATGACACCATAGTACCTCATGCAAAGCCAGCACCCATGCTCAGTGGAGGCTTGTGTGTTGGTGGGACCCAAACAGACTCCGCAGAACTAAGACTAACCAGGAGCCAATGAGAGCTCTATCAATCACAAGGGTCCAATCCACCATCAGTCCTGAAGATGGCATAGGACAGGCCATTGTTTTCATCTTCTGTGCACCGAGTTGTCATGAGTCCAGGATCCGCTTGATAGCAGCTCACAACAACAGACACCCAGATGAAGACTAATACCGTGTTCTACACCTTAGGAAGCTCCTTGCTCGTTCTCAGTCTGTAACCACAGCCCGTCCGTCTGACATTGATCAATACAGATGAGCTGTGCCTGGACTTGAACTTCATATAAATGGGATCACACACCATTTAATCTTTTGTTTCTGTTTCTTTCTCTAAAACACCCAGCACCAGTCTTTTTTTTTTTTTGCTGTGGAATACACTATTTCAGACACATACGCACGTTTTGTTGCTAAGTGCTGTTGAGTTAGTTCAGACTCATAGTGAACCTGTAGAGGGTTTCCAAGGATTGACTGGTGGGTTTGAACTGCTGACCTTGCAATTAGCAAGTCAGTACTTATCCTACAGCACTCCACCAGGACTCCATATTTATAAAGCTGTACAGGGTTTCCAAGGTTGTGACCCTTTGCAGGAGCAGAAAGCCTCATCGTTGTATCTCTCTGTGTCTCTGTTGTTGTTGTAAGTACCGTCGAGTCAGTTCTGACCCATAGCGACCCTGAACAGGGTTTCCAAGGCTGTAAATATTTATGGGAGCAGAGAGGCTCATCTTTCTCCCGCGGAACAGCTGGTAGTTTCAAACTGCTTATCTTGCGATTCACAGCCCGATTCATAACCACTACGCTACCAGAACTCCTTCTTTGTCTCTGTAGCTCTCTCTATATATGGCTTTAAAATATTCATGGAAAAGGGAGTTAAAAGATAATGTAAGTTTTTCACACATTTTTGAAACCCTCATATATATGCATTCTACTGATGATGGATATTTGAGCTGTTTCTAGGATTTTGTTATTGTGAAAAAAGATGCTTTGACTCTGGTCTTTTTCTTTTAAAAATGTGTTTCTCATAATAAGTCTTCTACAATGTCATGAACTTTCTCTCTATGGAAAACTAATAAATATTAAAATGTTAGCAAAACACTAATTTCGTAACACAGACTTGATTTCTACATACAGAAAGCTCAGACCTGCAGTAAAATACTTCAGTGTATTTTTTTTTTTTTTTTTTTTTTGCTATGGTTTTTTAATGATTACTTTTTCAAACTATTATTCCCTTGAACTTTTTGGGCAGGAGCCATAATGTTTGACCCCTGTGTGATTCCAATTCCAGTTAACTGGATATGTGTGAAAAATCACACCTTGTTCATTGGTCCAATAGCACCATACCATTTTATAAACAAAAGGCATATTAACTTTAGATCATCATCAAACCAAAGCAAATGTTTACCAAATGTACATAAAACAAGTTAGTGCCTGCTGATTAAGAGAAGAAAATGGGGGGGGCGGGGGGGAGTGGCGCATCATACATCTAAGTTTAGGTAATTTCTAACTAGCCACACTTTTTGTTTTTAATATTTTACTGTGAATTATGTCATAGTTTACATGGGAGAACATTAGTTTTATGTTTATCCTATTGTATATTGTTTCATTTCCATGGTTACAATCCCCTCTATGCATCAACAACCAACCAAAGGGTATATCCCACAAGGCTGCCCCCCACCCCCCGACCATCAACACACAGCCCCTCTCCCTCTCTGGGTCTGAAGTCTCCAGCTGCTCCACTTCTCCACGTCATCATCTCCTCCTCCATCTCTGGCATCATTGCTTCTCTGGGTAGACTAGCCACACTTTTGTAAAACTTTTATTGTATGTTTTGTTACGTATTTCTAATGGTATGGTATCTCCCCCATCACATTCTCAATGTAGTTCACTTCTTAGTTGTTATTGTTAGTCGCCATTGAATGACCTCCCACTCATGGATACTTTAGGACAACAGAAGGGAGCATCGCCTAGCCCTGTGGCATTTTCATGATCACTGGCATGTTTGGGTCCATTTTGAAGCTGTTGCCTTTCAACCTAGAGGTTTTTCAAGTTTTAGCATTATCTTGGACAATATTTTGTTGTGATCTTTAGGATCTTTTTTGGCTAATTTTCAGAAATGGATCACCAGGACTTTCTTCCTAGTCTGTCTTAGTCTAAAGGTATTACTGAAATCTGCTCACCATTTGAAATACCAGTGACATAGTTTCCAGTATCAGAGCAAGTGTAGGGAAGCCTTAAATGAACGTCCATGAACACTGCTAAACAACCCCAACCTCAGAAAGGTCAAATATGCTGTATCCTGTGGAGAGAAAGCAGAGGTAGTGAGCAAAGAACTGATTCTATAAATGACTTACTTGTAGAGGGAAATATTGCCATAAGGCTCCTCAAGTTCCCATAAGCATATCTGTTACTCTTCTTGTATTACTGGCTTGGGTGAACTGAGCAAGACTTGTGTGTGTGTGCGCGTATCACAACCCAGAAGTTACAAATGTCTCTTCTTTAAGGATTAGAATTATTGTATAGAAGTTTTACAGCTATAAAGCTGATTGTGCTGACCTATTAGAGTAGACCGAGCAAATGCATCCGAGTTTATGAGGCAACTGTAACTTTTAGTTGTCTCATTAATATACAAAATATAGATAGTTAAGTAGTGTCGAAATTTAAAGATCATTCTGAATGTTAATGCTGTTAAGAATTTCAATTGTTAATTGCAACTTTCACAGCTGTAAAGGTAGAGGTTTTGTAATAAAAACAGGGAGTAATTAATCTTACAGTCCAGAAACAGAGGACCCTAGAACCATCAAGGGAGAAGAGTACAAGCAGAGCGTGGGACTTTATCCAGAGAGGCAGCAACACCAGAGACGGAGGCAGAGATGAGGACATGGAGAGAGGGAGCAACTGAGGACTCTGGGCTCATGGAAAGAGAGGGACTGGGTGCTGGTGGCCAGGAGGCAGGCTTGCAGAATGTGCCCCCCCACCCCCAAACAAACGAACAAACAAACAAAACCAAAGGGAATGGAAGCAAATAACTGTTGAATTATGACGCACGGAAGAGATTGTAATCATTCCAAGGGTGTAAAGCCATGCTGATATTCTCCCATGTAACCTATCACTCAATTCACAATAAAAATTAAAAAAAAAAAAAAAAAAAAGAAATTTCAAGTGTTACATATTTCCACCTAAAACTGTGTATTAATAGAGAGAGAGAGAAAAAACAAAACAAAACAAAAAACAGGCAGTTGTTCTTCAAATTTTCATGCCCCTTAACTTTGTCATGTATATAGTTCCAAATGATTTCTAAAACAGAGTGGTAAAGGATGCAGAAAAAAAGTAGGCCAACTGGCCCTTCTCAGAACTTGCATATAAATAAGTCAGGGGAAGAAGGGAGGCCAGGGATAGGTAACCAGGCCTGGAGCAGCTGGGAAGATATAAAAGGGCCTAAGAGCCTGCTTTTTTGTGCGTTGGTCTCGTGCCTAGAATGCCTTCCCCAGGGTGACTCAGGGAGCGGTCCAAGCGCCACACCCAATTTGGAGTCTGATTCCACCCTTTATAAACTATAGAACTTTGTTGTTCATAAAACCAATTGTTATCAAGTCCATTCCAGCTCATGATGAACCCTTGTGCTCCAAGTAGAACTACACTCTCTAGGGTTTTCAGTAGCTGGTTTTTCAGAGGTGGATCACCATGCCTTTTTTGTGAGGTACCTCTCTATGGGCCCCACCCACAAACCATTTGGGTAGCAGCTGAGCGGTTCACCACTTGCATTACCTGTTTGTGGTTGCTTAAGGAATATTGTTTTGCCTGTCTGTGCCTCAGTTTCCTCATAAGTAAATTTGGGATCAGAGTGCCCATATCAGAGCCAGGTGGGTTTGTAGGATCAGCACTAGACTTTGAACCACAAGGTTGGCAGATAGCCACTGAGAGGGAGAAAGATGAGGCTGTTTGCTTCTACAAAGATTTATAGCCTTGGAAACCCTATATAAGGTTGCTAGGAGTCCGAACCGACTTGATGGCACCCAACACCAACAAATATCATATGGTTGCCACCAGAAAAGACCAACAGTTAGCAAAGGACATCTTATTTGTAAAACAGAAAATGAGAGAAACCTTTCACCAGATGGTTTGACCAATAGTAGTAACAATGAGCTCAAATGTACCAACAATTGTGAGGTTGTCACAGGACTGGGCAATGGATCATTCTCAACAGAGCCAACTAGAAGGTAACTCAAAAGAATGACAACAGTGTGACATTTACCTAACACACTCCAAGGCACATTGTAAATTCTCAGTGTTAGCCATTAAGATCATTTTCATTCTCATTTTAATGAATATTTAAGACATACCTAGGAGCCAGTTTTGTCTGTCTGATCTGCACTTAGATAGCTACTGTGCGGGCAAGTACTGCATCAGTTTGCAGACAAAGAGTTTTTTGTTGTCCTATAATGTTCTTCAGTCATTTCCTGCACGCGTGCCAACTCGCTAAATCATGTGTAAATATCCTGATCATCCTTCCAGATTCTTTGTCAGTCCTTCCCAAGGTACCTGCTACCACTCTCTGTCAGTTCCCAATTAACGTTGCCAGATAAGCAGCATGTAATAAGGTGGGAGGTCAAAGAAAGTTGGTTCAGATCAAGCATTTCCAGGCTGCAACATAGTGTAAATCAAGTGGTTGTGATAAGTGAAAGTTACAAGGAGCTGGTTAAAGTCCAGAAGAAGATCTACTTTAAACACTCCATGCCTATGTGTACTCTGAGGGTTGTTGTCACTGTTAAGTGCAGCCTAGTTGATTCTGACTCATAGCAATCCTGTACAGGGTTTCCAAGGAGCAGCTGGTGGGTTTGAACTGCTGACCTTGTGGTTCATAGTCCAGTGCTGAGCCTACAGTGCCACACCAGGCGTGGATTTACTTTAAACACTTTATGTACATGTGTACTCGGAGGATAATGGTCTAAATAATACCCAATTTTAGAAAAGACCCATCTATGGCACATTTTATTGACAAGTTTCCTGCTGAATGTACAATTCTATGGCTGACTGAGAAACTCTCAAAAACTGAGGTTTATGTATCCACAATGACACAGAACTTATTACACTATATAATGGAGTCCGGGTATGGTGCTGTAGGATAAGCACTGGCCTGCTAATTACAAGGTTGGCAGTTCAATCCCACCAGCCACTCCTTAGATACCCTGTACAGGGTCACTGTGAGTCGGAACAGACTCAAGTGCATTTAACAGCATAGAAGGAATAGCACCATGATAAAAAGTGGCCTGGAAAATGAGGAAGCTATATTCATGCTATTAAAGATGAGCACAACTCCTTGCTTTTATTTAGGAGGCTAAAACTGGAGATTTTTAGTATTTATCAAGGAAGAATAGTAACCATAGAAACAGAGCGTTTATCAATTCCCTTTATAAAGAAAGCAACTCCATCCATGGAGTGATTTGAGGTGCTCTCGCGAGTACTTCTGCCTAAAGATCTCTCTACTACAGGTCTGAGCTATTTAAAGTAATGGGAATTTTCTAAAAATAATAGGCAACCCATTTAATAACAAGCATGGCAATTTAGATTGAAAGTGAAAGTATACTTACTATCAAGAAATGCTAAAATGTGATGGCAACAGACCAAACCATCCATAGTTGAAAGGGAGACGAGCAAGGGACAAGATCAATCTTCAGATTGGAAGGAACAGGGAAACTGACATTTATTGAAAGCCTCCTGTTTGCAAAGCACTTTTCATACTTCTTTTCATTGAATCCTCATGAGCATACTCTAAGTTGGAGAATACTGAAGAAGTGTCAGCAGAAGAGTAAACATCAACCACCCCAAAATAACCATTGTTAACAGTTTGCTGAATCTCTCTCCCTTTCTCTCTGCAGATTGTTTAATATGATTGAGATAGTAACAGACTTCTGTTTATCTTGAACCCTTTCCTCCCATCGTTACATATCCTTAGGATGCAAGTTCTATGTTGTTGTTACTGTTAGGTGCCATCGAGTCGGAACCAACTCATAGTGACCTCATGCACAGCAGAACGAAACACTGCCCGATCCTGGGCCAACCTCACTATCGCTGCCACACTTGAGTCCATCAATGCTGCCACCTGGCCAATCCATCTCGTTGGGGGTCTTCCTCTTTTTCTCTGACCCTCCATTTTACCAAGCAAATATAAGGGCTGGCATTTTCATTGTTTTTTCACCAGAACCTGTCACAGTACCTGGCACATAGTAGATACTCAATAAAAGCTCATTCAATGTGTGAACGTGATGGTTTATTATATTAACATTATATTAACCATCCTGGTTAATATAATGGTGGGGCATTGTGGGTGAATGTGTCAGACTGCAAAGCTGTTTGAACTGCAAGGTCGGCAGTTCAAGCTCACCAGCTGCTCTTCGAAACCCTATACAGGGTTGCTATGGATCAGAACTTACTCAATGGCGCTTAACAACAACAACATAAGTCTGGAAGCTCTGCTGAAACCTATCCACTATGGGTGACTCTGTTGGCATTTAAAATAACTGCCTGCATCATAACAACGTGCAAGTCACCACATTTTGGCAAACAGACAGGTAAGTGGCAGTATGGTAGTGTAAGTTTACCAAATTAGCTTTTCCTCAGGATTGGACATTTCTGGACTTTGAATTTCTGTGTAAATTTTAGGATCAGTTTATAGATTTCCAGGAAAAAAATCTGCTGGGACTTTTATTAAGATCGTATTTGCTCAATAGAACAACTTGTGGAGAATTGACATCTTAATATTATTAGTCTTTCAATCTATGACCATGTTATAAATTCCTATTTATTTAGGTTTGCTTAAAATTCTTTCAATGATATCCTGTAATTATTGGTATAGAAGTTTGTACGTTTGCATACGTAGTTCTA
>NW_006408776.1:2754571-2756008 GCF_000296735.1 Chrysochloris asiatica
AAATTCCTAAAAACAAAACAAACAAACAAGCAAACAACATCCACTGACTTAATAGACTGGTTGAGAACTCCCTGAGAGTATTGCCCTGTGATGCTCTGAAACCTTAAATGAAAACTAACCCCTTAGGTCACCTGGTTGTTGTTGTTAAGTGCCGTCGAGTCGATCCCGACCCATAGCGACCCGGTATAGGGTTTTTGAGGAGCAGCTGGTGAGCTTGAACCACCAACCTTGAAGTTCAAATGGCTTTGCAGTCTGGCACATTAACCCACAGCGCCACTTTAGGTCACCTGGTAGTAAACAACAAATTGGCTCCAAAAACAATGGGTATCACCCGTTAAGTACTGTTCTCCTTTTAAAAATTACCGATCTGAGACTAAATGGACAATAACTACTTGAAAACAGAGATGAGACTATAAGTAGGCAGGAAAACTAGGTTAATAGAGACAGAGCAACCAGACCAAACATAACAAGAATCTCACACACATTGAAGAATGTAACCAATGTCACTGAGCAACGTGTGTAGAAATTGTATAGGAGCCTAAACTGCTACGTAAACCTTCACTGAAGACCCAATAAAATAGTATTTTTCAAAAAAGTATTGGATTTACATTATATGAAATGTCTTTTATGCCTTTGATGACATGATAATACCAGGATGAGTAAAAAAAAATTATCCACGCTATGGCTGTAGAATTTATTTTAGTCAACTGTTGTTGTTCTTAAGTGCCATCGAGTTGGTTCCGACCCATAGCTACCCTGTACACGGTTTCTGAGGCTATAAATCTTTACGGGAGCATAAAGCCTCATTTTTCTCCCGTGGAACCACTGGCAGTTTTGAACTGCTGACCTTGAGGTTAGCAGCCTGATTCGTAACCACAACACTACCAGAGCTCCTTAGTCAACTGTTAGAAAATACAAATATAGCATTTTCAACACATTTTCAGTACACTTTGTTCATCTGTCAACAAACTTTTGTACTCCCTTATTTAAAATTGTTTTAGGCTGAGCTCTGAACCATGAATGCACTGTAGTCTTCACTTTTACATCAGAGGTAAATCTTCATCCTCAAAGGGCTGCTGTCAGGGGACCCAAACAGGTGAAAGTCTGATGGAGCAAAATCAGGGCCATAGGGAGGGTGCTTTAGCACCTCAAAATGAAGTGTTTGCAGAGTGCCAACAGTGTGGGCAGAGGTGTGTGGACATGCATTCTCATGCAAGTTCACAAGGCCCTTGGATAGCAATCCTCTGTGCTTAATCCAGAGTTTGGCTTCATCTCCTTAGTGAGCATCTCACTGTAATGAGCACTGCTGATTGTTGATCTTTTTTCTTGGTAGTGTCCTAATACTGGCCCTTGAGAATCCCAAAAAACTGTAAGCATCAATTTTCCAGTTGATGGTTGACTTTTGAACGTTTTCTTGGTCAGTGACAGAGGATGCTT
>NW_006408776.1:2773361-2778090 GCF_000296735.1 Chrysochloris asiatica
CCATTCCAAAGAGAGGTGACCCAAAGCAATGTGGAAGTCATCAAACAATATCTTTAATATCTCATGCAAGTAAAATTTTGCTAAAGATAATTTTTAAATGGCTGTAACAATACACTGATGGAGAACTGCCAGAGGTTCAAGCTGGATTCAGACAAGAACGAGGAACTAGGGATTTCATTGTTGACATCAAATGGATCTTGACTGAAAGCAGAGAATACCACAAAGGTGTCTACCTGTGCTTCATTGACTATGCAATTTCTTTCAGTTGTGTGGGTCATGACAAGCTATAGGTAACACTGCCAAAAGTGGGTAATACAGAACATTTCATTGTGCTCATGAGGAACCTGTACTTAGACCAAGAAAAAGGCAGTCATTCAGACAGAACAAGGAGACACTGAATGGTTTAAAAATCAGGGAAGGTGTGCACCAGAGTTTTGTTCTTTCACCATGCTTATTCAATCTGTATTTTGAGCAAGTAATCTGAGAAGCTGGATTACATAAAGAAAAACATGGCATCAGGATTGGAGGAAGACTCATTATCAACCTGTGTTATGCAGATGATACAACCTTGCTTGCTGAAAGTGAAGACTACTTAAAATACTTACTGATGAAGATCAAACACCACAGCCTTCTGTATGAGTTGTACTTCAGTGTAAATAAAACAGAAATCCTCACCACTAGACCAATAAATGGAGAAAAGATTCAAGTTGTCAGACTTCATTTTGCTTGGACCCACTATCAAGACGCCTGGAAGCAGCAGTCAAAAAATAAAATGACGAATTGTACCAGGTAAATCTGCTTCACAAGACCTTTGTAAGTTCACCATCAAAGATGTCAGTTTCAGGACTAAGGTGAACCTGGCCTACATCTGGTATTTTCAACAGTCTTATATTTATGTAAAAGTTAGACAATGAATAAGGAAGACCATAGAATTGATGCATCTGAGTTATGATGTTGAAGGAGAATATTAGAAATACCATGGACTGCCAGAAGAACAAATTAATCTGTGTTGGAAGAAGTACAACCAGAATGTTCCTTATAGGTTTGAGAGAGGGACCTTGGAGAAGGATATCATTCTTGGAAAAATGGAGGGTCTGCAAAAAAGAGGGAGCCGTCAACTAGAAGGAGTGTCACTGTGACAACAGCAGTAGGCTCAAGTGTAAAAATGATTGAGTATGGTGCAAGACTAGGCAGTGTTTTATTCTGTTGTGCATAGGGTAGATTTGACTCAGAACCAACTGGACATCACCTAACATCAAAAACAACAGCATCCCACTCTTCATCACATCAGGACCTTAATCTGATACAAACAAGGTTCCTAGGGGTGTGGCATGTAACAGTTTTTAACTTATAAAGCACAAAAGAAGAGAGAAGTGAACAGAGGAGAGGGACCTTCTACCACCAGAAAGAAGAGCCAGGACTGATGCTTCACTGTGAAGCTCCTCGATCCAGGAAAAGATATTTGTAGATCTCTAAGGAATGCTGAGCCTGCAGATACAGAAAGGAGACAAGGCCCTTTTTCCAGAGCCAGTTCTCTGCATGTGGACTTCTGTTCTCCCGAACTGTGAGAGAATACATTTCTGTTGGGTAAAGCTATCCTTTGTGATATTTCTGTTATAACAGCATTGTAACAAATATAAATGCATACAACCAAGGTAACTAAAACAAATACATAACACATTTTTGTGTAAACTTTTTTTTTCATTTCTTGTGGATACAAATTTAGGAATGGGATCACTAGGTAATATGCTAAGTACATAGGGCTTTCAGAAACTCATGGAAAAGTGGCATTAAAAGATAGTGGAATTTTTCCATGAACTTTTTGAAGCCCCTTTGAGTATGTTTAATGTTTTAAAAACAGCAGGCTGTTTTCCATTTTTGCATTCTCACCAGCAATATAGAAGAGTTCTAATTGTTCCACATCCTTGCCAATACTTGGGGAGAACAGGCTTTTTAATTGTAGAGGTTCTATAAAGTGTACAGTGGTAGCTCACTGTGGTTTAAATTTACATTTCCTAATTACTAGCAACGATTAGTACCATTTCATAGGTTTGTTTTGGCCCTCTGTGAATATTGTTTGGTACAGTGTCCATTCAAATCTTTTATTAATTTATTTATTTTACAACACTGGGTTGTTTTGCATTCTTATTGTATAATAAGACTACTTTTATATATTCTGCAAAAGAAATCAAATAAAAATAAAAATAACATGTGACTGGGTAACAAAAGAATTCATTATTTTGAGGATGAATAGAATATCTGCCTATGTTTTAGAATGGAGAATTTAAACCAAACATGGCACTATAAAAATGAACATTCGCTTCTTTTCTCAATGCTTGGACACGGAATAGTATTCTCACATCTGATTTCCCAATTACAATCACGTGAATAGATATTGATGTTGTCTATTATCTCAGCAATAATACACATCACAATGGGCCATTATTTATTAGCAGTAAAATGTTTCCCTAGGGCTTAATTTAGAATGCCTAAAATAAAATTTTTAAATCTCGGTCTTGGAACTGATACTCTGTATAGGTATTGTTTAGAGAAATTTGTGTGGCCTCACAGAAGCTTAGGATCCTTAATTGGCCAGTTCTTTGGGGTGAAGACATATGGTGCAGTGCGAAGGTCTCAGAAGGCTGATGTAACTGAAGGCTTCTTGAAATGGCTGGTAGCTTTTAGTTCAGATGAAGTGGAAATCTCTTTCACTGTCTGTGATATCCCCTAGGACTTCTGGATGCCCTGCTGCTCTAGAAGCTTCCACACATGCCTTGGGTTCTACATGCAGATAAAAATGTTGGCATTGATGGGTTTATCTGCCCAAGTCTACTCTTTCATGATCAGGGTTCAGTCAAATATCAGATCAGGGAAAACTGAGTTGTGGTAGTGTTATCGTGAAACAACTGGAGGATCCAATGAGTTAGAGCTGGGTGTCCTAGAAGATTCAGCACTAATCGGCTAAATCTGCTTTAGAATTTGCAAGCAACAGAGGATTCTGAACCTGTAAGCTGTTGTTGGAGCAAGGGTACAGTACTGAAAACACAGAGGCAGTTAAGCATTCAGGTATACAAGGGTAAGATAAGAAAACAAGTCTAGAACTTCAGAGTCTCAAGGTGAGGCCTTATCAAAATGCATAAGGTAAGAGTCTATTTACCAGATTCAGGTATGCAAGGGCAGACTGGGCACTACAATAAGACAGACTTGACACTGGACACCCAAACTGATAAAGGTTTCCTACATCCTCTTGATAAGAAAGGAAATGAATCACAGAACCTGGCATAATGTTGAATCTCCAGGTAGTCACTAAGTAATCCAGCTGTGGGACTAGATGGCTTTGTTTGTTGTCGTGTGGTGTAGAGTCAGCACCAACTCATGTGACCCTGTATGGTGTTTCCAGTGAGCAGCTGGTGGGTTTGAACCACCAACCTTGTGATTAGCAGGTCAATTGGAGCAGAGGGTTACTAGGTCACTACATCCTTCTCCATTCTAGGAACTTTATCTGTGGGCTTTTTGAATCCTTCTCCCAGATTCTTGGAGTTCTGGTGTGGCACTGTGGGATAAAGCACTGGACTTCAAGATCAGTTTGCCCCACAGGATTATCAGTTCAAACTCACCAGCCGCTCCTCAGAAATCCTACACAAGGTCACATTAAGTCAGAACCAACTCGACAGTGCTTAAAAACAAAAACAATCCAGATTCTGAATTTTGGAGATTGACTCTAGAGCTAAAGACAATAATTACCAGTGATCAGTCTTGTAATCCCTCAGTAGATGCTGAATAAATTGGTGCAGAGTCCCAGGTACCCTCTTCCTGACACAGCTGCAGTTCTGCCTAGATCTTATGGATGGCCCAGGTTCCACTGAATTTGCTGATTGAGGCCTGCATAATGGCTGGATGCCTTCATGACTTAACTAAAATTTCCATGCTTCCAAAGCTCTAAAATAAATTCATTTAATGGAACTGTTGGCTAGGAGGAAAACATCTATAGTATTCTTACTTGTGTTTCTCTCCAAATATTTTTCTATGATTCCAAACTCTAGGCTTTCAGCAGATTACTTAATTATTTGGAAAGGTGCTGAGCCAGCAGGTGGCCTTACTCAGTTCAGATCTAACCATATTGCAGCCAATTTTGCCTCCATCTTCTAAGTAAGCCTGCCTCTTAAGTAGGCCAGCCGCTTCAGGACCACTAACAAAGCTGAACACATTTTCTGTGTTCAGCTTCCTTAGTCCAGAATACTAGAATGATGGCTTGGAAGAAAAATGTTCAGGCAAGCTAGGAAAACTTGGGACTTCAAGTCTAGACACATACAACACTGGGAAGAAAGTCCTTGCAGAGGTCAGGACAGGGGGTGGTGGTGTTGAAGAGATTCCGTTCTAGGTTAAAACAAATACAGTAAAAGAGCAGATGTGATAGTCAATATTATTGACTCAAATAGTAAGTAGTTGCCTCAAGAATAGCATAATGTAAAGCAGAGAAGATGGTCTTTAGGTTTTCACAAACCCTAAGTGGAATGTTAATGCCTCTTCCTTAACTCATAAATCCTAAATTTGCTCCTACCACTGGAGGTCTTAGTTTGTCATACTGTGGTGGCTTCCATGTTGCTGTGACTCTGGAAGATATGCCACCAGTATTTTAACTACCAGCAGGGTCACCCATGGTGGACAGATTTCAGCTAAGCTCCCAGATGAAGAAAGACTAAAAGGAAGAGACAGGCTACTTCTGAGT
>NW_006408776.1:2780050-2808398 GCF_000296735.1 Chrysochloris asiatica
GACTATGCAAAATCTTTCAGTTGTGTGGATCATGAAAAGCTATGGACAACATTGCCAAGTATGAGTATGCCAGAAGACTTAATGGTGTTCACAAGGATCCTGTAGAATAGAACAAGGAAACATTGAATGGTTTAAAATTAAGAAGGGTTGTATTCTTTCACCATACTTATTCAATCTGTATCCTGAACACAGAAGCTGAGAAGCTGGATTATATGAAGAAGAACATAGCATCAGGATTGGAGGAAGACTTAATGTGTGATATGCAAATGATACAACCTTGTTTGTTGAAAGCGAAGAGGAATTAAAATACTCACTGATGAACATCTAAGACCACAGTCTTTGGTATGGGTTGCAACTCAATGTAAAGAAAATAAAAATCCTCACCATTGGACTAATAAACAACATCCATATAAATCAAGATCAAAAGAAGATGGAAGTAATATGCAGAGTCACTGTACCAAAAAGAAATAGTCGATAGTCAACCATTTCAAGAGGTAGCATATGATCAAGAGCCAATGATCTTGAAGGAAGAAGTCCGAGGTGCATTGAAGGAATGGGCAAAGAACAAGCCATTGGGAATTGAAGGGATACAAATTGAAATCTTTCAACAAACTGATGTGGTACTGGAGGCAATCATTCATATATGCCAAGAAATTTGGGAGACAACTACCTGGCAAACTGACTGGAAGAGATCTGTATTTGTACCCATTTCAAAGAGAGGTGACCCAACAGAATGTGGAAATCACCAGACAATATCACTGATATTCCACACAAGTCAAAGTTTGTTTTGTTTTTTTAAGGTTTTTATTGTGGCTTGAATAAAGGTTTACAGGGCAGATCATCAATTTTGCATTCAACAAATCATACATCTCATTTCATAACAATGATTATTATCCCCTCCATGTACTATCAGTTAACAGTATTTCTCTGTATTCACTTTAGCTCTTTTTTGAAAAAAAAAAGCACTCAGGCATATATAATAATGTACACCACCAAAGGGCACATTCTGCAAATCTGCCACCTGGCCACCAGTTCTTAGTCCCTCTCTTTCCATGAATCTAGAGTCCTCAGCTGCTCCCTTTCTCCATGTCCCCATCTCTGCCTCCATCTCTGGTATTGATGCTTCTCTGGATGAGGTCCCACATTCAGCTTGTGCGCTTCTCCCTTGATGGCCATAGGGTCCTTTGTTTCTGGACTGTAAGATTAACCACTCCCCTGTTTTTGGTACAAAACCTTTACAATGGTGACAATTACTCACTATTGAATCATAAGAATCTTATCCCCATCTCTTTTAACCAGACCCATCCTGACAAGATGAAAAGTATTCAGTGGCGAATCTTTCTTCCCCCACACACTATTAAACTAAACTCCCCCTTGAAACCTTGTAAGCCAATTACTTCATGGCTTTATCGCCCCTTCATTTTAGGTAACTAATGTCTAAGTTGCCCATCCCTATCTGCCCTGCATACAGAGAGGATAGCATTGATACTTAATGTGAAGACTCCTTCCCTCTCTTTTGGTATTTAGAGTTACTACCTCCATGATAGGTTAAGTTCATCAAATTGTAGCAATTTACCCTTGTTTACTTTATCAAAATTGTTTTGCTTTTTTTTGTTGTTGTTGTTATCTTCCTCTAGTCGAGTTCTGATTATCAAGCCATCAAGGCTAGGTCAAGTGAGTACTATCTGCAACTTTGGGTACTCTTGTGTACCTCCTCTCACTCCATATCAGCTGGATGATTCACTCTCAGCTCTAGTCCTCTGTGGCTATGTCCTTGTCCATGGGCTCAGGTGTCCCCAGGTCTCACTACACTTTGGATCAACCAGCCCTTCCTCATCTCTCTCACATTTCCAGGGCAACAGGAGTCTATGGAACGTGGTTGATCTCAGCCCACTTCTTCATTGCTGCACAAGTTAAGTTTTACTAAAGGTAGTATGTAAACAGTTGCACACATAGCTTGACAGAGATCTTCCAGAGGTTCAAGTCATTTTCAGAAGAGGACGTCGAACAAGGTATCATTGCTGACATCATATGGATCTTGACTGAAACCAGAAAATACCAGAAAGATACCAAGCTTTATTGGCTATGCAAAGACTTTTGATTTTGTGGACCATGACAAGCTAGGGACAACATTGAGAAGTATGAATTTTCAGAATACTTAATTGTGCTCACGAGTAACCTGCATATAAACCAAGAGACAGTTGTTTGAACAAAACAAGGGAACACCAAATGGTTTCAAATTAGGGAAGGTGTGTGCCAGGGTTGAATTTTTTTTTTACCAAATTTATTCAATCTATATGCTGAGCAAATAATCTGAGAAGCTGAGTTACATGAAGAAAAACGTGGCATCGTGATTAAAGGAAGGCTCATTAACAACCTATGATATGCAGATGACATGACCTTGCTTGCTGAAAGTGAAGAGAAGTTCAAATACTTGCTGATGAAGATCACAGACCACAGCCTTCTGTGTGGGTTGCATCTCAATGTAAAGAAAACAAAAATCCTCACCACTGGACCAATAAACAGCATCCATGTCAATGGAGAAAAGATTGAAGTTGTCAAAGACTTCATTTTGCTTGAATCCAACATCAACACTCATGGAAGCAGCAGTCAAGAAATCAAAGGATGTATTGCATTAGGCACATCTGCTGCACAAAAAGTATTGAAGAGCGAAGATGCCAGCTTGAGGACTAAGGTGTGTCTGATCCAAACCATAACAGTTTCAGTAACCTCCGATGCATGTGAAAGTTGAACAGTGAATAAGAAAGGCTGTAGAAAAACCAACACATTTTAGTTATTATGTTGGAGGAGAATATTAAAAGTTCCATGAATTTCCAAAAGAACAAACCAATCTGTGTTGGAAGAAGTACAACCAGAATGCTCAAACCAGAAGTACAAACCAATCTATGTTGGAAGAAGTACAACCAGAATGCTCCTTGGAAGCCAGGATGGCCAAACATTGTGTCTCATACTTTAGGCATGTCAGGAGGGACCAGTCCCTGGAGAAGGATATCATGTTTGGTAAAGTGGAGGGTAGGAGAAAAAGAGGAAGATCCCCAATGAGATGGATTGGCACAGTGGTGGCAGAAATGGGTTCAGTTGTAGCAATTGTAAGGTTGGCCCAGGACAGGGCAGTGTTTTATTTTGTTGTGTATAGGGTTGCTATGAGTCAGTATAGAGTTGAGGGCACCTAACAACAACAAAAACATTTGATACACACCTATGATATGTCCCCTACTTTAGACTTGGGATATGCTGTACTAAACAGAAAGCAATAAGGAAGTTTTCTGTTTCCTAAGTATCTACCAAGTGCTACGTACTTTTCAACTGAGGATTTAGTTTCATCCTCAAAATACTCCTGTAGATAATATCTTCAATTCTGAAGAATGAGAAGGGAAGCATAGTTTATAAGTATGGGATAAATAAGAATAAAACCAAAGTGACGATGGTCATCCATGCAGCCTACACAAACTACTACTTCTTCATCTTTGCTCGCTTTTCTGTAAAATGAATAGTTATGTTGGTCTCAAATGACATCTATAAAGAAGAAATTGCACAGAATAGCAAATGTGGTAGTCCTTACCACATCGTTTAACACCTGGAGGAAGATTGTTATATTTAAATGTAGTGGTACAAAAGGTTAATGCACTTGACTGATTACCAAAAGGCTGGACGTTCTAGTCCACTCAGGGAATGAAAGAAAAGTCTGCCCAACTACTTCTGGGAGTTAAAAACCAGCCATTGAAAACACTATAAAGCACAGGTCTACTCGGACACACATCAGTCTGCTCAGTGGCAATTAGAACTGGTATTGGTACTACATTATTTAAGAGCTGGCCTATAGTTATTCGGTATAAATGTTTCTAATTCATTACCACTGAAAGTCTTACAAGTGGAGGATTCCCTATGAGGCTGATGAGCACATATATTCTGGACACATACAGCAATCCACATGGGCTTGTCATGGGATATTCTGGCAGCAGGTAATATGCTGATATCCAGAGCTCAGTCACCAGTTCTGAGGGAGTTGGAAAACCAAGACAGGGAGAAATCAAAAGCCCAGTCATCAGATGTGAGGTTTGAGGTTAGGCAAGGCTTGGTCAGATGGCAAGAGCAGCTGTTACATTTCAGCAAGACTTGTAGCATCGGCCTCTAGCAAGAAGGAAGTCAGTTTTTCAGAATTCATTGATCCCATATTCTCATCTTGAAGAAGTTAGAGTTTTCCATTCTTCCTTGCATGACTCAGCAACTACTCAGCTTTTTCCACCTGTCTCTAGCCTTGTTTCTCAGATCCCAAGGACTGAGTCTCTGCTTCCCTGATGTTGTTTTCTCCCAGCTTACTTCACAGTCAGCTCACTAGATGCTGAGTCATCCAAAACTCAAGGCTCCTTGAACTCCCTGGTGAATTAGGCAGACTGATGGGATAGTGGCCCTGGATGTGACTGTAGACACAGAGCCTCAGGCAAGCAATCCCCTACACAGGCACACACTCGTATATACTCACATATGTACATACCCACTTGACTAAGTCATTATAGGATAAAATGGTATGCTGACCCTATTCCTCCATGAGGGAAACACTTGTGAGAATTGTGATGATTCCCTTCTCGTTAATGAAGGTGACTCGGTATGAAATCCAAAGCCAAAACCAAACCCACTGCTGTTGAGTCAAGAACTACTCCTTAACTTAGGATTTTCAGGACTGTCAGTCTTTACAAGAGCAGATAGCCTCATCATTCTCTCTAGAGCTTCATTAGCTTTGCAGTAAATCTGCCTCTGCTTTCACTTTGTATTATAATAATCAATGTGCCCATCTCGTTAATCCTACTATAGTTGTAAACATTTTACATTTTAAAATTCCTGATGGGCTTCT
Source organism: Chrysochloris asiatica (assembly GCF_000296735.1). Classification (NCBI taxonomy): domain Eukaryota; kingdom Metazoa; phylum Chordata; class Mammalia; order Afrosoricida; family Chrysochloridae; genus Chrysochloris; species Chrysochloris asiatica. Next base: position 2,784,924 of record NW_006408776.1, read on the forward strand.
TTCACTTAGAAGCTGGCTCAGTTATTTTTTGTTGCAGTAACTAAACAATGTGTATGCTTTCATTGACTGTGGAAGGCGCCCTGGTGGCATAGCAGTTAAGCAGTTGGCTGCTAACCCAGCGGTTGAATCCACCAGTTTCTCTGTGGGAGAAAAATGTGGCCATCTGCTTCAGTAAAGATTGGATAATCAGTGCAATCTCTTTCCCCCATGATCCAGTGTGCAGAAGAACGAATGGCAGGCTGTCTGTCCTTCTTCTCATGGAAGCACCAAGTCAGTAGCTTAGCTCCAGAATTTCTCTGTAATCCCAATGCTTCTTCTACTATTCTCATGAGGATCAAAGACTTCTTGATGATGACTGCTTTCAGGGTCAAAATATTAGTTTAAGTAAGACTAATAGTATTTCATTACTATGATATAAATAATAATTACAGTAAGATATTGATTAAATTATGGTGAGCAGCCTCTCCTTGGAAACCCTATACAGCGTTGCTGAGTCAGAACCAACTTGATGGTACTTAACAACAACAGCAACAAGAGGGTTGGTGAAAAGGAAGCGATGACTCCCTATGATAAACACTGGACTGTGAAACACAAGGTCCGAGGTTCAAGCCTGCCAGCACTCTGTGGGAAAATGAGGTTTTCTATTCCCATGAAGATTTAAAGCCTCAGAAATCTTATACATGGTTGCTATGAGCAGATAGGCTTGATCCTTGATGTGAAGATTCCTTCCCTCTTGACTGGTATTTTGAGCTACTACATCCACAAGTATAAGGAGCTCTGGTAGCATAGTGGTTACGAATCGGGCTGCGACCCTTAAGGTCAGTAGTTCGAAACTACCAGCCACTCCGCGGGAGAAAGATGAGGCTTTCTACTCCCGTAAGGATTTACACCCTCGGAAACCCTGTACAGGGTCGCTATGGGTCGGCTCCGACTCGAAGGCACTTAACAACAACAACAACAACAACATCCACAAGTATAGGTCAAGTTCATCAAATTGTAGCAATTTACACTTGCTTCCTTTATCAAATTTCTTTATCTTCCTTTAGCCGAGCTCTGGTCATCAAGCCATTGAAGCTAAGTTAAATAGGTACTATCTGCAAGTTTAGATGTTCCTCCATTTCACAACAGCTGGATGCATCACTCTCAGCTCTAGTCCTCTGTGGCTAGGTCAGTGTCAATGGGCTCAGAAGTTCCCCAAACTTCAGAACAGCCAGCCCTCCCTCTTCTCTCTCTCATCTCAAGGTCAATGAGAGTCTATGGAACACGGTGGAACTAAACCCATATCTTCATTACTGACTTTCCCCCACTTCCACTCACATGTAGACCAACATGGTCTTCAGCTAGCTTACATGCCTACTTGTGTTCCTGAGTTTCAGTCTTCGGTGGGGGGCATACATTTATTTTTAGATTTATTCATGTTGATACATGTAGATATGTTCACTCATTTTAAGTTGTATAGTGTTCATTTTTGCTTTAATCAGAATTTGCTTATCTATTCTCTTGATGATTGATGTTCAAGTGGTTTCCACATTTTTCACCATTACTAGTACTACTGCAATAAACATTCCTGTACCAGGGGCCCTGTTTGGCATCTGCAAGAATTCCTCCAGGAAGGACCGGTATCTAGTGCTGAGATGCAGGGCCCCTAGGTACACACAATTCCATCTCTATTGGTTATTGTCAAATTATTCCACAGATATCTTATAAAATGATCACCCCCAACAGAAGTATTTTGGAGTCCTCCTTGTTCCTTTTTTTTTTTTTTTATCCAGCATTTAGTATTGTCAGGCTTTAAATATTTTTTCTAATCTTGTAATATAAAATGAAAACAAATGAAAACCCACTCTTTGATTTGCAGTTCTCTGGTAACTAGTAAAGGATGAACAATTTTCATATGTTTATTAGTCATTAGACAATCTTTTCCTATAAATTGCCATCTCATATAACTTTGCCTGTTTTATTGAATTATTTCTTTCTTTTTCTGTGTAATTTGTAGGCAATTGATTATTTAAATATCTTTATAATTAATATTTTCCCAGCTATATGTATTGTAAGTATCTTCACTCACTCTGTGGTTTATCCTAAATTTGTTATTGTTTTTATAAAGTTTTATGTTTTTATGGAGTTAAATTTACTAATTCTTTCCTTAACTGCATTTGTATATTGTGTAAGAACCCTTTTCCCACGCTGCAGTCTTAAAGCTATTCTCCTATGTTATCTTCTGAATTTTTAAAATATATTCTACATGTTTTGGTTCTAATCCAGTCTTGAGCGTGAGATAAGGCTTAAATCTCCCTTTTTTTTCACATGGATAACCAATTGTTTCACCACCAATTTTTTACACCATTGACTCATAACACAACTCCTGACAGATATTAAGTTTCCCTGTATGCATGGGACTGAGCTCGGTATTAGTTTCACTGGTCATTTTGTTTGTCTGTGTCACTATCAAATTGTATCAATCACTGTTATTTTACAAAAAGTGTTGATTTCTCACCCATCTTGTTATTTTTCAATTTTTAAAAATCTATTCTTGCTCTTTTCTGTGCAATGTGAATATTAAGAAAGCTTATAAGTTCCATTAAATAAACTCTGATGGGATTTTAAATTTAGAGGACTGAATTTATAAATTAATTTGGAGAGAATTGGCATCTTTATTATAACTTGATCTTTCCTTCCAAAACCATGGCTTTATTCATGACTTCTGCAGTTATTTGGGACTTCCTTTACTTCAATAATGCTTTATTGTTTTCTTAGGTGGTGGTTGTTGTGTGCCACCAAGTCACTTCTGTCTCGTAACAATCTGTATAGGGTTTCCAAGGCTGTAAATCTTTAAGGGAAGAGAAAGCCTATCTTTTTCCTGTGGAGCAACTGGTAAATTTGAACTTCTGACCTTGTGATTAACAGCCCAATTGTAATCCACGATGCTACACAGAGCTCCTTGTGAAAAGTATATTTCTTTGTATTGCCTTATTTTGCATTATTTTAAATTTGCAATTAGGTTATTAGGAATGTTATTAATTCATATGCTGAGCTTGTATACAAAAATCTAGATCAAATTTCAAGTCAGCTTTATAATTTTATATTGGTTCTATTATTGGAAATAATATTTTCTCTTAGATTTGTTGTTTTTGTTAGGTGCCATCAAGTCAATACTAGCTCATAGTGACCCTGTGCACAACAGAATGAAACACTGCCTGATCCTGGGCCAACCTCACAATCGTTGCTATGTTTGAGCCCACTGATGCCGTCACTATGCCAGTTCACCTTGTTGGGGGTCTTCCTCTTTTTCTACAACCCTCCACTTTATCCTTCTCCAGTGACTGGTTCCTCCTGACAATATGTCCAAAGTATGAAACATGAAGTCTGGACATCCTGGCTTCCAAGGAGCACTGTAAGCTGTACTTCTTACAACACAGACCTGTTTGTTCTTTTGGCAGCCCATGGCACTTTCAATATTCTCCTCCAACACCATAACTCAAATGCATCAATTTTTCTACGGTCTCCCTTATTCACTCTCCAATTTTCACATGCATATGAGGTTATTGAAAACACCATGGCTTGAGTCAGGTGCACCTTAGTCCTCAACTGACGTCTTTGATGTTCAACACTTTAATGAGGTCTTGTGCAACAGATATGCCCAATGTAATACATTGTTTTATTTCCTGACTGCTACTTCCATGAGTGTTGATGATTGATCCAAGAAAAATGAAATCATTGACAAGTTCAATGTTTTCTCCATTTATCATGATGCTATTTATTATTGGTCCAGTGGTGAGGACTTTTGCTTTCTTTACATTGAGATGCAACCCATACCGAAGGCTGTGGTCTTTGATCATACCGAAGGCTGTGGTCTTAGATCTTCATTAGCAAGTATTTTAAGTTCTCTTCGCTTTCAACAAGCAAGGTTGTATCTGCATATCATAGGTTTTAATGAGCCTTCCTCCAATCCTGATGCCACAGTTTTCTTCATATAATTCTGCTTCTCTGATTATTTGTTCAGCACACAGATTGAATAAATATGGTGAAAGAATACAACCTCTTAGATTTATATACATATGGCTCATGGCTTCATTTTTAATGCTTACATTGCTTATTTTTTACTTTGCTTTATTGCATTGTTTAGAACCTCTAATACACTGGTGAATAGAAGTTTTGGCATGAAAAACCTTGTCTTGTCACTAGTTGTAATGGGAATGCTTCCAAAATCTCATCAATAAACATGCTTACTGTAGTTTTTAAATATTAGATAAAGAAAGAACATTTCTATTATTAGTTTGCTGTGATTTTTAAAAATCATGATGAAAGTTGATTTTTACCAAATGCTTTTCTGCAGTTATTGAGATACTGCATGGTTTAAAATGGAAGAAAAAAGGTATATTTCAGAATTGTAGCCTTTTTCAATACTTCTTATTCAATGTTCATGTTGAGCAAATTTTCCTAGAATAACACAGCATCAGGATTTGAAGAAGATTTGTTTAAAATCTGTGATATGGAGATGACATAATTTTCCTTGCTGGGAAATGAAGAGGACTTGAAGTACTTGGTAATGAAGATCAGATTACAGCTTTCAGAATGGATTACACCTCATTGTAAAGCTAACAAAAATCCTCACAACAGACCAATATAAACACCACGAAAATGAAGGCAATATTGAAGTTATCAATAGTGTCATTATACTTGATCTATAATCAACACCCATGGAAACAGCAGTTAACTGATGTCTTGAATTAGGAAAAATCTGTTGCAAAAGACCTCTTCTAAATCAAAGACACCACTTTGAGGACTAAATGTGCACATTACCTAAGCCATGGTATTTCCAATCACCTCATAAGCATGTCAAAGCCGGATATTGAGAAAGGAAGACCAAAGAAGAATTGACACATTTGAATTATCGTGTTGGTGAAGACTATTGAATATACCATGGCCTGTCAGAAGAATGAACAAATCTGTCTTGAAAAAAATGTTCCTCAGAAAAGTGTGTGTGGCAAAACTTCATGTCACCTACTTTGTATATGTTGCTGGGGGGGGACCAGTCCCTGAAAAAGGACATCACGCCTAGTAAAGACAGCATCACTGAAAAAGAAGCATCTAATGACAAATGTAGGTTTTGAATATTAAGTAAAGAAAGGACTCTTCAATTTGTAGTGTGCTGAGAATGTTTAAAAAATTGTGTTGGTTTTTATCAAAAGCTTTTTGTACAGTTATTGTGATCATTATAAATGATCTGGAAGCTCCTAATATGGAATAATATGTTAAAAGATTTTGGGATTCCCTTCGGAAACTATCCTTCCATTCCAGTTGAACACAAACACTGCTCAATGTGATTTATTATTTCATTTAGACTGGTTTTCCTCTGCGCTCATAAATGAAAGAGGTTAATAATTTCCTTATATTTTCCCTGATGTCACTAGGTTTGAAAATTAGCTGTGTGACTTTTCTCCTTTTTCAATTTCCTGAAGTAATGTATACGAGATACAGATGATCAGTTCCTTGAAGATACATCGTGAATCTCTGCCCATCTCATTATCAGCCTCTGGTGTCTTCTTGGCAAAAAAAAAAAAGGTTTCGATTACTGACAATCTCTTGAATTACATTAATACTGTTTATGTTGACCAAGTATCCATTAAGTTAATTTTGAGATCTACTTCCTAAAGAATTTATTTTATCTAAATTTTTTACATTTGGGGTATAAATTTGTCCATTGTACTTCTTGTGATTTTAAAAATCTCTATTTGTGGCAAAGCTCCCTCCCTATTTAGAAACTAATAATAGAAATTTGTGTCTTTCCTTTTTTTGATTATTCTTTTCTTAAGAAGTCCTGGTGTGATGCTGTAAGATAAGCATTAGACTGTTAAACATAACATCAGTGATTCAAACCCACCAGTCACTCCTTGGAAACCTTATACAGGGTGGTTTTGACTCAATTGACTCAAAGGCACTTAACAACAACAATAATGTTTTCAAATAATTTGTTTTAGGATTTGTTTTTCTTGTCTACTTTCTCCTTTATATTTTAATTCATTAATTTTTAGCTTTAATAACTTGTTTGTTTCTATACTTTTTGTATATATTATGCAATTATTTTTCTGGCTTCTTAATCCAGTTACTTGACTTATTTATTTTTAATATATTTTCCTTTTTTTTTTTAATGCTTTATTGTGAATTTTGTGATAGTTTACATGGGAGAACATTAGCTTTCCATTCAGCCTATCATATATTATTTCATTGCCATGGTTACAATCCCCTCCATGCATCATCAGCCAACCAAAGGGTATACCCTACAAGCTAGCCCCCTGGTTATCTGCACACAGCCCCTCTCCCTCGCTGAGTCTAAAGTCCCCAACTGCTCCATCTCTCCATGCCATCGTCTCTGCCTCCATCTCTGGCATCACTGCCTCTCTGGGTTGGGTCCCGCTCTTCGCTCTTCTCCCTTGATGGTCCCAAGGACCGACGGTCCAGGGGCCTCCACTCTAGGCTGAAAAGTTAATCACTCCCCTCCTTGCTACAGAATGTCTGCCTTTACATTTCCAACCCTCACAATCACTTCTAATAACAATTATTCACTATTGTATCACAAGAGACCTATCCGCATTTCCTTTCATCAGCCCTGTCTAGACAGATTGGATACTACTCAGTGGAGATTCTACCTTCCTCCACACCCTCTGAATCTAGGTTCCCTCTTGAAAGCTTGTAAGCCAGTCACTTCTTGCCTTTGTAGCCCCCCTCTCCCATTTTGGGTAGCCAATGTCCAAGTTGCCCATCCCTGTCTGTGTATGGAGGGAGTGGGGATGATCATTGCTGTAAAGATTTATTCTCTCTTTTGAGCTACTGCATCCATAGGTGTAGGTGAAGTTCATCAAATTGTATCAGATTGTTCTTTTTTTCCTTTTCTTTCTTCTTCTAGTTGAGCTCTGATCATCCTGTCATTGAAGCCAGGTCAAGTGGATAGTATCTGCAGTGTGGGTGTTCTTGTGCATATACCCTCTCTTCTTATCAGCTGGATGCTTCACTCTCCACTCTAGTCCACTGTGGCTATGTCACTGACTCTGGGCCCAACACTCCCCAGGTCTTGCCACACTGCTGGCCAACCAGGTCTCCACCCGTGTTCACAGGAGTCTATTGAACGTGGTAGGGCTTACCTCACATCTTCGTTGCTGTTTTTCCCTCACTTTCCCTTACCACTGATGAACGTGGTCACCAATCAGAGCGTGTATTCCCATTGAGTCTTAGTCTTGGTAGGGGGTTTGCTCTGAGGGGACCCAACCACTTGCCTTGATATCTCCTGGGCGAGCAACTTGCTTGTTCTTATTGTAATCAGTCGGTCTGCCTGTATTTTTCCTGTCAGTCTCTCTTTCAAATATTTTACTTTTTAATAAAGACATTTTGTGATACCATCACCTTAGTTGAGATGTAAAACATTCATTGCTTAGTGCTAAATGTAATTTCTATTGTGATTTCATTTGTAACCTATGAGTTTTTAAGTTTCTAAATATATTTTTTTCTGTCATTTTATGCTAGTAGGGTTCCAGTTCATTAAAAACAAAAAAACAGAAACAAAAACAAAACATCTCTAGCATGTCTTTGCAATCAGTGGATTGCAACAGACAAATTCTCTCAGTACTTAAGGTGCTATTTAGAAGAAAAAGATACTTTTTGTGCTATGCAAAAAAATAAAAATAAATAGTTTTGTGGTCAGAACTAACATCAAATTTTTAACAACATACATGTAGACATCTATCCGAATCAATGAAGCTTTGCAGTAAGTTCATGGGAATTCTACCCCATATAAAACAATAGTTTTTAGATGAATCAAGTAAGGGTTTTAGGGAAGGTGAAGAAATCTCAAAGATGAATCAACTGAGGAAAGTCAGTCAGTTCCAAGAATAAAGAAATTGTGATTGAAGTAAGAAAGTGGTGGCACAAGATCATAGGATTACCTGTGATGCACTAACTTGAAGTTGGGACCTCACATGGTTGTTTTTGTTAAGTGCCATCAAGTTGGGTCCGACCCATAGTGACCTGTATTGGGTTTCCAAGGAGTGGCTGGAGAGCTTGAACCTGCAGCCTTGAGGTTTAAACTGACTTTGTAGTCCAGCTCATTAACCCACAGCACCAGACCAGTACTCCTTTGAAGTTAGAATCTCGCATGGTTAGGCACTTTCAATTTTAAGCAAACATTTTGGCCTCAGCAAGCTTTTGACTAGATGGATGCTAGAAGCACTGTGTGACAATCAGTTGACTCAAAGAGCTAATCTTTTCAGCAAAGACTAAGCTCATGAAAGCAATCTTATGGAACTAATTGTAACTAGGGATGAGTCTTGGATTTATCAATATGATAATTTATCAATATGATAATTTATCAATATGATAAATAGAAAGCAAGGTCCAATCAAAAAAGTAGCTCCCAGCAGATGTGCTGGGCCAGTTAAATTCCAGGGTGAGAAAACAGCTCAGAGGGGTTCTTGGGACTTGAAAGGGGTACTTTTGATAGATTTTCTCAAAGGACACAGGACAATCACAGGTACTCATTAGGAAGAAGTTTTAAGAACATTGAATATTGCATTGGTGAGGAAAAGGTGTTTTCCATCACAACAATGCACCTGCGTATTCTTCGAGGGTGGCCAAGGTAGTCCTATGAACATTTTGTTGGGAAACCTTACCCCATCCACCCTACAGCCCTGATCTTGCCTCTTCAGACTTTGTTTTGTTGCCCAAACTCATAGAACACTGAAAAGGAACACAGTTGCATCTCTTGAGGATGCCAAAACTGACATTTTGACATGATGTGAATCTCAGAGTGCAGAATTCTTTGGGGAAGAGTTACAGGGATAGAAACACTATCTTCAGAAGTATGTAGACCCAGATGGAGAAACAAAGTCTCAGATCTTGGTATTTTTGTTTAGTAGAAGTTTCTATGATTCTGTAACAATGCTTTTTTTTTTTTTTTTTTTTTTACTTTCTTTGATTTTCAACTTCACTTTGGTCACAGAAACTTTCTATATGTGATCAGACCTCAAAAAGGTATTAAATTTTCTTTTGCTAATTAGTAAGGAGCCCTGATAATGCAGTAGTTAGGTTTCAGCTGCTAACTGAAAAGTTAGTAGTTAAAACCCCCCATTTCCCATTTTCTCCTTGGGATAAAGCTATGACAGTCTGCTTCCATAAACACTGCGGCCTTGGAAACCCTATGGGTCAGTTCTACTTTGTCCAATAGTCAGAACTGACTATATGGCAAGAGGTTGTATATGGCCAATGTTTGGAAATATTCTTTGGTTCCTGAAGATGATGTGTATTTGCTATTGGAGGAAGGAAATACATTTGAACAAGCGCCTATATGAACCTACTAGATGAAGCTTACTCATTTTTGTATTGTAATGGAGTCCTGGTGTGGCATTATAGAATAAGCACTGGGCCATGAGGTGTGTTAGAACCATAAGGTCGGCAGTTCAAACTCACCACCCGCTCCTCGAGCAGCCCATAAAGGGTCGCTAGGAGCTGGAACTGACTTGACAGCACTTAACAACAACAACAACAACTTTAGTCCTAAAACAGAATTCTTATAAACCATTTGAAGGTAGAGTGTGGCTTGGAAAGTTTTAACCTTAAGTCTACCTTGGGAATATGTCTCTTTGTCTTTAATACACATAGTAAAAATTTAAATAACTTTTGTATATGTACATTAGATAGTTTTGCTTTGTTCATTTGTGAACTATAAGATGTAAAAAGGGGCCACAGGGAGGAAGGAGAACTGTTGTTACAGGGAGGGGGCTGCAATCACTGAGATGAAACTTAGTGTATGATTTGTTGACTGTAAAGCTTATTATCTTGTCTATTAATATTCACTCAGTTCACAATCAAAAGTTTTTTAGAAAAAGATAATCTATATATAAAAATAACTGATGATCTTGTCTGTAAACCTTTACTCAATTCACAATGAAAAAGTTCAAAAAAAGATTTCAGAAAAGTTTTATGTAACTTTTGAGATAGGCAGAACAATGGCCCCCAAAGATACCCACATACTAATTTCTGGAACCTGTGAAGATGCTACTTTACTTAGTAAGAGATACTTCACAAATGTAAATAAGTTAATGATCTTAGGTGATTCTTCTGATTATCCACATAGGCCCAATATAACCAAAAGGGTCCTCATAAATAAATGCAGGAAGAAGGGTCAGAGTCTGAGAGATTTAACTATTCAAGGCAACTGGCTTTGAAGGTCAAGGAAGGTAGCCTAGAAGTTGAAAAGGGTATGATAAAAATTCTCCCCTGGGTCCTCTACAAGGAACACAGCCCTGCTCACACCCTTTGGCCTAGTGAGACCTGTTTGAAACTTCTGACCTCCCTAAGTATAAGGGAATCAATTTGTGACATTTAAAACCACTGCGTTTAACTAATGTGTTACAACAATAATTTATTAAAACAGCATTAATCAACTAATACAGCTTGTAAAAGCCAGTAATGATTTTCCACACCTTTGTTCTTATGGGTTGCTATAATTTTCAGTTATCCACCACACCTTCTGGGTTTCTTATTTATTTTTATCTGCTTGATCTGTAATTTTTTCCACTGTAATTGTGGATTTGTCAATTTGTCCTTGTAATTTTGTCAGTCATATGTTAATTCACGATGGCCTTAACTTTGGGCAAATTGTTGTTTCAATTCTGGCTCATGTTGTCTCCATGTGTGCAGAGTAGAACTGCTACACAGGGTTTTCAAGGCTGTCAGACCTGTCTTCTGGCACACCTTTGACACAAACTGCTAATGCTAACCTTTGGGCTAGTAGTCAAGTGCTTAGACATTTGGATCATTCAAGGACTCTATTGGAGTATACGACAGGGCTTCAAACAGCACTTGGAAGTGCTAATTTAATTCCATTTTTCGTGAACTTTTAGAAACCTCCTCATATTATTCCTCTATTAGTATGAAATTTTCTGTTTTACCCCTAGAAGTGCCCTTTGTCTTAAACTCAATTTTCACTTATATTAATATTGCTGTATGGCGTCCTGTTATGGTGTTATGGTATAAAGCACTGGACTGCAAGGTCAGTTTGTACCACAAGGTTGGTGGTTCAAACTCACCAGCTACTCCTTGGAAACCCTATGCAGAGTCACTATGAGTCAGAACCGACTCGACAGCTTATAACACCAGTAGCAACAATATTGTTGTATAAGTGCTATAGACACCAACTATGCCCACCCATAGTCCCCTCAGAATTCACCTGTATGTGCAATACTCTTTGCTGCAAATACTTGGTGATTTTCTGCCAGAAAACTTTTTTTTTTTTTCCCCTGGTCATGGTAGAGTATTCTGCTCAATCACAAGGCAAGTCAAGAGGGCCAGAGAGTGAATGTTTCCAGAGCCAGCCCTTCACAAGGACAGTTGGAGAGTTACTTCATAAATACTCGTTTCCTTCCTTCCTGGGGCTGAGGGTCGGTGGGAGGTGAGGATGAGAATTCTGAGGCATGTTCTACACTGTCTCCAATTGCCCACAGTACTAAGTGGTTTCCTAACACACATTTTATTGGCTTCCTTCTCTTCCCTACTCCCCTACTAGTGTTTCCCCTACTGTGTCTGTCTTCCCAAATAAACTCCCTTTCCTGGAGAGGAGGAGACCGCACTTCTTAGTCTGTTGTTGAGACCCCCAAATTAAGACAACTAGATTTCTATTGATTAATATGTTTAAAGTATATGTTTCCTACCCCTTTATTGCCAATATTCTGTGTAATATTTTTAGACTTCCCTTATGTAAGCAGTTTTTTTTTTTTTAATACTTCAAAAATATTCCATTAGAAAACTTTTTGTAGGTTAAAAGTTTAGTCCACAGGTCAAGTCAGGCCTGCAGCCTGTTTCTGTACTGTCTGCAAGCTAAGAATGGCTTTTACAGTTTACAGCACAATCTCCATGTGACACACAAAGGTTACATATTCATTATCAAGTCTTTTATTTATAGGGGGGCATGGTGGATCCAGAGGGTAAGTACTGACCTGTGAACCACAAGATTGGCAGTTCTAGCCTACCAGTTGCTCCTTGGGAGAAAGATGAGATTTTCTGCTCCTGCAAAGATTTGTTGTTTCCTTTACAGTTTTCTCCTTTTCTGTCCTGGTGTCACAAACAATTAAATGCACAACTGTTAAGTGAAACATTGGTGGTTTGAACCTGTCCAATGGGTTCCATGAGAAACAGATTTAGTGATCTGTTTCCATAAAGATTACATCCTAGAAAACCCTATGAAGGAGCTCTACTGTAGCATGGGGTTGCTATGAGTTAAAATCAACTTGGCAGCACCCATCAGTAACAGAAACATTGGGCTGATAAAGGTTTGGACCTTTCCTTTTCTTCCTTCTATTTGCTTGGAAGCTATAGATTATATGATTTGGGTGATTGACATTAAATTTTTCAGATGCAGTCATACCTACAAACTTTAGACAACAAAGACTAAGCTTGTTCAGCATTTTAACCGTCTCCCACTGCACACTTCATATCATTACTTAGAGCATCGATTCAATCTTCTATAACATCAAAAAGTAATTGTCATCTATATTATAGTCAATAGTTAATATAATATCGTTATTTTTCTCAAATGCTCATGTTATCTTGCATTTCGTATCTCCCAAACAGATTCACTTCTTGCTTTTTTTTGTCAGTATAGTCTATCTTTCTCTTTTCTTTTGTGAAAGTATATTCTATAATGAAAATCTATGATTAGTACATTATCTAAATCTCAGTAGTGACAATCTTTATTTTATACACTCTTAATAGTTTTGTTGAAGATACCATTCTAGATTAAAAGTAAATTTCCCTTAGTCTCTTGAAGACAGTACTATCTTCCCACATCTATCATAACTAAGGAGAAAGGTCAGCTGTCAGTCTATTTAGTGCTCTATAGCATGTTATCTGCCTTTTCTCTAAGGAAAGGTTTTAAGAGTTTTCACTTTATTCTTGATGCTCTTCAGTTTTACTACATTGTATATCTATTTGTATGTATCCTGCTTGGTATTACCTATATAGCCATTTCCTATATAACAATTGTTTCATCGGACATTTGATACATTGGCTGTCTTATTTGTCTGTCTTCTAAAATGTCCACTCCATGAATGTGGGAACTTAATCTTTTTTGGTCCTTACTGTATTACATAACAACAACAACAACTGCATTGCCTAAAACATTTAAAAAATATTTAGCCATTTAATAAATTATTCATTGAGTGAGTGGTAAGCTTAAAACTGTATTTCTATATGTTCCATATCCTAAATTAAAACTGAATGAGAGAGATTTCTATTAAAATATGTAAAATAGGAGAGTTATGGGTATGTTGGAAGCCCAGATGAATCAGAAAGATTTGGGCAATGCTCAAAGCCAGAGAAGCCCAATAGTGTGCTCGTTCTGGCCATTATTGTTGTTGTGTTAAGTGCCCTGGAGTCAGTCCTGACTCATAGTGAGCCTGCATAGGGTTTTCTAGGAACTGCTGGTGAGTTTGAACTGCCAACCTTGAAGTCTAGTGAATTATCCTATAGCCCCACACTGAGATTAATTGTGGAAAGATGAGAGAGTGAGCTAATCAAATGGTTAGGAGTTTACAAACTTGTTCAGGACTGAGCCTAGATGCTTAAATATAAACATAAAGAACCTGGCAGATAGCAGCTCTAAAAGAAATGGAGTTCATTAGGTATGCCCTTCAATGGGGTCCATTGCAGTAAATCTACTCAGAATGACACACGTGGTTCCTTACCTTTCAGTCTCAACCAATGATCCACTACCAGCTCCATCCATTTTTAACTAAGCCAACTTTCCTGAACTGGATCTTGCTGTTGTTTGTCACAGGTTTGACTTGTTCCTTATGCACAGAATATTTCACCTTGTGGTACCTTGAATTTCCTTGATATGGTTTTCCAACCAACGTTTTCTTAATTCCCAGTCAGTGATTGGATAGAACCATGCAAATAAGGTGTACAGGACTCTAAGGCTGGTATTCATCATTTTGCATCTCTCACACAGTTTGACAGGAGCCATCTCAGAAGCAGGAAAAGAGGATCTCAGGACCATCAAGAAGGAAGAGTGTGAGTGGAGTGTGAGACCCCTATCTAGAAAAGTGGAGACATGGAGCAGGTGTGGGTATCTAGGCCTATGGATCGAGTAAAGCTGTGTGCCTATGGGCAGGAGGTTGGCTTGTAGAATGTGCCCTTTGGACATTTGCAGACTGACAAAAGGAGCTCGGTAACACTTGCAGAGCAGGGCAGAGGCCAAGGGGTCATGTGGCTGAGAAACTAAAGACACGAGTGAGGTATGTCTGCAGTACAGCAGCAAAGAGGCATTCCTGATTGGAAAACTGCTGCATCCTGAGTTGGGTTTTGATCCTAAATTGTAACCTGTTCACTATCGTAATAAACCCCATAATCATGAGTATTGTTATGAGTTCTGTGTGGCCATTGCAATGGATTTTTTAACTCAGGTGTGAAGCAGAGACTGCTGTGGAAGAGACAGTTTAGTGTCAGAAGAGGGGAAAGAAAGATGTAGGGTGGAGGCATGTCTGACCTCCACTATATAGGAATTGCCTTGGGCTGATACTGAATTTGGTTCTCCTTCCCCCTGTGAAGTCAGAGAAACTCAGACATGGTCCCCACATGGTTTTTGCACACCCTGACTCCCACTTAAGTCTCCTGACTATCTCCTACATTTCCTCCAGGTCTTCATCTAAACACGACCACTTATAGGAAGTGCTTTATTTCCCATATCAGGTGCAATGCCTTGCTGATGTGCTCTGATAGCAACCATTTACTCCTATGTAGCATTGATTATACTGTTTCGAAATCACTATAGTAATGGCACCAACCTTGTAGTTATAAGTCCAATACTTACTCTACAGGGCCCTTTGTAAAGATTGTTGCTGTTGTTTTAAGTGCCATGGAGTTGGTCCTTGTTCAACCTGTAATGGGTTCCCATGGAGCAGCTGGTGAGTTTGAACTGCTGACCTTGTGACTTGAAGTCCAATGCTGATCCTACAGTGCCATACCAGGATCTGTAATCTGTAAACATTACAGCCTTGGGAACCATAGGGGACGGTTGAAAGGGACTCAATGACAGTGGTTTGGGGTTTGGGGAAGTCTTGGTGTCACAGCTGAGTTGTGTTAAGTCAGGTGAACTCAATGACAGTTTAAGACTGTGTTGTTGTTGTTGTTGTTGTTGTTGTTGTTAGGTGATACCAAGTCACTTTTGACTCATAATGACCCGGTGAAATGCTGCCTGGTCTTGCAACAGCCTCACAATTGTATGTTTGAGCCCATTTATGCACGACTGTGTCAATGAAATTGTCAATTAGCCATAGTTTGTCTATGGAAATTCCAACCTTTCCTTTCTGGTGCTTCCTCTCCAACCCCAATGACTTCAAACATCAAATTCCCTCATGTTCTTTCTTCTTTTTCTAACACTGACTTTCTAGACTTTGTATCTGTGAAACGTTAGACACTGATTGGAGGAGTTTCTGCGTGGCACAAACAGCCAAGTGTTAACTACTAGTCATAAGGTTGGTCATTCAAACTCACCCAGAGGCACCCCGGAAAACAGACCTGGCTATCTGCTTCTCAAGCCCTATGGAGCTATTCTACTCTACACACACATGGGTTTGCCATTGATTCAGAACTGACTCAGGGGCAGCCAACAACTACCACAACAAGTGAAGAACAAGGAATTATGGACATTAGAACAGGAGGATGTTCTCTGTGACTAGCTCTGTGGCCCACAAGAAGCCACCCACAGGACTACCAATAGGTTGGTTTGTGTTTCACCAGTCACTGGTGAATCAGGTAGCTGGAGCATCAGGCAGACTCCCATGAGGACGTGAAAATCAGCCTGAGAGAGGCACTGAGTCATTAGAGAGGTAAGTGCCTGCTCTAATTTCAGTTGCTTCGATCTGATCTTTAACAATGCCCAAATCATATGTACTGTTGTAGTTTTACACAAAGAACACATGCTTCTATGTATGTTTGTCCACTGTACCCTCCTCATCTCCCCCTCACCCAACAGGTATTTTTAAAGACATGCTATGCTAATTTTTTTTTTTTTTTTAACAGCATTTCCAACAACCAGAATCCCTAATTACTCTTTTGAGTCACCTGTTCTCTAGGTTTTGTTCCTTCTAATAGAAGGGATACCTTGAGATTATACCTTTCCAATATCAAGTCCTCAGGAACTTATATTGATACTAATAAAGGGATTCATTTCTCCCCCAAGAGTCCTTCTGTGACAAAAGTATGTTTGGGTATTGCCTAATGCACTTATAATAAATATATACAACCATAAAACAGAGCAAGAGTCCTGATAGCCTGTTATTTGCAGTAATTGTAGATTGTGAGTGGACATTTTAAAGAGAAGCTTACAAGTTAGTTGTACCTTCTGGTAGTAATTACCTCCCACAAACATGACTCAATTCAGCAGTTTAAATGCAAGAGCTGGGTGTCCCAAAATCAACAGTCTTATAAATAAACCTCTGAATCATGAACTGAATGCATGAATGTTTAAATATTTCTCCAGGATCTCAAAGACAACTTTAGATTTTAAGATTTCATGCATTAAAATATCCTAATGGGGAGAAATGAAATTAAAAAAGAGATGGAGGTCTCTGTCTTTTCTTTCTTCACTTAGGATCCACTCTAGAGTACCTAAACGCCAACCACCAGAATGTTACGTATGGTTTTCTTCAATCCAGGAGGGGATGTTTCTATTTGTTCTACTGCAGTCCTTTTCTTTTGTGTTTTTAAAATAGTGCTCACAGGGAAGACTTTTATGGTAATGTAGCTGCATTAATGTTTTTGGGTGGGACTACCCAAGAGTTTCTTGGGGTAATAGAACATATAACTGAAGAAATGTGGGCTGTGTCCACTGGGAATACATAAGAAAGAACAGAATGAGACATTTTTGCTTTTGGAATGCTCACTCAAAGACAATGTGGCTCTCAATGAGTTACAGACTTTTTTTTTTAACAAGAAAAAAAGCACACTTTGAAAATATTAATAGAAATTTAGGTGCTGACATCTTCTACACACTAGATTCTTCTTTAAAGTCAAGTTGTAAGTTTTATTTGTGTACAGTTAAAAAGGGGGAGCATATTCAAGGCTCTGTTCTATTCTCCTTGTTGTATGCCATTCAATTAATTCCGACTCACAGTGATCCTATTGATGTTGTTGTTAATGCCATTGAGTCAGTTCTGACTCATAGCAACCCTGTACAGGGTTTCTGAGGAGCGGCTGGTGGGTTTGAACCATCGACCTTGCAGTTCAAACTGACCTTGAGGTTCAGCGCGTTATCCTGCAGTGCCACACCAGGACTTCACAGTGACCGTATAGAACAGAGTAAAACTAATTGCCCCATAGGGGAATGTGACAGTCATGGCATTGTGTCAACTTGATGGGACCAGGATTCTCAGTAGTTTTAGTGGTTAAGCTGTAGTTAACACCTCCATGTTGAGATCTAATATGATCCAATCCCCCCATGATGGGCTCTGATCTGATCAGCTTAGATCTCATGTAGTTATCCTCTGTGTTGGAAATCCCCATTTCTATGATGTTAATGAAGCCATATGCAATCTACAGGATTAGGCTGTCTTTCGAGTTCATCTCTTCTGAGATCTAAAAGGAGAGTGTAATGAGAGATGGACACACTAACACTATGAAAGAAGAACCAGGCGTGGAGTGCACACTTTGCCCCTGGGGTCCCCGCACTGTGAAGCTCCTAGCTTCAGGAGCCAAGATGCATGGAGATCTCTAGGGAATGCTAGGCTTACAGATGCTCAAAGGAGACAAGGATCCTTCTCCAGAGCGAGCACTCTAGACTCCTAGCCTCCTAAACTGAGAGAGAATATATTGCTGTTTGTGACGGCCATCCACTTGTGGTGTTCCTGTTAGAGCAGCGCTAGAGAATGAAGACAGAAATCTTCATGGGAGCAGATGGCCAGGTCTTTTCTCCCTCAGAATGACGGGTAGGTTTGACCCTCCAACCTTTCAGTTAGCAGCTGAGTGCTTAACCATTGCACCACCAGGGTTCCTTTCTAGTCTCATTATGTCTGTGTACTTCAGAGTGTGTTATATGAATCATCCATAGGGATCTAAGAGTAAACTCTAGGGTCAGAACTCATCTGTATTTAAAATATGAAACCACACATCAATCTATGTAGGGATTGTTTTTGTTTTGTTTTTGTCCCTGTTTAAAGTTCCTCTAACCGCCTGAATCCTATAGAACGTCCATTGTCAAACGGGAAATGCTTCTGCTAGAGATTCTTTTCTGAATCTGATATCTATTTTGTTCCTAGTTATTTTCATATCCTCAGCTGCTGCTATTGCATTCCCATCTCTTGGAAGGATCCAGAGGAATACAGGGTTCCTCTGTGGCCAAGGGGAGAAATGCCTGCCAAGAATGCTGAACTTCTAGTGAAGGTCATTCAATACTACAAAATGGACTAAGTACAGTAAATAACATTGTTGGTGCAAACAAACGAATAGCCCATGGCAATGGCATTTTGTGGAGAAACCTGATCTCATATAATAACAGTAGTACAGCTAAACATGGAGGGGCATTGTAAAACACCTCCAACAGGCATGCAACAATTCTGTGGTTAAATAAGGACCAACCCAAGACCCAGAGTGTCCCAGAATAATCTCCATGACAAAGCGCTGGTATCTGTTTTACTTGTTAGAGCCTGCTACCCCCCACCCTTCCTCTGTACAGTTCTGTATGCAGGCCAGAAACTTTCCACCTGGCTCCTATTAAAAGTCTTGGAACAGGAGGGAAAAAGTAGGCCCTCTTCTCTTGAGTGCAAAATCATCTCTATAACTGGCTCTCACACTCACAGCATGTCAAAAGATGGGGCAAATTTGTCTGTATATTTCACTGGAGATGAAACCTATGTGGTGTCCATGATATTTCTGGTCCAGGACAAGTCTTTGAGTTTGGGGAGGGTGGGGAAGTAGGGTGGGAGAGACAGGTGTGAGGGCCGAGTTTGAAGAAGATACATCATCACATGCATGTCCTCAAACCACTTTTTGAACAAGAGTAGCAAGCTCATTACTCTAAAGACAGAGCTCTGGAGAACCTTAATAGGCATCTGGGGAGAACAGAAGTTGCCTTGAGGCAGCTCAGAAGTGGCTTGGGAGAGACCAGAAGAATGCTAATTGATCCTCCAATCCTCAGGCTTCATTGCCAGGGAATTAGTGAGGTTTCTCTCCCAAAGGCGGTAGCAAATCCTTTTGACTTTAAAAATAGTATCAAATTGTCTGTATTTGCCCTTTAACTAGGTTGTTCTTTTTGTTGTTAGTTGTTGTTGAGTTGGCTTGGACTCATAGCATAGTTCTGTATAATAGAACGGAACCTTGCCATGTTCTGCAGAGTCTGCTGAAAGTGTTTCTCAGGAAGCAGCAGTGTTTTTTCATTTGAGAGACTCCCTGCCCCCACCCTATAATATCCACTTTTATTTTGTTTGTGTGGGTTTTTTTGTTGTTGTTGTTGTTTATTTGATTCTAATAGAAGGAAACGAAAGAGAATGTAAAGACTATGCCTTTAGGGATAAATGGAATAATTCCCCTTTTAAATTTGTATTGCTATGTTGCAGAACAGAAATACTAGATAATATAAAGACAATAAATGTTCCCAAGTTTGCATTCTCTCATGAACTCTTCAGATGCTCTAAGCCTCACCGACTGTCATGTGTATGTAGACTCAGTCTGGGCTTCTATCCAGGGCTTCTGTTTAATACCCAAATGAGACACACCATGGGGATACATCAGGGCCTGGTCATGTTCTTCTTTGACCAGGGGAGTGG
Source organism: Chrysochloris asiatica (assembly GCF_000296735.1). Lineage (NCBI taxonomy): Eukaryota > Metazoa > Chordata > Mammalia > Afrosoricida > Chrysochloridae > Chrysochloris > Chrysochloris asiatica. Next base: position 2,804,735 of record NW_006408776.1, read on the forward strand.
ATTTCCTGTGAGACTTTGACCAATGAAATGTGAGGACTGGGTGCATTTAAATATTGGCCTTTTCTTTTCCTGCATTAATTGCCTGAAGATGCTGTTTATTATGGATAAAATCATGTTCCCCAAAAAACATGTATTGTAGATCTTACCTTCTATGCCTGAAGTTATAACGTGTTTGGAACTGGGTTATTTTTATTATGGTAGTGAGGCAGGAGAAGTGTAGGGTGCATCTTGAGTTGATCGTTTTTCAGATATAAAAGTAATTGAACAAGTAAGCAGAGGAGAGATGGGGTAAAATAGAGGTGAAGACACAGGGAGATACCCCAGAGGAAGGAAGATGGCAGAGGCAAGCAAGCCTTCGAATTTGGAGCTCGAGCCTCCTAAACCATGAAAAAATAAATCTGTTTGTTAAAGCCATCCACTTGTGGTATTTCTGTATGGCAGCACTAGAGAACACACACAGAATTTGGTAACAAGAAGTAGGAGTACCACCAACAGATACCTAAAATGTGCAAGTGGTTTTGGAATTGGTTAATGGTACAGACTGGATTTGTTTTGAGATGCCTAATAGGAGAAGCTTAAATTGCCTGGAAGAGACATAGGTAGAATTATGAACATCAAAGGCAATTCTGGTGAGGGCTCCGAAGTAGTAAGGAGCGCTACTGAGAACGTCTCTATCATAGAAGAGAATACATATGGTGCTAGCAACAAACTGTTGCTAGAAATGTGGATGTTAAATGTGCTTCTGGAGAAGGCTAAAAGAAAATGATGAACATGTGATTGAACAATGGAAGAAGGGTGATACTTTCTATGAATGACGAAGAGAGGGTGTGTGAATTATATTCAAATGTTTGGTGGAAAGTAGAACTTGTAAGTAGTGAATTTGAATATCTGGTTGAGGAGATTCCTAAGCAAAATCTCAAAGGGTCCATGTGTTTTCTCCTTGATACTTATAGTGAAATGCCAGAGGAAAATGATGTGTTTAAAAATAACCTGTACAAAAGTAAAACAGAACTTGAAGATTTAGAAAATTATGTTGTCCTAGAATGTTCACCATGAACCTGGCTACAGATTAAAGAGATGAAGCCTATGACTGATGGATCTCACCAACTACCACAACAGAAAACCCATTAGCTTAGACTAAAGGGGACAGAGAAAGAGTGAAAAGGAATGAATCTGTCTGCCTCTTGGAATTGTGTAGGCAGGAAATAGGTCAAAGGAGCTGTGTCTGTTGTCCTCCAAGAAGAGAAAAGGACCATTAGCTGGAGCAACTGGCAAAGATCAATAGAACTGTTGGAAAGTACATGGAAAGCAGGGCCTTCTTGGTTTCAAAAGGTGGGACCATGGTCCCTTGGATTTCAGAGAATCATATCTACCCCAACTCTGTTACAGAGTGTAGGGCTACCATTAAGGTGTGTCAGGGGGTGGGGCCATAACCAAGAGGCAAAAGTACAGGGCCTGCCAGGACTGAGGGGGAGGAGTCACCACTCAGGTGAACTAGGACAATGGAATGGCCCAAACCCAAGGGAGTGAAATGCTGTTCATTGTGTCTAGAAGGTGGAGCTGAAGCCCAGGGCCAAAGGGCCTCCAACTAGACTCCAGGGAGAATGACCAATATCCAGAGTCTGGAAGAAGAGACCATTATCCAGATAGTCTCAGAGAACACAGAATTATTTCAAGTATTGAGCGCTAATGTAAATTGTTCTGCTGGGTATTGGACTTGCTTGGCACCTTTTATCACATCTTTCCCTCCGATTTCTCCCATTTGTAATGAAATTCTATACCTTGTACCCGTTCCACCATTGTGCATTGGAAACAGATGAAATATATTGTATTTTTACAGGTTAACAGATGAAAAGAAATTTTGCTCTGGAATGGGATACTCCTGAAGTCCCATCCATACTTGATTAAGATGATTCAGAAGATGAAATGTTGAACTTGGAGTTGATTTAAGACTTTTGTGATGATATGATTGGGTAGATGTATTTTGTGAGTGGGAAGGACATGAATTTTGGGGACTAAAGGGTGAAATGTTATGGATTGAGTTGTGTCCCCCAAAATAGGTATTTTTTGACTATATGAATAGGTTGTCTTACGTTAATGAGGCAGGATTAGTGAGCAATGTATATTGAGTCTATTGCTTTCAAAATATAAAAAGGATTAAGCAAGCAAGCAAGCCGAGTAGAGAGGGAGTAATACAGATACTAAGATGCATGAAGATCTCCAAGGAACCAGGAGGCAAAAGCCGAGACAGAGAGGACTTCTGGCGCTTCCCTGACCAGGCAGCTCAGGTAGGGCAGTCTCGGGGAAAAGCGGCGGAAGCACACATAAGAAACCTCTGTCTAGCAGACAGACAGCCTTTGAACAAACATAAGATCCTATATTTCAACATTCTGAACTCCTTTTTTTAAAAGATGAAATTGCTGAGGAATTACAGGCATTTTGAGCTTTTGCCTGCCTGCACGCAGCTCCCGCTTCCACACCCACGCCAGCGAGTGCTTCTGCCCCCTGCAGACCTTGGAATGCAGGGCTAGAGCAACCAACACTTAGAAGGATGCATTTCCAGAGAAAAGGAAGCATAAAATAACAAAGCCGAACAAATAGAGAGGGATATCAGTGCAGATATCAGGAAATTCAGGGTACCCATGGTACAGAGAGACTGAGAGAGGCATTTTTTACGTCATCAAATACGGACACTACCTCCCTGCAGCCACGACCCCCAGCCCTCTACTGACCCGTCCTAGACCAGCCCTCTGCCAAGCCGCCGAGGCTCATGAATACCCAAGGCACAGGCCCACCCACTGAGGCCAAGGCCCTCCCAAGGCCCAGACACTCCCACTGAGGCCAAGGCCTGCCCTGAGGCCAAACCCGCCCACAGACTGGTCACAAAGGCCCAGGCCCAACCAAGGCCCAAATCACATACCCGCCTAGCAGCCCAGGTGGTCCACAGCCCGGTCGAAGCCGAGGTCCAGGGCCCCCAAGGCCCAACCCGCCATGTAGCCAGGTTGCTGAGGCCCAGGGCCCTGGAGGCCCAACCCACCACGTAACCCGGTCGCCAAGGCCCAGTGGCCCTGAGACCCAACCTGCCCTCAGCCCGGTCCCCGAGGCACAGGCCCCCGAGGCCCGATCTTCCCAACCCGCCCACTGAGGCCCAAGCCACCCGATGCCCAGCTGCTGATACCCAGGCCCCTTGAGGCCTAAACCACCCGCCAGAGGCCCAAACCACCAGCCCGAGTCCCAAACCACCTGCCGGAGGCCCAACCCTCCTGCAGCCCGGTCACTGACGCCCAGGCCCCCAGAGGCCCAAATCGCCCACCCTAGGCTCAACCCACCCGCCCGAGACCCAAACGGCCCGCCGCCGAGGCCCAGGCCCAACTGAGGCCAAAAAAAGTTACTATGAGCTAAGCGATAAGGAGAGTGAAAATGGAAGACCACATCGTGATCACATCTTCCTGGAGGTAATCAGAAAACATAAAAAACTTACCAAAACACATACTTAATTAATTATTAGGGCCACAGATAAACATTAAACATCTCCAAGAAGCAAAAGCAGATAACCATATCGGCACATGTCCAGAAAAAAAGATAAAATATCTGAGACAAATGAACCAGAAGTAGACCATCTCTCCATGCTGGAAGGAGGGCAGGCCTTGGAGATAACTGAGAA
>NW_006408776.1:2815423-2816596 GCF_000296735.1 Chrysochloris asiatica
TCGATTCTGACCCATAGCGACCCTGTGTATGGTTTCTGAGGAGCAGCTGGTGATCTTGAATAACACCAGCACTAAATACAGACTTTTAATCCTCTCACCTGTGAGAAAATAAATTTCTATTTGGTAAAGCCATCAACTTTTCATATTTCTGTTACATCAGCACTAGATAGCTAAGACACTATTTATACAGTTTCTCAGAGATGAGCCTGGAAGATTGAACAATCAGTTGTACAGAGCAGCAGCCAGCTAGATGAAGCCTGCTTTTTTGCATTGACTTTCTCTTCTCTGCTTCACTCCCCTTATCTCTCATGGTGCTTCTTGTGACTGCACCCCTTAATAAGCTTAAGACCTTTGTTTTGGTTTCTGTTTCCTGGGCTTGGCTAAGATACACTTACACGGAAAACAGATTTCTCTGTACCTCACCTGGAAGAATAAGCTAAGAAAAACAATGTGTAATTCATTTATTAAAAGAAGGCTGATGAAGGACTAACCCAATCAAATGTTTTAAATATCATAAAGTTACAATGATTAAATCAGTATGATCTTCATGCAAGGAAAACTAGGCAGAAAATTTAATGAAACAGTAACTTCGGTTTAGGTGCCTGGCATATTGCTTGTCCCGAATTTCTCCTTGCTAGCTGGGAAATGTGATAGCTAGAGCAATCTTGGAAGCTACGCTCTCAGGGTGGCAGGGCACTCCCACCAACTCTGGATTAAGTGTACTACTGGGTAAAGAACCACATTTCTACACTGCTGACTAATTAGCCTAACAAATTGTGGATTAAATTCTGTCCCCCACCCCAAAATATGTATGAAATTGGCTAGGCCATGATTTCCAGTATTGTGTGACTATTCTCATTTTGTGATGTGCTTTAAAATCTGTGATAAATGAGGTAGGATTGTTGTTGTTGTTGTTAGGTGCCACCAAGTTGGCACTGACTCATAGCGACCCTATGCATAGCAGAACGAAACACTGCCTGATCCTGGGACAATCTCAGTACTGTTGCCATACTTAAATCCAACGATGCTGCCATTTGGCCATTCCATTTCGTTGGGGGTCTTCCTCTTTTTCTCTGACCTTCCACCTTACCAAACATGATATTCTTCTCCAGCGACTGGTCCCTGCTGACAATATGTCTGATGTATGAGAGATGAAGTTTGGCCATCTTGGCC
>NW_006408776.1:2816931-2819557 GCF_000296735.1 Chrysochloris asiatica
CAAGAAGAATGAAGTCCTTGACAACTTCAATCTTTTCTCCGTTGATAAGAATGTTGTTTATTGGTCCAGTGGTGAGGATTTTTGTTTTCTTTACATTAAGATGTAATCCATAATGAAGGCTATGCTCTTTGATCTTCATCAGTAAATGTTTTAAATCCTCTTCACTTTCAGCAAGCAAGGGTGTATCATAAACACTAAAGACCAAAGACCAGAAGTGTTGTGGGATGACATCAAGAACATCATACATGAAGAAAGCAAAAAGTCATTAAGAAAACAAGAAGGAAGGAAAAAGTCAAAATGGATGTCATAAGAGACACTGAAACTTGCTTTCCAGCATAGAGGCAGGATTAAGTCGTGTTAAATAGAGAAGATTAAGTGATATTTGTTAGGTTAATGAGGCAAGATTAGAATGGGATGCACCACCCTTACTTCTTGTTGTTGTTAAGTGCCATGGAGTCAGTTTAGCCCCATAGTGACCCTGTATTAAGTCACCACATTTACCTAGGGCGCAGCCCTGATCTGATATAAAGGGAATTTGCCTTGGATGTGGCCTGTATTACCTTTTATCTTATAAACGATAAAAGGATAGAAAAGTAAGCAAAAAGCAAGGGAACTCAGTACCAAACCACCATAAAAAGAAGAGCAAGGAGTACATATTATGGACCCAGAGTTCTTATGCTGAGAACTTTCTAGACCCAGGGACCACTAATGCAAAGACACATGGAGATCTCCAAGGAACACCAGAACTTACAGCGGCTGAAAGGAGACCTAGAACTTCCTCCTAAATTGTGAATCATTGGTTCCCTAGAGGTGGTTCCCTGGATCCAGACTTCCAGCTTCCTAAACTGTGAGAGAATATTGTATTCATCTCTGTAACCCCACCATTACTGGACTAAGTGGTTTATATTGAATAAGCTTTTTCAGTAGGTGTTTATTGGGATGAATACTGAATGAGTGAATGAATGAATTTCATCCATCTGTAATGTTAGCCCCGAGAGAAATATTTTCAATTTTACAATGCTATGTAACTTTTTTTTTCTCTTTAAGTTTTTATTGGGGACTGAGTGAAAGTTTACAGGGCAGATCATCAGTTTTACATTCAACAAATCATACAACTTGTTTCATCACAATGATTACATTCTCCTCCATGTACCATCAGTTAACAGTATTTCTCTCTCTTCACTTTAGCTCTTTAAAAATAATGCTTCAGGCATATATAATAATTTATACCACCAAAGGGCACATTCTGCAAGTCTGCCTCATGGACACCATTTCTTTGTGCCTCTCTTCCCATGAATCTATAGTCCTCAGCCACTCCCTCTCTCTCCATGTCCCAATCTCTGCCTCCATTTCTGGTGTTGCTGCTTCTCTGGATAAAGTCCCACATTCCGCTTGTGCTCTTCTTCCTTGATGGTCTTAGGGTCTTTTGTTTCTGGACTGTAAGATTAACTGCTCACCCAGTTTTGTTACAAAACTTCTACCTTTATAATTATGACAGTCGCAATTAGACATGATAACAATTACTCACTACTGAATCATAAGACTCTTAAACCCATCTCTTTTAACCAGACCCATCTAGACAAGATGACAACTATTCAGTGGTGACTCTTTTTTCCCCCACATACTCTTAAATTTTACTCCTCTTGAAACTTTGTAAGCCAGTCACTTCATGCCTTTATCACCCCCTCATTTTAGGTAGCCAATGTCTAAGGTGCTATCGGGGACCTGCCTCGACAGGGAAGTTTGGTTCCCGAAGTAGGGAGATCTGGTGGCAAAAGAGATAGAGAAATAATACACACAAAGACACGACGAGAGAGACAAAGAGACACCCCGAGACCAGAGTGGATGCAAGACTGGCAGGCAGACCCTGGATTGCAGGCATCATGGGCCTGCAGGCAGTAATGTATGCAGAATTCAATCTGCCTCCGTCTTTTATTTCAGGGAGGGATTTTACACAAAGGAAGAAGGGGATTATTAAGACAGGGTACAGAAATGAAATGTGATTAATCGTTCAAAACAGGACACAATGATTTACAGCAACAAATTCTAAAATATATATTGCAAATTGTCTTAATAGTCTAACATTCTTAATTTTCCAAAAATTCAAGCAAACTGTTATAAATTACTTTTTTGGCTCAAATCCTAAGGCAGCGACTTGAGGTTTCTCAAGGTTAATTAACATACCTATAGTGCTTAATCTCTAATGGGTAAAGGTGAAAAGGATTCAAAAGGTCTGAAGAGAGTCAAGCTGTTTCAGCTACCTGGCTTAGGCTTTCAGGAGGAAGGAGGATGTCTGGGTTAATGGTGTACACCTGGGGACGATATGAGGAGGTTGTCACTATTATTCCTTGAACATTTCTCCAGAATTCGCCAATCTACTTTGAGTGAATTCCATGGGTGGATTGTCTCCAGAGCCTCTTTGCAGAATCCCAGCAAACCTGCCTTTGGAATTTTTACGGCCTCAGCTTTAGAAGAGGTTTTAGTTTTAATATTTGTCCATGGGTATCCAGGGCTCATGTATTAAGTTAATATCAAACATAACTGAATAATTTGATAAAGAACAGTTTGGACATGCTTGCCAGGTGGCCAGAGTTTGTTCCTCAGAGAGATTTGTCCCCAGGACCCT
>NW_006408776.1:2820015-2843173 GCF_000296735.1 Chrysochloris asiatica
AAAAAAAAAAATTTTTTTTTTTTTAAATCTTTCTCTAGACAAGTTCTGATAATCAAGCCAATCAAGGCTAGGTCAAATGGGTACTATCTGCACATTTGGGTGTTCTTGTGCCTCTCCCCTCACTTCATATCAGCTGGATGCTTCACTCTCAGGTCTGGCCCTCTGTGGCTGTGTCCTTGTCCATATGCTCAGGTGTCCCCAGGTCTCACCACACATTGGACCAGCAACCCTTCCTCTTCTCTCTTTCATCTTCAGGTCAACGGGAGTTGATGGACCATGGTTGAACTCAGCCCATTTCTTCATTGCCGCTTTACCTCTCTTCCATTCACCAGTAGACCAATGTGGTCGTCAGCAAGCTTACATACCTGCTCATGTTTTCCCTTTGAGTTTCAGTCTTAGATGGGGGTTTGTCCTGAAGGAACTTGATTGTTTGCCTTGATGGCTTCCCGGTGAACAGCTTGCTTATTCTTGTAGTAGCCAGTCTTGCTGACATTTTTGTTTTGAGTTTTCCCTGATAATATTTCTTTGAAGATACATCTTCTGTCATTCTAGCTGTTCCCGGCTGGTCTGCTTGTCCTTTCTAGTGGGAGTGTCACACCTCATGAGGTTCTGGATGGGACTCTGGATTCCACCTAATGTCCTATACTCTGCAAAGGCTTTGCAAGAGGACTTTTTCACTAGGCAAGTTCTTTAACCCCTTTTAGGTATTCCAATCAGTTATGGGCTGAAGATGGGCTTACAAGGTTTCTGTAATCATGTTTCCTGACATTCCTTTCTATCCCACTCAAGTGTCTATTTTACAGTAGTAGACAAGGGAAAACAATATCCATAAGACAATCAAGCATGTTAGTATTATTTCCCCTCTTCAAACTATGCCTAGATCCCTGTATCACAGAGCCCTGTTGTTCCAAGCTTAAGCATGCATCATTATTTACCGCTGTCCCACTAGCCCATGCAAACCTGTCTCAGTGTTCCCCTATCTATCTTGTTCTTCTACCTCCTCGCCCTTCTTGTTTTTGCCCTCCCCAACACTCGAACTATGATGTGTGTGTCTTTACCCTGTGCTCTACCGTCACTTCCCTCCACTTCCCCCAGAACCCCCAACCCCAACCACACCATTGTGGTTACCTTATATTGCATTAACTTTTACTTCCATTTAAGACAGTCTATTTTATCCTGTAATCTACCTGATCTTCCCACCACCTAGATCTTTGTTCCTCTGTGTTAACTTCTTTCACATTGTACTTGTTTTGATCATAGACGGACCTCCCAGATCCTCTGAATTTATTCTTATAATTTTCTTCTGTTCTTGACTCTGCCATTAGTTGATTGACTTCCAGGTAATGCTGCCACATACGTCAATCTCTGGTTGTTGTCTGCTCTTGTTGGTTCTCTGTCCACAGACCTCCCTTTAGAATGTTTTTCATAGCAGGGTTGGTTTTCACAAAATCCCTTAGCTCCTGCTTATCCTGGAATGTTTTGATTACACCATCATATCTAATTGACAGCTTTGCTGGGTAGAGGATTATTATTATTATTATTATTATTATTTATGCTTCATTGTGAATTATGTGATTGTTTACATGGGAGGACATTAGCTTCACATTGATCCCATCATATATTGTTTCCTTGCCATGGTTACAATTCCCTCCATGCATCATCCATCAACCAAAGGGTATACCCCACAAGCCTGTCCCCTGGTCGTCAGCACACAGCCCCTCTCCGTCTTCACGTCCAAAGTCCCCAGCTGCTTCATCTCTCCATGTCATCATTTCTGCCTCCATCACTGGCATCACTGCTTCTCTGGGTAGGGTTCCATTCTCGGTACAGAATTCTTGATGGGCAGTTTTTTTTGTTTGTTTGTTTCAGTATTTTATATATGTCTCTCCATTGCCTTCTTGACTGCATGGTTTCTCTTGAGAGATCCCAGCTTAATCTGATTTGTTTGCCTTGGTATGTTACACTTCTCTTTTCCCTAGATGCCTTCAGGATTTTGTCCTTATCTTTGATTTTGGAGAGCTTGATTATTACATGTCTTGGTGTTTTTCCTTTAGGTTCTCTCCTTCCTGGGGTTCGTTGAGCTTCTTGGATGCTTATTTCATAGCTTTTCAGGATGTTAGGGAAATTTTCTTCCAGAAGTTCTTCAACTATCTCCTCGGTGGACTTGTGTGATTCTTCCTGTTCCAGAATGCCAATAATTCTTAAGTTAGTCCTCTTCATGTTGTCCAACATGAACCTTAGATCTTCTTCAGATTTTTTTATCCTTTTTTTTCTGTTTGTTCTTCTATCTTAGTAGTATTGAGAGATATATCTTCCAGCTCACTAGTTCTGGCTTCCATCTCTATTCTACTCCTTTGCCCTTTCAGAGAATTGTCTATTTTTGATATTCTATTATTAACCACTTGGACCTCTTTCTGTAGGTTTTGAATTATTTCCAATGATGTATCTATTTTATTTGATTGTTCCTGTAGTGCTTTCCTGACTCATTCCTTATTTTTCTCAACTCCATTGTGAAATGTTTTGATACATTTTATAACCACTTTTATGGATTCCTTCTCAGGCATTTCCAAAGACTGCCCTCCTTCCAGTATGGAGTGTAAGTGTACCTCCAGTTCACTTGTCTCAGTCACTTTATCTTATTTCTGGACATGTGCTGTTTCTGTTTTGGGGCATATTCAGCAGTTATCTGTGGCTTTAATACTTAGATGGGTGTGTATTTTGGTATTTTTTATGTTTTCTGATTGCCTCTAGGTAGCTGTTATCAGGAGATGGGCTTCCTTTTCAGTAGTCTTCCTGAGAAATTTCAAGATGCCACTGTTGGTCGTTATGACGTAACTCATGATTATCAGCTTGTTTCCTTTTTAGTCTGCCTGTCCTGATCCACAAACCCTGTTCAGACCTAGTTCCTAGTGATAAACAGTTCAGGGATGGTTGTGGACATTTTGCATTGCCGTTTGGGTTTAAGTGACCACTGTCCCTTTAAATTTTGAGGAGATCTGCGCACATGCGTAATAGAACCCTCCGGGGGTCCGGGTGTAGTGTCTGCTCACTCTCACTCGGGCACCGCCTCTAATCACCAGAATGGAGGTGTGCAGCCAGGGAGAGGCCAATAAACAGATGCAAAGAAGAGTGTCCACCCTTTATCTCTGTGGCGTCTGTGGCGGCTCTGATCCTTCCCCCATTCCGTCTCACCCAATATGGCTACTCAGGGAGCAGCTTAGCACCTTGGATTGGAAAGCACTGGATTTCTTCCTTCTACTACAAATTCCACTGGCTGTAAGCCTTACAATTTTCTAAATATTCCTTTATAAGTGTTTCAGAGTTCTTGGACCATCCCCTGAGCCTGCTTGGTCTGGTATTCTGTGTTGTTGCTGATGTTGTTGCTGATGAGCTCCTCATTGCAGGGCTATCCAATCCACCATCTTGTTGTAAATGAATGCCGTCTATGTGTAATGTTGGGCCCGAGAGAAATATTTTTGATTTTATAATGCTATGTAACTTTTACCTTTTGAATCAGGTAGAGAATTTTTTTTTTTTTTGGCCAAAATTTATAACATCATTTGCAGCCATACAAAATTATCAACTTAAAAATCAGCCTGGAATTTTTGATCATTTAATTAACTAATGTGATGGCTGATGTGGCACTGTGGGTTAATGCTCCAGACTTCAAAGCCATTTGAACTGTAAGATCAGTGGTTCAAGCTCATCAGCTTCTCCTCAGAAACCCTATACAGGATGGGTCAGAATCGACTCGGCAGCACTTAACAACCACAACAATGCGATGGCTAGGAGCTCTGGTTGCATAGTGGTTATGAGTCTGGCTGCTAATGTCAAGGTTAGCCATTCAAAACTACCAGCGGTTCCACTGGAGAAAGATAAGGCTTTCTGCTCTCATAAAGATTTACAGCCTCAGAAACCCTACATAGGATTGCTATGAGTCTAAACTGACTCCAGGGCACATCACTATCACCACCAGCAGTGTCTAATGCATAAATCTGTTCTTGAGATGATCTCTAAATTCAGGTGGGATATGTTCAATATCATATTTTGACTCTAGTATACTTGTTTTAATTTTCTTCAGCTTCAGCCTGAACTTCCATGTGAGGAATTAATGGTCTGTTCCACAATCTGCCCTGGCCTTGTTCTGGCTGATAAGATGGACTTTTTCTACGGTCTCTTTCCACAATTGTAGTCAATTTGAATTCTGTTTATTCCATCTGGTGAGGTCCATGTGTATAGTCATCTTTTATGATGTTTAAAAAAGGTATTTGCAGTGAAGAAGTCATTGGTTTTGCAAAATTCTGTCATGAGATCTCCAGCATTGTTTCTATCACCAAGGCCATATTTTCCAATGGCTCATCCTTCCTCTATGTTTCCAGCCTTTGCATTCCAATCACCAGTAATTATCAGTATGTCTTGATTGTATGTTGGATCAATTTCAGACTGAAGAAGTTGGTAGAATCCTTCAATTTCATCATCACTGGCTTTAGTGGTTGGTGTATAAATTTGAATTTGATATTATTCTATCACAGATAGCATACTTCAGGACAGATCTTGATATGTTCTTTTTGAGGATGAATGTAAAGCCATTCCTCTCCAATCTGTCATTCCTGGCATAGTAAACCATGCGATTGTCAGATTCAAAATAGCCACTACCAGTCCATATAACATCAGGATATTGATGTTTATGCATTACATTTAATTTTAAGACAATTTCAAAATTTCCTAGATCCAGACCTGCTACATTCCATATTCCAATTATTAAGGATGTTTACAGCTGTTTCTCTTCATTTTTATTTTTGCACTATCAGCAAATGAAGCTCCAGAAGGTTTTACTACATTTGCATCATCACAGTCAACTCTACTTTGAGGAGGCAGCTCTTCCTCAGTTGTATTTTAAGTGTCTTCCAACCTGAGGGGCTCATCTTCTGGCACTATATCTGACAGTATTCTGGTGCTCTTCATCATGTTTCAGTATTCAATATTCTGGTAGTGATAATGTTCCACTGCTATTCATAAGGTTTTCAGTGACTAAGTATTCAGAAGTAGTTGTGTTTCCTTCTTCCTAGTCTGTCTTGGTCTTGAATTTCATGTGAAATCTGTCCACCATGGGTGACCATGCTGATATTGAAAATACCCGTGGCATAACTTCCAGAATCACAACAACAAAGAAGCCACCAGATTACAACAAACTGACAGATGACTTGTGAAAAATTAGTGTTGGTAATGCAAAAAGAAAAAAAAAAAAATGAAATGACTCTTGCAGATGGCACTATATAATAATTCTTTGTTATTTTCAATTTGTAAGTATTTTATAATTGCAAAATTATATTAAAACACACAATTAAGGATAACTAATAACATAACCATTTAAATTTATTTGACATCAAAATTTATAAATTTTACTATTCAAGTAGTTCTCCACTTTCAAATCAGATAAAAGACAGCTATAACAATGAACTGGTTTGGCACCGTAGGATAAGCACTCAACCTCAGGGTCAATTTGAACCACAAGGTTGGTGGTTCAAACTCATCAGCTGCTGTTCAGAAACACTATACAGGGTCAATATGTGTTGGAACCGACTTGATGGCACTTAACAACAATAAGTGTGTTTCATAAGAAAGTAAACAGTAGGAATTAAATTAAATAATATCATTTGATCCTCATTAAAAAAAACAAAACAAAACAAAAAAAAACCTGATTTGCTGACAAAACTGGTCAAAATAATTCCAAAATCTATCCTGGAAAAATTCCTTGGAAAAATGAACTGTGTGGAAAAAAAAGTTTAATTGCTTTTTAAATGTTATTTATCTAATTTTAAAGTTACTGTAGTTAAAATCCTAGGCCAAGTTTTTCATAACAAAAATCAACAGAATTTTTGGCTGTTTCACAACTATAATCTAAAAAGGTTTTGTTGCTGCTCACGACTAAATTACTTCTACTTTTATATTATTTCTTTTGATATAAAAACTTTATAAAAGTATACAATTGAATGTGAAATCAGTTTAAATGGTTAGTCAAGAGTCCATCCTTGGTTGCTTCATTTTATAATTATATAATGCTTGTAAGGAGTCCTGGCGTGGTGATGTAGACTAAGCACTAGACTGCTAACCACAAGGTTGGTGGTTTAAATCCTCAAGCAGCTCCTAGGAAACCCTATATAGCATCAGCACTGGACTGAGAACCACAAGGTAAGCAGTTCAAACCCACCAGCTCCTTCTTGGAAACCCTATACAGGGTGGCTATGAGTCAGAACCTACTCGATGGCACCTATCAACAATACTCAACAAACTGAAAAAGGTAGGTATTAATGTATACTTTCCATCTTTAAAAGTTAAAGCATTTTCTGTAAAACCAATGAAATACGGTTGTTGGTGGTTTTGAGCTGTGGAGTCAGTTCCAACTCATAGCGATCCTACATAGGGTTTCCAAGGCTGTAAATATTAGACAATAGATCAATTGTGAGACCGATGGCTTAATCTATTGTGGAGTGTCACTGCATGGTTTACACCAGAGGAGCTAAGCAATTGCCAGTTCATCTCCTAGGAAACCCTACAAATAGTTCCCACCTGGTCCCACTCCACTCTGCTCTAAGGGTACAGTAAGTAAAAATGTTAAGTCTAACAAATTATTAGCACTATACTTATGTATTTCTAGCTGCAATTTATTTGTTTTCTAACTCCAAAATTTATTTTTTATCTGAGCAAATCAATCTCCTTCCCTAATGAGTACTGTTTTAAATATAATGATGGATTAGCACCCTTTTAGCTTAATGAACTGTAAATAGTGTGCCCACATTGCAATTGCATTGATATCTCAAACTACTCACCATTCTTTCGTTTGGGATAATGAAAACTCATTTAAGACCACTTACATAGCTGGCATGTAAATTTAAAGTAGCTGTCCGTCACTAAAATATGAAGTTATTAAAATGGCATTTAATTGTACTTAAAATAGTTGTTCCAATGTGAATTTTAGGTAGAGAATGAGTTAAATGCATTCCTCAAATAATTTATCTTTAAAAGCCTTGTTGTTGTTACATGCTGTTGAGCCAGTTCTGTCTCATAGCGACCCTGTAGAGGGTTTTCAAGGAGCAGCCAGTGGGCTTGAATTGCTGACTTTTAAATTTGCGGTCCAGTGATGAACCTATAGTGCCATACTGTTATTTACAGAAGACCTTCAACAAGTAATTATCATTTTCCTTACGATAAAAATTAGAATGGCTGTTTGACATTTAGAATTCAAGTTGAAAAGTTCTTTTTAGCCCTCTGTCTACCTTTGGGACTGCATTTTTCTCATATTATTTTCTTATATTTTCCTATGTGAGATTTAGCCAGTTTCCCTGACTCTGGGTCACAGGGGCTTGGGAAACTGTTGTGTAATGTAATAGATCACAGGATTTGCCTGAAGATCTTCCTCTATTCACCTTTGATTCTCCTTGCCCCTTGTGTGGGGAGGAGGAAGAGAAGCCATGGCTGGAAAGGAGTGGAATAATGAAGATATGCCGGGAAAGTTGATACAAGGTCAAGGTGGAACATCCATCTTCTGTGACTTCCAAAGCTGTTCTTGAGCTGACTGGGGGGAAAAATCATCCTGAGAGGGTAGGAGAGGCGGGGGGAGTTGCACACCACCTGGAAATGACAAAAGGGATTAAGAGGAATGATGAGTGGCTGTTGGCTCTTCTAATGTCATCTGTATATCTTTGTAGAACCAGATGCTTTATTGGATTGACCAGATTAATTCCAGGCCCAAGGAGCAAAGGGATCTTAGACTCAAGCTGAAAGGAACTGTGGCTGTTACTGCCCTATGATGCAGAAGCCTAGATAGTTCATGTGACTCGCCTGGATCTCACAGAGAGGAAGTGACTGAGCTGGGGATCGACGTCTTATGACCCCCAGTCTTTCATGTTACACAATGGACATAATGTGGTCCCAATCCTCAGGCCCTGTCTCACTTTCAGAGTAATTAATACGAAGAACAGCAGGGCCAGTGGGGAGGTGACAAAGAGCCGGTGGCTGTACTTCTTGCTCCTTGGATCAGGCCTTCTCAGAGAAGTTGCCCATCTTCTTGCATCTTTGGAGCTCTATTTTCAGGGATTTCTAAGCAATCACCTTCTGTTCCCCAAATCTCCTACTTCCTTTCCTCTTTACTGTCCTTCGACAAGACAAGCAAATGGGTGGAGCCAAAATACCCTGGGATCAATGAAATGATGATGCATAGAGACACTACCACTAAATGGCTTCAGAGTTATTGACTAAACATGCTGATAAAAATTAAGTAAATTTAGGGCAAACACAATTCCTCCATCAGTACACCATTCTAAACCCCAAACCAGACTAAACCCACTGCCAATGAGTTGATTTTGAAACACAGCAATCCTATTGGACACAGTAGAACTGCTCCATAGGGTTTCCAAAGTTGAAGGATCAGCACTGGACTGTGAACCACAAGGTCGGCAGTTCAAACCCACAGCTTCTCGGAAACCCTATACAGGGTCATTATGAGTCAGAACCAACTTGGCGGCACTTAACAACAACAACAACAACAGTCTTTATGGAAGTAAGCTGCTTCATCTTTCTCCCAAGGAACAGCTGGCAGATTCAAACCAGTAACCTTCCAGTTAGCAATGCAATGCCAACACATTGTGCCATCAGGGCCTTTAACTGCACTCTAAGGATCCCATTTTTTGCATAGCTCCTGTTGTATCAAATCTGCCCATTTAAGACCTGCACCAGGCTTACTACCAACAGCTCTACCCACATTTATCAAGTGGTAAAGTACATGAAATGTATGGATTACATCTCAATGTAAAGAAAACAAAAATCCTCACCACTGGACCAATAAACAGCATTCTTATCAGTGGACAAAAAATTGAAGTTGTCAAGGACTTCATTCTTCTTGGATCAACTATTAACACTCACAGAAGCAGCAATCAAGAAATCAAACGACTTATTGCATTAAGCAAATCTGTAGCACAAGATGAAAAGCAAAGATATCTGCTTGAGGACTAAGATGCGTCTGACCCAAGCCATGGTATTTTCAATAACCTCATCTGCATGTGAAAGCTGGACAGTGAATAAGGAAGACAATAGAAGAATTGATGCTTTTGAGTTATGGTGTTGGAGGAGAATATTGAAAGTGCCATGGGCTGCCAAAAGAACCAATAGATCCATTTTGGAAGAAGTACAGCCAGAGTGCTCCTTGGAGGCCAAGATGGCCAAACTTCGTCTCTCATACTTTGGACATATTATCAGGAGGGACCAGTCACTGGAGAAGGGTATCGTGTTTGGTAAGGTGGAGGGTCAGAGAAAAAGAAGAAGACCCTCAACGAGATGGATTGGCCAAGTGGCAGCATCGATGGATTCAAGTGTGGCAACAGTAGTGAGGTTGGCCCAGGATCGGACAGTGTTTCGTTCTGCTGTGTATAAGGTCACCATGGGTCGGTACCGACTTGATGGCACCTAACAACAACAACATCATCAATAAGCATAAATGGTGGGAGTCATATTAAAAATGCAATTGTCCAATCCCAATGTTCTAATGACCATTCTATCGGAGTCATCTACAGTACCCAGGTATCAAATTTGAAGAAATTGTTATATTTGTTGAATGCTTACTCTGTGAAGTCATTATTTAAAATATTTGTTCCATGTAAAGCTCATTTGTACCTTGCAAAATCTCTATGGGGCATGTTCTAATATTCTCCCATTTTACTGATGAGAAAACTGAGTTACAGAGTGTTTGGATACATTCATTTGTCCACAGTCACTTTCTGACAGAATAGAATAGAAGCAGTTCTGAACAGAGGCAGCGTGGCTCTCTGTAGGTGTTCCTAATGAGCACACTATACTACCTCTCTAGAGGTCAGTTCACCTGCAATAGTTCTGTCTGTGTGTGCATGCATATGTGTTTGTGTGTAGGAAATAGACTATAATGAAAAGAGCACAGATTTTAAATTTGACACAAAATGGATTTAGTCTACTGGTCTACAAACTAGGTAGCTCTGGACAAGTTCTAAATGACTTGGTTTTCTCACTTATAAAATGAGAACAAAAATGGCTATTTCACTGAGATTTTTGATGAATCAAATAGTAAATGTATGGAAAGTGTCTAACTGAGCATGACTCTTAGTAGGTACTCATCTTTGATTAGTGCCTTCTTGTTCTGACCAGATTATTCCCTCTGGTTGATCTGGTTAACCCATTCGCATTAATATAAACCTTCAGAAACCAGAAGAGTTCAAATGCTCCATGGACATCATATACTTCCCTTAAGTCTAACTCTGGCTTCCAGACTCATCGCTGTTTTATTGATGTCCAGAGGCATGAAGGCAGCCCTGAGGAGCTGGCTCTCCAATGAGAAAAAGATGAGTTCAGATAAAGAAACAGACTGACCAGTGTTGAAAGTATTGTGCATTATTGTTACACGTGTAAGTCTTAAAATCTTTTAAAGTTTGTCCTGGACAGCTTCCTTCCAATGACATACTCTCAGGTCCACAAGAATAACCCATCCTTCAACATCTTTGTAGTTTTGTTCTTTTTTCCATTTCTTTAAAAAAAAAAATTAATGGGTTTTGAAGGGTGAGAAAGTCAATGATCCTTTTCTACTTGAGCAAATTTATGTTATTGTTTCTAGTTCACAAGCCATCTAGTGCAATGGACCAGTCCAAAACTAAATCCAAGTTTGTTTAAACAAAAAAGAACATTTTCCAGTTCCAAGATTAAAGATGAAACCTATTGTGGCTAGCTTTGCTGAGCATTCCACACTCCCGTCAGCTGAGCAGAGAGTTGGCTCTGGAAGGGTAAGTTCTAAAGACCTGGAAGGGGTTCAGCACTCATAAGTCTTGGCCACAATATGGTGCTATTTCAGGAGAGCTTCAAGAGGGCGACCTTTTTGCCACTGACAGAGAAAATGTACTTACTGCCTGTGTAATGACAAAGGCAAGTTTTTCTTTTGGTGAAAGTGTCATAAATAACACAGATGGCCAATCAGTTGATTTTTTTTTAGGACACCGAATCTGGTTTGCTTTATCATATGCTGTGTATATCAGTTCACAATGCTTTCGATGAACCACGTACTAAAAATCAGCACAGCATTAAGTTAGGCAAACTCTAGCCTGTCCAACATAGCCTAGAATTGCAGATCTGGACAATGTGTTGTTCCCGCACCTGCCTCCACACAGGAGTACTTAAACTATTCAAGGCAGATGATTCTCTATGTACTTCTTGAGTATCTTCAAGGAGATAAATAATATCTAGTGTTTGATAAGTTTTAGTGCCTGACATACTATCATGCTTTAGAATGGGTGAGTGAGCCATATCATATCCATCAATAGACAAAGACATGGAATGAGAGATAAGAATGCCTTCAGCCTGTGTAGCACAACAGAAAGAGTATGGCATTCAGAGGGAGACAAATGTGGATCTAACTCTGCCACTTACTAGCTGTGGTACCTCAGACAAGCACTTCAACCTCTGAACCTTAGTGTCCTCATCTGTAAAATGGAGATACTTACTGTCCTTAGTAGATACCATTGAGTTGATTTAGATGCATGATGACCCCATGTAAGAGTACAATTGCTGTAATTGTAATGGGAGCCGATCACTAGGTTTCTCTTCTGTGGAATTTCTGGGTAGATTCAGACCACCTACCTTTGGTTAGCAGCTGGACACTTAACCTGTGTGATATTATGACTTATGGAGATAATACTAGTCTGCAAAATCAGCACATAGTTATAAAATAACAAACATTTCCCAAGCACTTATGATGTACAGTTATTTTTTTTTACAAGCACTTTTTGTGGATTAGCTAATTTAACATTCACAACAAACTAAGAGATGGGTTCTATTGTGATCAGAACTTTACGCTGAGACCCATGATGGGAGACGTTATATTAATGATGATGTTGTCCTTAACACTGCGGTTTAACAGTTAAGTGCCATGCAAGGAAATAAAAACCAAGTCATCGTGTCACTCTTTAAAAAAAATTATAAAGCAAGATTTATATAGGAAAAAGTTACACGTGCTAAGATAAATCAATCTATAAATTTGTACTTGAATCCTTCTTCCTATGCCTTCTACTCTGTAATGGCAGTTAGACACAAAGAGCATTTGTCATAAGTGAGTCTTATGGTCAACCAAAGACATGCGTAGACCTTAGTTCTAGAAAGGTATGATTAGAAAGTGAAATGACTTTCAAGTCCTAGATGGAACAGGGAAAATGGATTATAAACCAATAATTCACAAAACTGCCACAAAATTAAGGGACATGAGTTTCCAGAGTCCTAGCACAATGAAATGGGAGCCCTGTCTGCACAACGGTTCAGCACTAGGTTGCTAAGTTGAAGACTGATGGTTCGAACCCACCCCACATCTCTGTGGTAGACAGAACCAGTGATCTGTTCTTGTACAGATTATCGCCTAGAAAACCCCATGAGGCGGTTCTACCCTGTTACATGGGGTGGTCATGAGTTGAAATCAATGGGATCTAACAACAACAGGACAATGAACAACAAAAACAGATCCTCACTAAGGCACATCACCAGAGATGAAGAGATGATCTGAAAAGCTACAAACAAGTGAATAAACAGTGCTCACATAGAGAGACAGGTGTCAGGAAAGCACCAGACTTCCCAACAGCAACACAGGAAATCAGGAGACGATGAAGAAATGTCTGTGAAATTCTGAAACACAGTTATTTCCGTATTAAATAATATACCTAGGAAAATTATCAATGAGCTCTGACAGTTTCTGATGTTCAAAGACTCAAAAATTAAACCGTCTATGTGTATTCTCCCTCAAGGAAACTACTGGAGAACTGTTAATGATGATGTTGTCCTTAACACTGTGGTTTAAAAGTTAAGTGCAATGCAAGGAAATAAAATGACTTATGGAGATAATACGAGTCTGCAAAATCAGCACATAAGCAATAATAAAATAACAAGCATTTCCAAAAAAAACCTGTGCTCTGCTCAAAAAAAAGTAAACAGAAACAGAAAAGGAAGACTTGCCATACAGAAAACAGAGGATGTGGGAGGCTGAAGAAACTCCCGGACGTTAGTGGAAGCATGGTCCAGAGGGACAGCTGTGCAACAGCCCTGGGTAGCAAAACTGTAGTTGAGCAAGAGGGCTGAGAGCCCTGGGAGGAAAATCCCCAAGGGATGTGTGTGTGTGTGTGTGTGTGTGTGTGTGTGTGTGTGTAGGGGGTGCAGGGCATGGAGCTGATCCATCTGCTATAGAAAAATGATTTCTACTTTGAAAGATACGTTAGCTCATGAGAAAAAAAAAATACACAGTGCTATTTACACACAGACGAAGCAAATAAAATATAAAGGCAATGATTATTTCTAGAAAGAAGAAAAAGATAAACAAGAGCATACTGAATGTATACAATCTGAATGAGTAATAGATTTATGCAGATTGTTCATTGACAGGAATAATGACTAATGAATTAGTAGAAAATTGAAATCTCACTCTAGTCAGAAGACAGGAGTGTGGCAATGGAAGGAGGGGGCTTAGACAACTAAAGTCTCACCTGTCATCATATTAAACTGATAGTGTCTAAAATGCATAAACCAAACAGACACGTTAAGAGCATGGCTTAATCTGGAGCATTACTTAAAATACGGACAACAGCTAAAATAACTAAACTTGGCTAAGGTGTGCCTCACCCAAACCATGGTATTTTTAATAGCCTCATATGCATTGAAAGTTGGGCAGTGAATAAGGAAGAGTGAAGAGAATTGATCCACTTGAGTTATGGTGTTAGAGGAGAATATTAAAAGTTCCATGGTCTGCCAGACATGTGTTGGAAGAAGTACAGCCAGAATGCTCCTTAGAAGCTGGGATGGCCAGACTTGGTCTCTTCTACTTTGAACATATGATCAGGAAGGACTAGTTGTTGGAGAAGGCTATCATACTTGGTAAAGCGGAGGGTAAGTGGAAAAAGAGGAAGATCCCCATCAAGATGGATAGGCATAGCGGCAACAGCAATGGGTCTAAGCATATGTGAGATTGGCGTAGGACTGGGCAATGCTTCATTCTGTTGTGCATAAGGTTGCTATGAGCTGGTACCAACTCAACAGCACCTAACAACTACAACAACAACAAATCTCTGGGTAGTCATTTTGGGGAGGAAACAAGGATAGGTTAGAGACAGTTGTCTTTCAACTATTAGATTTTTAGATTTTACAATTTCAAAATATGTAAATATATTCATGTATTACATTTCAAAATATAAAATCAAAAATGAATAATACATTTTTAAAATAATTCCTCTCAAGTAGTTAACTTCATCAGGCTGCCAAATTCAAGAATCTGCTTTTAGAACCATATTAAGCGATTCCAATCTTATGGTTAAAGAGGTCAATTTGCTCTTTAAAAATTAAAAAAAATAAATCTTGGAAGATGATTCTAATGTCCAAACTGATAAAAACAAAGCAGAAAAATTAAGGATGAGAGCGATCACAAATGGGGAGAAGTCAAGAAAGAAGAGCAAATAAGTTAGATACAAAGTACTTGAAAGAGAAGTAAACACTGGAAGCCAAGGAATTGCATAAAGGTTCATGCATTCAGTAAGAACTGGGGCAAAGAGACAGACTCCCAGAGACCTTTGATCACCATCCACGTGCTCAACAATAGTAAGGAAAAGATTTATTGCAGACAGATTTTTAAAAAATATATAAATTACTGGCTATTGGTTTAAAATTCATTATTTAAAAGGGATTTGTTGTTGTTCTTTTTGAGCCTTAGGAAAATCCATAAAAAATATAGACCTTAAAAGAGAGAAGAACTACTTCTTTTTGAGATGGAAAAGGAACATTTCCAAAGAGACTGAAAGCTCCTCCCTGGTGTGTGAATTAGAGGTCATTCCCAACCTAGAGTCAAAGAGTTATCTTTTTTTGTGTGTCAGAGCAGGATGTAGAACAAATGAAAAACTGGGGGAAAAGACTCCTTAGAAATATAGGCTTTTTTTTTTTTTCTTTTCTGATTGGAGACAAATTTTGATCTGAATTAATTACCCTTTCTTCTGTTTCTATGCTTCTATTCTATATGTGCTACATAAATTTCCAAATGTTTGGAGTTGCTGGGTAAAACTGGTATTTAAAGCCTCATTCGCATCCATTCTGGTATAATGCTATAGAATTAACACTGGACTGAAAAGTCAGTTTGAACTGCAAGGTTGGTGGTTCAAATCCATTGGCTGTTCCTTGGAAACCTTATACAGGGTCACTATGAATCAGAACCAACTTGATGGCAGTAAAATAACAACAGTCTCATCCATCCAGTTTTGAATTTTACATTCATCTGTTGAGAAATTTGGAAGTATGTTCAGCATTATGAAAACTATAGTTTACATGTGTATTGTTCTCAGGCACAAACTACTAATTTGATGCCAACATTATATATGGTAGCAGAACTTTGAAGCCCATTAAATTGTGTAAAAAGAAGAAAAAAAGGTCTCTATTAGGCAAACACAGACACTGACTGCCTATTCCACAGTTTATAAGTAATTTATATATGAATAATTATTACATATAATCCCTAACTATATTCCATGATGAAGAGCACCAGAATATTATCAGATATATTGTCAGAATATGAGCCCCTCAGGTTGGAAGGCACTCAAAATACGACTGGGGAAGAGCTGCCTCCTTAAAGTAGAGTTGACCGTGATGACATGAATGGAGAAAAGCCCATAGTGCACTCAAGGCATCAGTAAAGAAAAGGCTCCAGGAATTGATGGAATACAAATGGAAATCTTTCAACAAACTAGAATGCCCTGGAGGCACTCACTCGGCTGGCCAACTGATTGGAAGAGCTCTGTATTTGTGCCCATTCCAAAGAGAGATGACTCAGTGGAATACGGAAAGCATTGGACAATCATCATTAATATCATATGCAAGTAAAATTTTGCTAACGATGCTTCAAAAACAGCTGCAGTAGTACAGGCCAAATGCAGATGAGGAAATGGGATGAGGGATATCATTGCTAATGTCAGCTAGGTCTTGGCTGAGAGCAAAGAATACCAGAAAGATGTTTACTTATTTATTGACTATTCAAAGGCTTCTGATTGTGTGGATCATGACAAGCTATGGGCAACATTGTGGACAAAGAGTAATGAGAACATTACTCAGTTTCTGCAATGTTGTCCATAGGTTTGGTCTAAGAAAAAAAGGAAGACACCCAACAA
Source organism: Chrysochloris asiatica (assembly GCF_000296735.1). Lineage (NCBI taxonomy): Eukaryota > Metazoa > Chordata > Mammalia > Afrosoricida > Chrysochloridae > Chrysochloris > Chrysochloris asiatica. Next base: position 2,836,209 of record NW_006408776.1, read on the forward strand.
GAAGAATTGGTTTGTGGAAATGGGTACTGATGTACATCTTTCGTAAAAGCAAAGTGGCATAAAGTGAGCTTTCTTTATGTAAGTGTCCCCCACAATTTCATAGGAGATATATTTTTATACCTGTCTTACATTTTTATTTTAATCTTATTAAACTAAAATCAGTTATATCATATACCTTTTGAATAACTAGACCCCAGCAGGACAATGGCAAAGAAAATCGATCTGAGCCAGGTGGCCAGCCATTAAATGACAACAGGAAGACTGAACCTGGGAAGGGGCGGGAAGCTATTAAGAATGCTAAGAGAGACTTCTCATGTCTTACTTTTCCTCTTCATAGTACAAAAACTGTAACCCAGGCCCAGAGCCTCAGGAGACAGACTATCTGAGACCAGGCTCTAGGCCTGGATTAGTTTCTGTCCTAGGAAGAGGAAGAACAGTGGATGGTGAGATGGAGACGATTGGACAAATAATCTTCCAATCTAGTTGTACAAAATTACTCTGATTCCCTTTGCAAGATAAGTGGAAACTAGAACGATAAGAGAGTGACAAGGTGGCTGCCAGAGAGTCCCGGTCAGTATGGGAGAGCCCTGGAATGCCAAATATGGGGATCTCTATTTCTCTGAGAGCCTCATTAACTGAGGATTAAGACAGCTAGTAGAATATGGTTAGGCTGTTTTGTTTTGCTTTCTAATAAAAGCACAGAATGGAGGAAACTACTTATGGCATAGCATTAAAATACAAGACCAGTGAGAGACTGAGTTTCAAACTTGAGTATACAGCAGAGTCTCCTGAGGGACTGGTTTACAGATTGCTGGGACCCTAGAGTTTCTGATAAAGTGGTTTGGGGTCTGAGAATTTGTATTTCTAACAACTTCCAGGTGATTCGGATGCTTTTGGGTCAAGGGAGTGTACTTTGACAATCACTGGGTTGAGACATACAAAATGAAGGGGAGATGGGGTCAGTAGAAATTTTAGATGTCTCCCGTTAACTTTTTGCCCTGGTGCTATGCTCTTGTACAATCCTCTCCATTTGAGTACACAAGGAATCTGTACATATGATGTGATATCACTCCTATGATTAAGTTAATAATTAGTTTCAAGTAATCAAATCAAAAGAGGGATTCTCCTAAGTGGATCTTACCTAATCAGGTGAGTCTTATTTCAAAAAAAGGTAAAAAGTCAGAGGCACACTCCATGTGGCCTGGAATAATGCAAATGTCCTTGTTTTAAACTTCCATTGGGGGCCATATGCCACATACATTTAACTCAACCAGTATTAACGAACTAGCATTTCTAAGAATATGATGGGCCCTGCTGAGAATTAAACAAGAATCCCAAGGTCTGCCCCTCAAAGAGCTTACATTCTAATATGAGTAAATAAGAAGGCCAATATAAGAGCATAAATGCTTTTTCGGGAAGGAAGATTATAATAAAAGTCCCAAGAGAGACATAAACAAAATGTGGTTGTGTTGTTGTTGTTAAGTGCCAGCAAGTTGGTTCCGACTCATAGCAACCTTGTATAAAGGGTTTCTGAAGAACAGCTGGTGGGTTTGAACTGCTGACTTTGTATTTAGCAGTCCAGTGCTTATCCTACAGTGCCACGTCAGGACTCCACACAAAATGTTATAGCTATTTACAAAAAGAACATTTCAAATCTGGCTAGAAATAGAAATATTTAACAGAGAAAGAGGTATGAGAGAGAGTACTGAACAATGAGTAAAATTGCCATAGATAGAGGGGAAAAAGAAGAGCACAGTGATAAGTAAGATGGGAGGATTTATTCTAGAAAGAAGAAACCAAATAAATAAAGACTTGGAGCTGTACAAAATATAGGGCATATTTGGAGAATTTCAAGTAGGATACTATGACTGGAAGAAGACTGGATGGCTCAATCAGCTGATAACCCAAAGGTTGGTGGTTTGAACTAACCCAGTGGTTCCATGGAAGAAAAATCCTTGGCTTTCTGTTCCTATAAGTATTGGTGGCGGTGGTTATGTGCCGTGGAGTCTGTTCCGACTCACAGCAACCCTGTACAGGGTTTCCGAGGCCGTCAATCTTTACGGGAACAGAAAGCATCGTCTTTCTCCCACGGAATGGCTGGTAGTTTCGAACTGCTGACCTTGAGGTTCGCAGCCCGATTCATAACCACTGCGCTACCAGAGCTCCTTCATAAGTATTACAACCTAGAAAAACCCGTAGAACAGTTCTGGTTTGTACTACACAGGGTTACCATGACTCAGGTGTGGACTTGATGGTAGCTAACAGCAACATAGCATGGTGCAGTGAAGGAGATAAGGCCAGAAAATTAAGCTGTAAAGGATTCTAGATGTTAGAGCTTCATCAGTGATTGGGAGAAGCAAGTAGGTGGGATTCAGGGATGGGAGCTGCCTATAGACATCAGTGGGACAACAAATAGGAGTGACTGGACATTAAACTGAAGAGTTCTCATTGTTTACTGCGATAGCATTGGCCCCCAATTCATGGTGGGAGCCAGTGCCATGGGGCAAATACTACTTACCAGTTGATTTTGCTTGGCCTTCCTACACTTTCTATTATCTGTCTATAAAATGATGTTTCTTTTAACATGTACCATATAAGGTTGAGGAGTGAGTTAAAATGAACCACAAGGTAGGCAGTTCAAACTCACCAGCTGCTCCTCGGAAACCCTATACAGGGTCACTATGAGTCAGAACCAACTCCATGGCGCTTAACAACAAAAACAAGAACATGCGACAAGCACTGATGTATTAGCTATTATTATTCACAAAGACTAAAGGTAATTCAGTAACCAAGATTCCAACATGTCCCCTGTCATTTTATTATTGACAGTCTCATATTATTCCAAGGACAGATCTTTTGCTGCATAGTATAAGTAGAAAAAAAGGAGTCTCAGCAGTAATTTTCTGGTTGTAAAGACCGGCTTCTATTCGTTATATTCTTCATTCAACTACCTTTGGAGCACATTAATACAGATGGTGTCCATTGCTGCATTTCTAAGAGTTTCTGATGCCTTTATATCCTGGTGTTAAACTAAGAACCATACCAGCAGTAGGTAACGACTTAAATGATCAACAATCTTCCATTAGAAGAAAAACCTCAATTCTTAGAACAGCATGACTCAGTGATGATGGCTTTTCAGAGCAAATGTGGCCTAATTGTGACAAGACAATTTCTAATTTTAAGGAATCTCAGCAAAAGGGTTTCCTTGACTATTAGGATTGTAAATTGGTGATTTAATTATATTCCATTACAATTTCTGTTTATAAACATTGGCCATTGTTTTAAGTTGTTTGTCCATTCTATATTTAACATTTAATTTTTTATAACAACTAAGCAATTAATGACTATGAAGACCAAAAGAGAACTGACATATTTGACTTCCAAAATTGTATATATTTTGCTTGTATTGGTAATTGTAGATATAAAACCATATAAAAAGGCATAAATTTAGAATTAAAATATTATTTTTAAATGTTGTTGTTGTTGTTGTTAGGTACTGTTGAGTTGGTTTTGACTCATAGCACAACAGAATGGAACACTACCCAGTCCCTCACCATCCTAACAACCATTGGTAAGCTTGAGCCCACTGCAGATGCCACTGTGCCAATCCATGGATTCTATGGGTAAAATGTTGCATGATGTAGAAAGTATCAAATGAAGATGGAAGCAATATACAGTCATTGTGCCAAAAAGAAATGGTCAATGTTTAACCATTTCAAGAGATAGCATATGATCAAGAGCCAATGGTGCTGGAGGAAGAAATCCAAGGTGCACTGAAGGCATTGGCAAAGAACTAGTCTTTGGGAATTGAGGGATTACAAACTGAACTATTTCAACAAACTGATGTAGAACTGGAAACACTAACTCATCTATGTAAAAAAATTTGGAAGACAGATACCTGGCCAATTGATTGGAAGAGATCTATACTTGTACCTGTTCCAAATAGAGGTGACCCAATGGTATGCAGAAATCACTGGACAATATCATTAATATCACATGCAAGTAAAATTTTGTTAAAGCTCATTTTTAAATAGCTGCAATAGTCCATTGAAAGGGAATTGCTAGAGGTTCAAGTTCAGATGAGGATGTGGAATGAGAGATCATTGCTTGATGTCAATTGGATCTTGGCTGAAAGCATAGAATACCAGAAAGATGTTCACTTGCACTTTATTGGCTATGTAAAGGCTTTTGACTGTGTAGATCATGACAAACAATGGACAACATTGCAGGAAATTAGTATTTCCAAAAACGTAATTGTGCTCATGAGGAATTGGTACAGTCGCTCAAACAGAACAAGGGGACACTGAATGACTTAAAATCAAGAACAGTGTGTGCCAGGGTTGTATTCTTTCACCATACTTATTCAATCTGTATGCTGAGCAAATCATCCAAGAAGCTGGATTTTATGAACAAGAATGTAGCATCAGGATAGGAGGAAAAGTCATTAACAACCTGTAATAGGCAACGATACAACCTTGTTTGCTGAAATCGAAGAGGACTTAAAATATTTATTGATGAAGATCAAAGACCATGGTGCATCAATGTAAAGAAAACAAAACTCCTCACCACTGAACCAATAAGTAATATCATGATAAATGGAGAAAAGACTGAAGTTGTTAAAGACTACATTTTACGTGGATCCACTATCAGTACTCATGGAAGTAACAGTCAAGAAATCAAATGACATATTGCACTAGGCAGATCTGCTGCACAAGACCTCTTCAAAGTGTTCAAGAGCAAAGATGTCAGTTTGAGTACTTAGGTGACTCAAGCGAAGATATTTGCATTAGCCTCATATGCATGTGAAAGCAGACAATGAATAAGGAAGACCACAGAAGAACTGATGCATTTGAGTTATGATGTTGGAGAAGAATATTAAAAGTACCCTGAACTTCCAGAAGACCAAGCAAATTTATGTTGGAAGAAGTACAGCCAGAATGCTTCTTAGAAGCCAGAATGGTGAGACTTCGAGTCTCATATTTTGGATATATTATCAGGAGGGATCAGTCCCTGAAGAAGTACATCATACTTGGTAAAATAGAGGGTCAGGAAAAAAGAGGAAGACCCCAGTGCGATGGATTGGCAGTCATCGTGAAAAAGGTCTCAAGATTAACAATTGTGAGAATGCTGCAGGACTGGGCAGTTATGTTGTGCGTTTGGTCACTATGAGTCAGAACTGACTCAATGGTTCTAACAACAACAACAACAAACTTGACATATGTTATTTATATATATATATATATCCCCAGAAAACATTACTATTGTTTCATACAGTCTATTATCATTTAAACATATCCACATATTTACTTTATTCACTGTTCTTCATACTTTCCTGCATCTCCAACCTTCCTTTTAGTAACAATTTCTGTTTACCTAATTAACACTGTTGTTGTTTTTAAATGCTGTAGAGTCCAGTCTGACTCACAGTGACTCTGTATGGGTTTCTGAGAGGCAGATGGTGATTTTAATCACTGACCTTGAGGTTCAAACCAGCATTGCAGTCCAGTGCTTATCCTATTTATTTAATGAAGATATGCTGGTGAGAAACTCTCTAAATTTTTTTTGTTGTTGCTTGAAAATGTATATTTCACCTTCATTTCAAAAAGATAGTAGGTATAGAATTTAAAGTCTGCAGTTATTTCAATAATTTTGAAGATATTCAATTTTCTTCTGGCTTCTGGTAATTGCCTTACTTGATTTTTTTCTGTGGATAAGTTATTTCTGCCTCTTTGACATTAATGGTTTGTTTTTGTTTTCTTTTTTAATGTCTGGTATCTTTTAAGATTTTTCTTTTAGTTTGGTTTTCAGAAGTTTAAGTATGATGTACCTAGATATGAACATTGATTCAGCTTATAATCTGTTACTATCCTCAGCTTCTATCGTCTCCTGTTCCTTTAATTAATGGGTTAAAACCAGTTTGGACCTTCACTGCCATTTCAGCGAGAGTGCAAGAGGTAACAGAAATAAACATATACATGTAATCTGTCAGATTTAACCATGAATCGATTTGCATATTTGAAATAGTTCCATATACTCAATCACAGCAGTTTTAAATGGAGGAAAATTTACAAGTAACGTTATGTTTACTTTGGTTGACTATGGTAAAATCTTAAAGATAATACTGTTTCTTCTGAAACCACCAGTTATGTCTTTATTGTTTAAATATTTAGCTCTATTTATTTGATTTGCTACCTAGATAACCTATTATTTGAGGCCTTATCCTTCACCTTTATTTACATTGTGAACATAATTAAAATTTTTTGCTATTGTATTCAGTCTTAGTATAAATTATTTTAAATAAGACAGAGAAACTTATTTCTCCATCTTTGTCCTCAAATAATTATTGCACTTACTGAAAATGCTGAAGAGGCTAAGCAAAAGTCATTGCTCACATGGCTGCGCCCCAATTGCCTACGAGCTGTTGAGGTGCCATGGATATGGTCTCCAAGACTCTGAAAAGTGTGATGCTAGGTGTGCTAAAGGTATCAAAATTAACAGAATAAGACAATGTTAAGATTATTGAATAGCTGATAATACAATGGAAAAAACTGTTAAATCGCAAACCTAAAGATAGAATACTATGTGAGTTCTGAGAAGAGAAAAATTACTTTTATGAGAGGATGAAAGCAGTTTCACGCTATGATTGGTAGAATCAGGATGCACAGAGAAAGGGTATTCCAGGAGAGGATACAGAAGAAAGAAAGAAAGAAAAAATAGTTGTATGGAGTACCAAACATGGTACTAGCTGAGGGAAGAGTTGAACATGGAAAAGGCAATTTGGGGAGGAAGTTGGAGGCCTCTGAAAAGTGTGTTTGGAAGCTTGAACCATAGTTTTTTAGATATCTTAAAATTTCAAAGGTTAGCTTGAAAAGACAAAGTTAAATATTTCAATGATATGTGTGCAAAGATCTGGAGTCAGAAAACCAAAAGGGAAGAACATGCTCAGCATTTTTCAAGCTAAGAGA
>NW_006408776.1:2844383-2845885 GCF_000296735.1 Chrysochloris asiatica
AGTAAGGAATACTGTAGAAGAATTGATGCTTTTGAGTTATGGTGTTGGAGGAGAATATTGAAAGTGCCATGGGCTGCCAGAAGAACAAACAGATCTGTGTTGGAAGAAGTAAAGCCAGAGTGCTCCTTGGAGGCCAGGATGGCCAGACTTTGTCTCTCATACTTCAGACATATTGTCAGGAGGGATCAGTTGCTAGAGAAGGATATCATGTTTGATAAAGTGGAAGGTCAGAGAAAAAGAGGAAGACTCCCAGTGAGATGGGTTGGCAAAGTAGCAGCATCAATAGGGTCAAGCGTGGCAACAATTGTGAGGTTGACCAAGGACCAGGCAGTGTTTCATTCTGTTGTGCATAGGGTTGCTATGAGTTAGTACCTACTCAATGACACCTAACAACAACAACAAAAGCCATGAAACCAATATCATGGGAAAGTAAATATCTGACAGAAGTAATCAAAGTGGGTAGTTCCAGTTGGAGGAAATAATGTATATTAAATAATGAGCTTGCTTTTGGGTGTCATTCAAGTTCATGAGAACATGTTATATTCTGTTTTGGACAAAGGCATCTTCTTGTGATGTCACTTTTGCAAAATCACTTGTGGCTTCTCAGTTTCTCTCTTTGTGTCTGTGTGTCTGTGTGCATGTGTCTGCCCCTCTCTTTCTCTCTTCCTTTCTCCTTTTCCGTCTTCCTCTCCTTAAAGTCTTTCTCCTTTACCACTGTATTCTCCTAACATGATGCTTGGCAGATATAGGGTTATAGTAGATCCTGTTATTGTTATTAAATGGTTCACATTTAGGGTCATATATATGGAGTCCTGGTGTGGTGCTGTGGGTTAATGCACTGGACTGCAAGGTTGGTTTGAACCACAAGGTCAGCGGTTCAAGCTCACCAGCCATATCTTGGAAACCCAGTACATGGTCACTATGAGTCACAGCCCACTCGATGGCACAAAACAACAACTAGATGCTAGCACATAAACCAACAACAGAAAAAAAAAACACCTACTGCCATCGAGTTAATGCCAACTCATAGAGACCCTGCATAGGGTCTGAAGCTGTAAATCATTACAGAACCAGAAAGCCTCACTTTTCTTCTGCAGAACGGCTAGTGGGTTTGAACTGTCAATCTTGTAGTTAGCAATATAATGCTTATCGTACCTTTAACACATTATACAAACCTGCCCAGACTCACTGCTAGTGCGTCAGTTCGAATATAGCATGACTCTATGTAGGGTCTCTGCGACAGTAAATGTTTATATGAATAGAAAGCCTCCTCTTTCTCCTGCGAAGCGGTTCGTGGATTTGAACTGCTGATCTTGAGGTCAGTAGTCCGAGGCATAATCCATTATGCCAACACAGCTCAATAGATGTTCCATATTTGTTGGTAGTATTTGAAAACCTCTTACGCATAGTTAAGGGGCCCTGCTGGTGCAGGGTTAAGTGTTTGGCTGCTAATCACAAGGTTGGCGGCTTTAAGCCACCAGCCACTCTGAGAAAGAAGTAGC
>NW_006408776.1:2852340-2866174 GCF_000296735.1 Chrysochloris asiatica
GTGATTTTATTTATTGGTCCTTGGGTGAGGATTTTGATTTTTTTACATACTGAAGGCTGTAGTCTTTAGTCTTCATCTATAAATATTTTAAGTCCTCATCATGTCTAGCAAGCAAGGTTGTGTCATCTGCATATCACAAGTTGTTAATGAGTCTTTCATCAATTCTGATGCATGTTCTTCTTCATGTAATCCAGTTTCTCTGGTAATTTGCTCAGCATACAGATTGAACAAAGATAATAAAAGGATCCAATCCTGATACACACCTTTGCTGACTTTTAACCATTCAGTATCGCCTTGTTATGTTCTAATGACTGCCTCTTAGTCTATGTACAGGTTCCTCATGAGAACAATTAAGTGTTTTGGAATACCCATTCTTTTCAGTGTTGTGCATAGTTTATTATGATCTACACAGCTGAATGCCTTTACATAGTTCATAAAGCACAGGTAAACATCTTTCTGGCATTTTCTGCTTTCAGTCCAGATCCATCAGATGTCAGCAATGATATCCATCATTCCATGTCCTCTTCTGAATTCAGTTTGAATTTCTGGTAGTTCCCTGTCGATGTACAGCTGTAATCATTTTTGAATTATCTTCAGCAAAATATTACTTGCATGCAATATTAATGATACTGTTTGACGATTTCTGCATTCTATTGGGTTATCTTTTTCTGTTTTGAAAAGGTCACAAATTTGGATCTCTTCCAATCAGTTGGCCAAGTAGCTGTCTTCAAAATTTCTTGGCATAGACAAATAAGCAATCCCAGTATTGCATCAGTTTGTTGAAAGATTTCAATTTGTATTCTGTCAATGTGTGAAGCCTTGTTTTTCACCAGTACCTTCAGTGCTACTTGGACTTCTTCCTATGAATCTTGATCATGTGCTATCTCTTGACATGACTGAACATCAACCAATTCTTTATGGTATAGTTAGTGTCTGTTTTCCCTCCACCTTCTTTTTTGATGTTTCTGGTATCATTCAATATTTTTCCCATTGAATTCTTCAAGTGCAACCTGCATCTTGGATTTTTTTTCTTCAGTTATTTCAGCTTGAGAAATGCTGAGCATGTTCTTCAGTTTTGGTTTTCTAATTCCGGTTCTCATCTTCATTTATTTTATTCAATAATTTCTTCTAGTATATTTTGCTGCTCTATGTTTAAGAGCGAGTTTCAGAGTCTTCTCACATCCACTTTGCTCTTTTCTTTTTTTCTTGTCTTCTTAATGACTTTTTGCTTTCTTCCTGTATGATGTTCTTGATGTCATTTCACAACTCCTCTGGTCTTTGGTCATTAGTGTCTAATGTAGCAAACTTGTTCTTGAGATGGTCTCTTAATTTAAGTAGAATATGTTCAAGGTCGTATTTTGGCTCTTGTGGACTTGTTTTCATTTCCTTCAGCTTCAGCCTGAACTTGGATATGAGCAATGGAGGCTCTGTTCTACAGTTGGTCCCTGGCCTTGTTTTGACTGATGATAGTGAGCTTCTCCATCATATTTTCTCACAGATGTAATCTGGTTGATCCCTGTGTATTCATTTTGGTCCAGGTGTATAGTTACCTTTTTGTTGCTGAAAAAAAATTTACAATGAATAAGTTATTGATCTTGCAAAATTCTTGTCATGTGATCTCCAGAATAGTTTCTATCACCAAAGCTATATTTTCCAACTGCATCTTCTTCCTCTTTATTTCCAGCTTTGGCATTCTAATCACCAGTAATTTTAAATGCATGTTGATTTGCCAGTTTGATCAATTTCAGATGGAAAAAGTTGGTTGTTGTTGTTGTTGTTAAGTGCCATCGAGTTGATTCTGACCCATAGCGACCTTGTATAGGGTTTCCAAGGAGCAGCTGGTGAGCTTGAACCTCTGACCTTGCAGTTCAAACGGCTTTGCAGTCTGGCACATTAACCCACAGCGCCACACCAGGACTCCAGATGACACACCAGGAAAAAGTTGGTAGAATCCTTCAATTTAATCATCACTGGCTTTAGTGGTTGGTGAATAAATTTGAATAATAATGTTTTTTACTGGTTTTCCTCCGTAGGCCTATCACAGACTGCACTGCATTTTAGCACAGATCCCGGAATGTTGTTTTTGATGATGAATGCCAAGCTACTCCTCTTGAATTAGGCATTTCTAGCATAGTAAACCATATGATTGTCTGATTCAAAATGGCCAATACCAGTCCATTGAGCTCATTATTCCCTACAATACTGACTCTTACACACTCCACTTCACTTTTGACAACTTCCAATTTTTCTAGATTCATATTTCCTATATTCCATGTTCTGATTATTAATGGATGCTTACAGCTGTTTCTTCTCACTTTGAACTGTGCAACATCATCAAATGAAGGTTCCAAAAGTTTAACTTCATACACATCATAAGGTCTACTATACTTTGAGGTACATCATAGTTTTTGATGATGGATATGAGAAAACATTTAGACAGTCTTTACTGTGCCTTACAGAAGAGACATTTTTCTGAAAATGAAACATTAGACCAGCTCCCCATCACCAACTTTGAACATTTTGTCACCTCAGTCACATGAAAGAAAACAGAGGAAAATGGTGTAATCATATACAACTTTTATGAGAAACTATACTACCTGAGATATGCAGATGATACAACCTTGCTTACTGAAAGTGAAGATCAAAGAGCACAGTCTTTGGTATGGACTACATCTCAATGTAAAGAAAACAAAAATCCTCACCAGTGGACTAATGAACAAAATTCTTATCACTGGAGAAAAGACTGACATTGTCAAGGACTTCGTTCTTCTTGGATCAACTAACAACACTCACGGAAGCAGCAGTCAAGAAATCAAATGAAATACTGCATTAGGCAAATCATAAGATTTTCAGTTGCTAACAATTGAGAAGTGGTCCATTACTTCCTTTTCTTAGTTTGGAAGCTACACTGACACCTGTCCACCATGGGTGACCCTACTGATATTTAAAATACTGCTGATATAGATTCTAGTATCACAGCAATACACAAGCTACCACAATAAGACAAACTGACAGCCTTGTGGTATGTCCTTGTTGTTGCTGTTCAGTGCTGTTGAGATGGTTCGGATTCATAGTGACCCTGTATAGAGTTTCTGAGTAGTGGCTGGTGAGTTTGAACCACTGGCCTTGTGGTTCAAACCAACCTTGCAGTCCAGTGTTTATCTTACAGAGCCACACCAGGACTTCTGTACACCCTTGCTGTTAAGTGCTGTCAACTTGATTCCAGTCCATAGCGACCCTGTATAGGATTTCCGAGGAGCAGCTGGTGAGCTTGAACCACTGACTTTATGGTTCAAATGACTTTGCAGTCCAGCATATTAGCCCACAGAGCCACACCAGGACTCCTGTATGCCCGTAGAAAGATGGAATTAATATCACATAAAATAAGAGGTTGAGTTTTTGAAGGAGCAGTCTTGGTAGAGCGGTGATTCCGAAGTTTAGTTTATGGAAGTGTAAGTCTATAATGGCTATTAGCTGTGTTTAGAGGCCAAATATGCCATTGAATATACGGATCTGGAGTTCTGGATTAGGCTTAGCCTGGAGATAATTATTTGGGAGCCACTGGCACACAGGTAAGAATTTAAAGCCATGAAAATGGGTAAGATCACTTATAGAAGGCAGGTAGTAAGAAAAGGAAGGACTCCCAAAGATTGTGCATTGGCACTGTAGCATTCAGAGTTTGGAAGAGGGGAGGAGGGATAAGTGAGAGAGACTGAAATAAGTACATAAGTATTAGGGAAATGCAGGATTGATGTCTTAAATGCCAAGTGAAGAAACTATTTCAAAGAGGTTAGAGGATCAACTGTGAGAACTTGCTACCACAAGTTATCTGAGGACTGAGAGATAATCAGTGGATTTTACAATGTATCCTTGGTGGTACAGTGATTGTGCAATAGGCTGCTAATCAAAGTTGGGATTGAATCCACCAGGTGCTTTGACGAAAAATGATGTGGCAGTCTGCTCTGCAAAGATTCCATTCTTGGAGCCCCTCAAGGGCAGTTGTGCTACAGAACTAATAGAACAATAGTTTGTCCACTAGTATTGCTCTGAGGAGGAGCTGACTGGATGGCCTCAGTGACATTATTACAGCTTATGTACACACAGAATGAAAGACTGATGCTCATTTCAGGATCAAAGTGTTTGAGCTGATGAGGAACTGTGGGTTTCAGAATACAAAGTAGAGACGTTGATTGCCCGTTGAGAAAACCAGGAAGAAAATAAAAAAGCCCACAGTAGTAAGGCATCTGAGCAATACGCAAGACCATCCTAATGAACCTGTAAAAATTTAGCATGAGCTTGGCAGTCAGCTTACCTAGAAACCTTTCAAAAGAAGAAACTGAGCTTTATGGGACAGTGTGTGTATCATCCTATCTTCCTGGTGTGAATTTGTTTCAGTTTTTAGAGACACTGCATACATAAATAATACAACATTTTTTGCCTGCAGTTGGTGTGGAGCACTCCTGTTGGCTAATGCTAAATTCCATCCCATAACTCACTATGCAGTTAAACTTAATTTTTAATTCCTCAGTAAAGCAAACCAAAAAAAAAAAAAAAATTTCCTCTAAGAACATTTTCAAACAGCAAGGGAAAAACAAAACAAAATAACAGCCTTTAGATTTCAAGCAGTAATTTTTTTATTGTTGCTGTTTCATAAAACAAAATGTGGTAGTTTTCTCTTTTGCAAGCTTAGTTAGTGACCAAGTTATAAAGAGAAACCTGAAGTAAAGCCTATGGCAGTTAATGTTCTAGGCACTCGTTAATATACAGTAAAAGACTAGAATGTCTTACTTAGCATTTGGAAATTCTACTTCTAGAAAAAATATGAGTAGTGGAAGTGGAACATTTCACAGATTGGGAATAAAAAAATATCCTAGATCCATAAATTACAAAGTAGTAAGTACTTCTTTGAAAATATGTCTACAATATCCTAATTAAGATCTCATTTTTGAATCATAAACTTTTATGAATTATTCAGCAAATATACTGTATCAGATACTGTACCCCACTAAAACAGGTTTTACTGATCATATTCAAGGTGCACACATAACATTTAGAAATAAGCCAGTTAAAAGTCTTCATTGGAGATTACAACAGTTCTGTTGCTAACCTACCCTGAGATGAAAAGAAGGTGAGATGAGGTGAGCTGAGCTGCCACCAGAGGCAGAGAGACAGAGAACAGTGAAACAAGAGGAAAAGATGCTTAGTCATGAAAGGGCAGGCATTTACCTGGACAAGACTGAGATCTGGATTAGCTAAGCCCTATTATATCATCTTTTCAGTTTTCAAAGCAAAAATACCAAAGCCACTAATACATAAATAACTTAAACACCGGGTCTTAAAAGACATTGTTGTCCCCACACATTGTGCCCTGTCACCCCTTGCTAATTAATATAGTAGCCTTGGTAAAATCACCTCTCTGAGTCTCAGTTGCCAAAGACTCTTCTTGTTATCACAGATATACTGGGAGGATCAAGTGGGATTTTAAGCGATAAAAGAGTATGAAACTTTCAAAATGATCATTATTTTAGTAAGAGTACCTTTATCACTGGAGAAGGATGTCATGCTGCGTAAGGTGGAGGGTCAGAGCAAAAGAGGAAGACCCCCAATGAGATGGATTGGCCAGGTGGCATCATTGATGGACTCAAGTGTGGCAGCGGTAGTGAGGTTGGCCCAGGATCGAACATTGTTTCGTTCTGCTGTGCATGGGGTTGCTATGAGACGGTTCCGACTCAATGGCACCTGACAAAAACAACAACCTTTATCTTTCAAGGGGTGGAAAAAGGAGGAAGAAGTTCACATGTCTATATGGTCTTGAACTTAAGTATAATTGACAAAGACCACTGGTGGGTGTTACTGCAGCAGCATTATAGTTGGGTAAAATGAAAAGAATTAAGCAGAAGAAAGATACGTGAGACCACCAAAGATTCTTAGCCCATCCCTAAGTTATTAAATCCCTTCATATTCTTTAGCCCCCTTCAGAAACAGATGAAGCTGTACTTACTCATTTGTGGCAATTAAATAAATTATCCTATTTCCTTAAATATACAAACATTGACAATTATATTGTCATTAACACTGATGGAAAGGATATAGATGTTTTATGACTAAAACTGCACATATGTTCAATTATTTTGTTTTAAAACAGTACTAAAAGAGTATTTAGCAAAATGAAAAACAAAACTATGGTAAATAAAAGGAACAGGTGTTAGAGATTCACTTAATGGAAGACATCACAGATTTTGTTTAGCATAGCATTTATGAGAAATTGCATTATTTCTTTTAGGAGAATCATACCACTTAATTTCTGCAGTGGCATCTGCTTTAGACCAAACAAGAAGTCTTGAGTAGCAAGAAGAAAGCATTCATTCACAGAACACCTCCTACTACACCCATATTGTCCTCAACAGATGAACTAACCTGGACCTTGCCTTGGGATTTCCTTGACTTATTGCAGACCACTGGAGTTTTCTTGCATTTGTGATTTAAAACAGTGAATCAAGATCCTTCTGCAACTCTAATCGCTCTTATCCCCGCTCAACTTTTCCATAGCATTTAATCCCTTTCTAACATATAATTTACTTACCTATTGTGTGTGTTGCTTATTAATTGGTACATTCCACTGGAATGTAAATTCTATTAGGCAGAGATTTTTGTATGTGTGGTTTCTTGAAGTATCCCAAGAACCTGGTAGAGTGCTTGGCATACAGAAACAGATAATAAATCTCTGTTGAATAAATAAGTGAATGAATGAATGAATGTGTGAATTCTGCATATTATCCCGATTTAAAATGATTAGTTGCTTTTCCTTGGTTACAAGCTAGGTTTATAAAGTTACATGGCTTGCTTTGACATCTTTGGCTTAATGCTTGCTCTCAGCTTTATTTTACACAGGCATACCCAGTTTTCTAAAAGCAATCTAATAATATTTTCTGTAGTGACTTTCTGACATTGAACTTTTTGGTAATTGAAAGCACAATAATTCCTATGTCCTAAACCAAAAGTTGGAGTCCTGGTGTGGCACCATAGGATAAAGCACTGGACTGTAGTTTTGGTTTGAACTTCAAGGTTGGTGGTTCAAATTCACCAGCCATACAAGGTCACCATGAGTCAGAACCAACTCAATGGCACTTAACAACAACAATAACAGTAGTATTAATGTTATTTACCAATAGTAAATGAGCCTTAGTGGCACAGTGATTAAGCAAGTAGGAAGGTCTGTGGTTGGAACCCACTAGCCATACCATGTGAGAAATATGTTACAGCCTTGGAGACCATGTGGGACTTTGCCCTAGAGGTTTGTGATGAAGTGGACTCACTCTACACAAATAGGTTTATTTGTTTTGGCTTAAACCAGTAGTCGACTCCATTCAGAAATTTAGAAATCCATTCAATTTCATTCACTATCATTTATTTTGCTACCACTCGTCTGTCAGTTAGCCATACTATGGTAGCTTGTGTGTTGCTACGATGCTGGAAGGTATGATACCAAGAATTCAAATATAGCAAGGTCACCCGGGGTGGACAGGCTTCAGCAGAGATTTCAGATTAAAACAGATTAGGCATGGCAATGAAATGATAAGTGTAAAATCGATAGTCTCCCATGTAAACTATCACTCAATGCACAATCAAAACTTAAAAAATAACTACAGCAAAACCAGATCAGGAAGAATGAGAAGTAGACTATTGTGAATTGTTAGCCACTGAAAATCTTACCAATAGCAGTTAGACACTGTCTGATAAAGTGCCAGAAGGTGAGCCTCTCATGGTGTAAGGCACCCCAAATATGACCTTCATTTGCTAATATGGCACAACTAAAAATGAGAGACAACAGCTGCAAACATCCATGAGTAACTGAACAATGGAATATAGGAAGTATGAATCTAGGGAAATGGGAAGTTGTCAAAAATAAAATGGAAAACATAAAGATTAATGTCCTAGGTGTTGTGGTTGTTAGGTACCATCAAGTCAGTTCCAACTCATAGTGACCCTTTTCGTGATAGAACAAAACACTGCCCTGTCCTGTGCCATCCTCATAATAGTTATATTTGAGCCCATTGCTGTTGTCACTGTGCCAATTCATCTCATTGGGGGTCTGTGTCCTTTTCACTGACCCTCTACTTTACCAAGCATGATGCCCTTGTCCAGGGACAAGAACCTCCTGATAACATGTCCAAAGTATGAGAGACTAAGCCTTACCATCCTAGCTTTGGAACATTCCATCTGTACTTCTTCCAACACAGACATGTTTGTTTTTCTGTCAGTCCATGCTACCTTCAATATTCTTCTCCAACACTACAACGCATATATACCAATTCTGTGGTTTTCCTTTCTGGGTGTCTGACTTCCACATGTATATGAGGTTACTGAAACTACCATGACTTGGGACAGGCACACCTTAGTCCTCAAAGTGGTATCTTTGCTCTTGAATAATTTAAATAGGTCTTGTGCAGCAGATTTATTTAATGCACATTTCTTGGCAGCTGCTTGCATGAGTGTTGTTCACGGATCCAAGCTAAATGAAGTATTTCTTAAGGATTAGTGAGGTGAAAAGGGTGGATATTGGCCACTTTAAATCATTCTGAGTCAGATAATCATATGGTCCACTCTGCCGGGAATCACAAAATGAAGAGGAATGATGTTACATTAATAATTTAGAAAACCAATTCAAGATCTATCTTGAAATACATATCCATACATCTAAAAGGAAGACCAATTAATACTACTATTCAAATTTACCCACCAACCACTAAAGCCAGTGATGATGAAATCGAAGAATTCATCCAACTTCTTCTGTATGCTGAGCAAATAATTCTAGAAGCTAGATTATATGAAGAAGAACATAGCATCAGGATTGGAAGAAGACATATTAACAACCTGAGATATGCAGATGATACAATCTTGCTTGCTGGGAGTGAAAAGGACTTAAAATACTTACAAATGAAGATCCTTTGGTATGGATTGCACCTCAACATAAAGAAAACAAAAGTCCTCACCACTGGACCAATAAATAACATCAAGATAAAGGGGGAAAGATTGAAGTTGTCAAAGACTTCATTTTGCTTGGACCCACCACCAGCACTCATGGAAGCAGCAGTCAAGAAATCAAATAACATTAGGCAAATCTGTTGCACAAGACCTCTTGAAAGTGTTCAAGAAAAAAGATGTCAGTTTGAGGACTAAGGTGTGCCTGATATTTTTAATTGTCTCATACTCATGTGAGAGTTGGATGATGAATAAAGAATATCACAGAAGAATTGATGCATTTGAATTATGGTGTTGGAGAGGAGTATTGAAAGCAACATGGACTGCCAGAAAAACAAAGCAATCTGTGTTGGAAGACAAATAGCCAGAATGTACCTTAGAAACCAGGATGGCAAGACTTCATCCCTCATCCTTCAGATATGATATTAGGAGTGACCAGTCCCTGGTAAGGACATCATGCTTGGTAAAGTGGAGGGTCAGTGATAAAGAGGAAGACTCCCAAGGAGATGAACTGACACAGTGATAATAACAATGGGCTCAAACCAGACAGCAATTGTGAGGATGGCACAGGACCAGGCAGGGTTTCATTCTGTTGTACATAGGATTGCTATGGATCAGAACCAACTCAACAGCACTTAAAAACAACAATCAACTTCTTCAGTCTGAAAATGATCAAACATGCAATCAAAATGCTTCAATATTTACTGTAGATTGGCATGCCAAAGTTGGAAACCAAGAAGAAGGATACATAGTTAGACAATATGGCCTTGGTTATAGAAATGACCCAACAGTATTCAGAAATCATTGTATAATCTAAATAATATCATATGCAAATAAACTTTTACTGAAGTTAATTTTTAAATAGTTACAGCAGTACAATGAAGGGAACTGACAGGAATTCAAGCCACATTCAGAAGAGGACATGGAATGAGGAATACCACTGCTCACATCAGAAGGATCTTGGGTGAAAGCAGAGAATACCAGAAAGATGCTTACATATGCTTTATTGACTATGTAAAGGTACTCAACTGTATGGATCATTACAAACTATGGATAACATTGCAAAGAATGGGTATTCTAGAACACTAATTGTGCTCATGAGGAACCTGTACATAGGCCAAAGGGAGTCATTCTAACAGAACGAGAAGATATGCAATGGTTTAAAATCAGGAAATGTGTGTAGCAGTATTGTATCTTTTCACTATACTTGTTTAATTTGTATGCTGAGCAAATAATCCAAGAAATTGGATTATATGAAGAAGAACATGGCATCAGGATTGGAAGACTCGTCAACAACCTTGCTTGCTGAAAGTGAATAGGACTTAAAACACTGATGAAATTCAAAGAGTACAGCCTTCATATGGATTGTATCTCAGTATTAACAAAACAAAAGTCTGTACAACTGGGTCAATAAGTAACATTATGATAAAGGAAGAAAAGATTGAAGTTGTCAAAGACTTCGTTTTGCTTGGATCCACAATCACTGCACATGGAAGCAGCAGTCAAGGAATCAAACGATGTTTTGCATTAGGCAAGTCTGTTGCATAAGACCTCTTAAAAGTGTTATAGAGCAGAGATGTCACTTTGAGGAGTAAGCTGTCCTTGACTCAACATATGGTGTTTTCAATTGCCTTATATGCAAGTGAAAGTTGGACTTAAAATGCTTATTGAAAAGATCATAGCCTTTAGTATGGGATGCACCTCACTGTAAAGAAAACAAAAGTCCTCATCACTGGACCAATAAATATTATCATGATAAATGGAGAAAATATTGAAGCTTTCGAAGACTTCATTTTGCTTGGATCCACTATCAAAACTCATGGAAGAAACAGTCAAAAAATTTAATGATGTATTGCACTAGGCAAATCTGCTGCACAACACCTCTTTAAAGTGTGCAAGAGCAAAGATGTCAGTTTGAGTATTAAAGTGTGCCTGGCCCAAGCCAAGGTATTTCATTAGACTCATGTGCATGTGAAAGTTGGACAATGAATACGGAAGATCGCAGGAAAATTAGTGCATTTGAGTTATGGTGTTGGAGAAGAATATTGAAAATACCATGGACTGCTAAAAGAACCAAGAAAATCTGTCTTGGAAGAAGTACAATCCAATTGCTCCTTAGAAACAGGGATGGCCAGATTTCCTTTCTCCTAATCTGGACATGCTATTAGGAGAGACCAGTCCTTGGTGAAGGCCATCATGTTTGGCAGTGGAGGGTCAGTGAAAAGGAGAAAAACTTCCAACAAGATGGAATGATATAGTAGCAGCAACAGTGGGCTGTTACATAACAAGTGTGAGGATGGCAAAGAACTGGGCAGTGTTTTGTTCTGTTGTGTATAGGGTTGTTAGGAGTTAGAACTGACTTGATGGCACTTAACAACAATAACAAAGGAGCTCTGGTAGTGTAGTGGTTACGAATCGGGCTGCGAACCGCAAGGTCAGCAGTTCGAAACTACCAGCTGCTCCGCGGGAAAAAGATGATGCGTTCTGCTCCCGTAAAGATTAACAGCTTCGGAAACCCTGTTCAGGGTCGCTATGAGTCGGAACCGACTCCACGGCACATAACAACAACAATAACAATGATGTGATTTCTTTTATTCTAAGATCTTTATCAATGACTTTTAACAAGCATTGAATGACTTAACAGGCATTCTTTCTGTGGTAACATTCGTGTGAAACCACTATTTTTGTTGTTGTTAGGTATTATGGAGTCAGTTCTGACTCATAACAAGTTAATACACAACAGAACCAAACACTGGCTGGTCCTCGCAACTGTTAAGTTTGAACCCATTACTGCAGCCGCTGTTTCAGTCCATCTCATTAAGGGTGTTCCTCTCTTTTGCTGACCCTTTATTTACAAAGTATGATGTCCATTCTATAGGACTCATTTTTCCTGACAACGTGTCCAAGTCTCATCATTCTAACTTCTAAGGAGCATTCTAGCTGTACTTCTTCCAAAACAGATTTGCTTGTTCTTGTGACAGCCCACATGACTTTCAATAATCTTCACCAATACCATAATTCAAACGAATCAGTGCTTCTCCAATTTTCCTTAGTCATTGTCCAGTTACCATATACTTTAGGGTGATTGAATATGGCTTGGTTCAGGTGCACCTTAGTCCTCAAAGTGACAACTGTGCTCTTTAACACCTTAGAGAGGTCTTTTGCAGCAGCTTTGTCCAAAGCATCAAAGTCATTTGATTCCTTGTCTGCTTCTTCCATATGCATTGATTGTGGATTTAAGTAATATGAAATCCTTGACAATTTCAATCTTTTCTCTATTCATTATGATGGTGTTTATTGGTCCAGTTGCAAGGAATTTTGTTTCCTGGACATTGAGTTGTAATCCGTACTGAAGGATGAATTGTTTTATCTTAATTAGCAAGTGCTTTAAGTTCTCTTTGATTTCAGCAAGTTTGAGTCTTCTGCATATCACAGTTTGTTAATGAGACTTTCTCCAATCCTGATGCTACATTCTTCTTCAGATAGTCTAACTTCTCTGATTATTTGCTTGGTATGCAGATTGAATACGTATGGTGAAAGGATACAACCCTGATGCATACCTTTCCTGATTTTAAACCGCTCAGTACCCCTTGTTCTGTTTTAATGATTGTCTTCTGGTCTATGCACAGGTTCTGCATGAGCACAATGTTATGGAATTCCCAGTCTTTGCAAAGTTGCCCATAGATTGTTATGAGCTACACAGTCAAATGCCTTTTATAGTCAATAAAGCACAAGTAAACATCTTTCTGGTAGTCTCTGCTTTCAGCCAAGATCCATCTGACATCATTCATGTCTTCTTTTAAATCTGGCTTGAATTTCTGGCAGCTCCTTGTCAATGAGCTGCTGCAAACATTTTTAAATTAAATTCAGCAAAACTTTGTGTGTGATATTTATGACATTGTTCAATAACTTCTGCTTTCTGTTGGGTCACTTTTGGAATGGGTACTGCTGTTTGACCAAATAGTTGACTTCCAAATTTCTTTGTATAGTGTAGTGAAGCCTCAACTACTGCATTAGTTTGTTGAAACATTAAAATTTTTATTCTGTCAATTTTGGGATACTTGTGATTCACTAAGCCTTCAGAGCTGCTTGGATTTCTTCCTTCAGTACCACCAGTTTTTGGTCATATAGTATCTCCTGAAATGGTTGAACATCAGCCAATTCTTTTTGGTACACTGGTTCTATATTCATCTTCTTTTGATGCTTCCTACATTGTTCAACATTTTGCCCACAGAATCCTTCAATATTTCAAATTGAAGTAAGGATTTTTTTTTTTTTTTTCAGTTCTTTCAGCTTGAAAAGTGCTTAGCATATCCTTCCCTTTGATTTTCTGACATCAGGTCTTTGAATGTTTCATTATAATACTTTGCTTTGTCTTTTAGAGCTACTCTTTGAAAATTTCTGTTCAGCTCATTTGTTTCATTTTTTCCAGTCACTTTAGCTTTTCTATATTCAAGAGCAAGTCTCAGAATCTCTTCTGACATCCATTTTGGTCTTTTGTGTCATTCCTGTCTTTTAAATTACCTTTTGCTTTCCTGGAGCTCTAGTGAAATAGTGAGTTACTCGTTGGGTTGCTAGCTGAAAGGTCAACAGCTCCAATCTATCAGCTGCTCCGTGGAGAAAGAGGAGGTTTTTTGCTCCCACAACAATGTATAGCCTTGGGAACTCGATGTAGGCTAGCTGTGAGTCAAAATGAAGTCAATCGCAGGGGATTTGACTTTGGTTGTTTTCTTTCTGTATGATGTTCTTTTTTTTTTTTTTTTTTTAAGGTTTTTATTGTGGATTGAGTGAAAGTTTTCAGGGCACATCATCAGTTTCACATTCAAACATTCATATACCTTGTTTCGTTACA
>NW_006408776.1:2873695-3001881 GCF_000296735.1 Chrysochloris asiatica
ATATAATAAAATTTAAAAAGGTGCTAATAATAAAGGTAAAGTAAGATAAAATGGGGAAAAATAATAACAATGTAGAAAATTCTGACTCCTAATATGTGTATGTTTTTAGAATCCTCTCTTTCAGACACTTCTGCCCTCCTCTCCTTGCTGTTAGGTGCTGTCTAGTCAATTCCGACCTGTAGCGACCTTGTATAGGGTCTCCGAGGAGCGGCTGGCAGGCACGAACCGCTGGGCCTATAGCTCAAAAGGCCCTGTAGTGCGTCACCTCAGCCCACAGCGCTGTGCCGGACTCCCTTCAAACCAGTGAAAACGAGTAGGCAGACCTCATATGACGGGTATCTGCATCCCCCGCACAGGGCCTCTGAAGAGTGGCCCATGAGCTTGAGCCACCGACCAGCAGACCAAAAGGCCCTTGAGTGGCACTCCAGCCCACCGTGCTACAATGGGACAGCTCTCAAATCCGTGAGTGCAAGCCGACTGAGTAGTACACACAGCCCAGCCATGTCACCTGTACATGGTTTCCTATGAGTGGTTGGTGAGTGTGAGCCACCGGCTCCGTCCCACTGGGCTTGTCGCTCAAAGGAATCTGCAGTGCAGCACCCCACTCCACAGCACTAGCTGGGCTCTCTTTCAAAGCCGTGAAAAAAGGCAGACCCACTCCTCGTCTCAGGCTATCCCAGAAGCGTGTGTTCCTGGCAGAGGAGAGCGCTGGGGGTGGGGACGGGTTCTGGCTGCTCGTCTAATCCCTTATGTCCTCTCGCCCAGACGTATGTGGGCAAACCATGAGCACACCCCCTCCGGACACCAAAGAAGAAAGAAAAAGAAACTAGAAAATACAACTAGTTTGGAACAACCCAAGGTCGTCAAGGCACCCTAGATGTTCCTGTGGCGCATCTCCGCAGCTTGGCAACTCTGCGGCCCCTATTCAGTCCAGCCGCTCTGTCTCTCCCAGGCTGTGGGCCCAGATCACCTCCTATCTCTGTGGATCTGCATCCTGTAGGAGTTGCAGCCTACAGGAAACCATATACTGACTAGTTGTGGGTCAGAACCCACCCCACATCATCTCAATAAGTGGCAAAACCTAGAGGGAGCCAAAACAAGAGTAATAACATTTTAGATTAACTGAAGAAGTGCAGAGGACAGGAATCGCTGGCGGCTAGGGCGAAGGTCGCCAGCAAAAGAGGCTCGGAATCCAAAACAGAAAGGAGCCAAGACAGAGCTCCCAGATGCAGATCCACAGAGATAGGAGGGGTCTAGAGGCTGGGAGACTTGTAGCCAGTGGAACTTGGAGCGGAGGCAGAAGGGTGTGTACCCTTGCGCCAGGTGGCCAGGCTAGGTGATCTGGGCCCACAGCTTAATCTGCCAGACCACAAACTCTGAAGATTTATAAGATTTATAAGAGTTTGTGGTCTGGCAGATTAAGCCACAGCAGGGGTGTTTTGTTATTGGAACTGAGTTGCTATTTAGTCCCTGAGACTGAGCGGAGAGTTGACCTAGGCTGAAGAGGTGGGGGATGGGCTTCACGCTTGCAGGCAGATAGGGTCTGTTTTTGATGACGTCTCAAATTCCTCTTTGTCCCCCTGTGCCTTGGGCCCCCCAATTTTCCCTATATATTCACTGGTAATGCCTAATGTGGCTATGAGGACCCCCTTGGGATGGGCTATGTTGGTTTCTGAGGGCTCACTGGTTCTCTGCGAGCGTGCTCCTTCTGAGAGCATCTGCTCAGGGCCTGTTAGGTTCTGCAGTGGGCGGCGCCCTCTGCCTGGTAAGAGCCGGGAACAGGCGGGTGGGGGTTAAAAATGCTCATAACTTCTCAGTTGTTAGTTCTTTTAAAAAACCAAGTTCATAGAGTTGCCGCCTAATGTTTTATGTTTGCCCAAAAGCTGTCTGTCTACCAGGCTGGGGCCCCTATTGTGACCCTGTCCCGTATTTCTCCCGAGCTCACGTACCTGTCCCACTGGTCAGGGAAGTGCCGCCA
The DNA here is from genome assembly GCF_000296735.1 of Chrysochloris asiatica. Lineage (NCBI taxonomy): Eukaryota > Metazoa > Chordata > Mammalia > Afrosoricida > Chrysochloridae > Chrysochloris > Chrysochloris asiatica. The sequence goes on from NW_006408776.1 coordinate 2,875,674, forward strand.
AAAAACTCCTGTATGATGTTCTTGATATCATATCACAACTTCTCTGGTCTTTGATCATTAGTGTCTAATGCAGTAAATCTGTTCTTGAGATAGTCTGTCTCTAAATTCAGGTAGGATGTACTAAAGGTCATATTTTGGGTCTTGGTAACTTGTTTTTTCTCAGCTTCAGCCTGAACTTGCATATGAGCAAATTGAAGGTCTGTTCAACAATCAGTCACTGACTTTGTTTTGGCTGGTGATGTTGAGCAACTCCAAATACCTTTTTTCAACAACAAAAAAAGCAACTACACATTTGAACCTCACTAAATGGAATACATGGGAATCAAACTGACTATATTCATGGGAAGAGATAATCCCAAGAAATTTAGAAGACAGCTACCTAGTGAATCCATTAGAAGAGATCCATATATGTGTTCATTCCAAAGAAAAGTGACCCAACAGAATGTGAAAATCAATGAACAATATCATTAACATCAAATGCAAGTAAACTTTTGCTGAAGATAATTCAAAATTGTTATAGCAGCACATCAACAGAGGACTGCCAAAACTTCAAGCTGGATTCAGACTAGGGCTTGGTACAAGGGATAGTATTGATGATGTCATATGGATCTTGCCTGAAGGCAGAGAATACCAGAAATATGTTTACTTGTGCTTTATTGACTATGAAAAGCCATTTGACTGTGAGGATCATAACAGACTATGGATAACATTGCAAAAAATGGGAATTCCAGAACACTTAAGTGCTCACGAGGAATCTGTACAAAGACGAAGAGATAGTTGCTTGCACAGAACAAGGAGATACTGAATGGTTTAAGATCAGGAAAGATTTGTGACAGGGTTGTATCCTTTCAATGTGTATGCTGAGTAAATCTGAGAAGCTGAATTTTATGAAGAATGTGGCATCAAGACTGGAGAAAGACTCATTAACAAAATGTGACAGGCAGAAACCTTGCTACAGCCATCAGTATGGATTTCTCAATGTAAAGAAAATGAAAATACAACTAAAACAATAAAAACATCATGATAAACATAGAAAAGGCTGCAATTGTCAAAGACTTCATTTTAATTAAACCCACAATCAATACTCATGGAAACAGCAGTCAAGAATCAAAGGACATATTGCATTAGCCAAATCTGCTGCCAAAGATCTATTCAAAGTGTTAAAGAGCAAATATGTCACTTTGAGAACTAAGGTGGGCCTATCCCAAGTCATGGTATTTTTGATCACTTCATTTGCATGTGAGAGTTGGACAATAAATAAAGAAGACTGGAGAAGAATTGATGCTTTTGAATCAAGGTGTTGGCAAAGAGTTTTGAAAGTACCATGGACTGCCAGAAGAACAAATACATCTATCTTGGAAGTACAGCTGGTATGCTGCTTGGAAGCAAGGCTGGTGAGACTTCATTGCTTGTATTTTGAGCATGTTGTCAGGAGGGACCAGTCCATGGGGAAGGGCATCATGCCTGGGTCAGAGAAAAACAGGAAGACCTCCAACAAGATGGATTGACACAGTGGCAGCAAGAATAGGCTTAAACATATAAACAATTGTGAAGTTGGCATAGACATAACGTCGCTATGACTCGGAACCGAATCCACAGCACCCAAACAACATAGTCTCTTCTCACAGATGTAGCCAGTTTAATTTCTGTGTATTTCATCTGGCAAGGCCTGCGTACACAGTCACTATTCCATGTGTATAGTTGCCATTTGTTGTTTAAGAAAAAAACTATTTGTGATGAAAGTCATCTGTCCTGCAAAATTCTATCTGTAAACATTATTGTTGTTGTTAAGTACTGTGGAGTCGGTTCCGACTCATAGTGACCCTGCACAGGGTTTCTGAGGCTATATTTGCATTGTTTACAGTTTGCGTCCTTGGGTAGTGTGATTGATTAGGCCCTTAATTTTATAAAACACTCATTTTGGATAGCCAATAAATGTACAATTAATAAATCTTCTAATTTTACTTAAAATTCTCAATCCATACATCTTATGTATATTTGTAGAATCATTGTAGAAACAAGACTTTGTTTTGAAACACATTTACCGTAAGAGTCCTAAAACTTTTTTTTTTTTTTTTTTTTAGTGTCTTGATGGTGGTTAGAATTCTTTCTTCCTTTAAACAGTTTTTAGTCTAAATAAATATTTTGGTAGGTGTCTGTGATTTCTTCCTACTCCACAGCCATTGTTTTTTAATAGAATAATCATTAAACTAAGTCTTGTCTTTTTAAGAATTATATCTTTACCAGCTTGTAGGGATAGGCTTCCATCATATTATGAGTGATTGTCTTTTTGAGAAAGGTTGCCATTATTTAAATTCCCTTACACAACAGTTAAGACATCCTGTGGTATCTTCAAAACTTCTTCCCCCACACCATTCCCACCGTTGTCTTTTTCCTGTATTTAGGTAACCTTGAATGTGCATATTGAAGGCATAATGCCTTGAAAGTTCTACAATTTGAGTATCTGGCAATATAGTTCAAATGGAACTAATATAATCATCACTTTAAGCTCCTAAAATATATCCTATTCATACATTAACATAAGAACTTCTAATGTTTTTTTAAAAAAATCTTTTAATGATGTGTATGGGTTATGTTTGTAGTAATGTAAATTTAGTTTTTTCTTGTTGCTTTGCCCTATTGAAAGAATCTATTCTAACTCTACTTAGAGGTAAACATTCTAGAAGATATATCTCTGACATTTACTTTCTAAGTAGTTTCATTGAAGTATCATCGCATGTTCTCATCTTTATGGACAATCTAGATTCCTTTCTAATGCTTGATGTGGAGGTGGTGAAGGGCCATCGAGTCAGTTCCAACTCACAGTGACCCTGTGTAGGGTTTCCAAGGAGCAGATGGTGAATTTGAACTGTCAACCTTGTGGTTCACAGTCCAGTGCTGATCCTATAGTGCCATACCAGGAGTCCCCTTTCTAATGCAGAGCTACCAAATTCTAACTTAGAATTTAAATTGTTTTAGATTTAAAATATATTTAAATATATATTTTATATATTAGCTTCTTACTTCTATTTCCCTTTTTTGTTCTGCCAAGTCACATTTAAGACAATTGTTTAAAAAATCAACCTTTATCATTGGCTCCTAGGAGTAACGTGCGCAATACTCATACCATATGTAATGATACTAAAATGCAATGATTAACAACAAAAAAATCCCATTACAAAGGGATTATAATTTTTTTCAGCCCTCATGCTTTCAGCTGGCTTAGGGCTACTAAGTGTCTGGCATAAATTGTTATCTCCTTCCATATTAGCTTGCGATCAGGATACTTCTCCTATACCAACTAATAGTGGTGATCTATTATAGAATTTATTTAAAAATATTCTTTTCAGGTATGCTCAATTCTATTAACAAGAGTTATTAGAAATGGTATCTGTCATAAAAGTGTTTATGAAGGATAGGGGATAGAAGATAAAATGGGTGGTGGGTGGTCAGGGGCCAAGAGAGTCAATGAAGGCTAAAGGGTAGACGGGGCGAGGTGGGAGGGGTGAGATAGTAATGGTAAGAGACCAGAAGAACTGCTCAACTACAGAAGATGACGTGAAGAAAGAACCACAAGTCATCCAAAGCTTGTATACAATGAAAAAATGATGGAGCTACTGGACAGAGAATCAAATATTCATGACAAGATCTGTTCTTTTTCTCCTGAATAGTACCACTTTATTTCACTTTAGAGTCTTGTTCTGGAAGAATCCTGGATATGACTTTATGTTTATTGAGTTCAAGAGAAGAATAAAAAAAATAATTTAAATAATCGATTTATAGTTAACATCTAGGTTGCAGTCCCAGTCTGTACTATACAAACTGTGTGGCTGGGCCTCTCTGAATCTCAGCTTCTACTCATATAAATTAGAAATCATAATCTGTTATTGCTGAAATTAAGTGCAGATAAAATCATTCTACTGTAGTTTATAAAGGTTTAATTAATGGTGTATTCATCATTAAAACAAGCATGCATTCATATATATGGGAGTTTTCCTTCTTTCTTTTTTCATAGACTTTTACCACAGAGTATATATGATTCACCATCTTATCGGGAACATGGCAGCAATCATTCTCTGGTTAGATCTAAATGATTGGTTTGCAAGGTGAACTGTATTAGTGACTAACTCATTTTCTCTCACCTCCACCACCCTCTTTCCCCCAGATCAAGCAATTTTCCTGTGTAATGAACTGTATCTGCTATCAAGTGGCCTGGAAATTAAGAGGTCCAATGCATCTTCCAAGTCCCAGTTTCCTATTTGGACATCATGATGTCTTTTTCTCCTACATCACTGAGATATGTATTCCAAGGCAACACAAAGGAAAAATACAAAAATGAGTGAACTACAGAACACTTTTATATATGGGGAAAAGCTACAATCAATTTTGAATTATTTAGGTTTTCTAGCTAATGAGGTGTCAAATCCTTTGCACCCAACCTTTTTGTCTGGTTGGTAGTCTTTCCGGAAGTCCATGCTGATTAGCAAGGGAAAGAAGGCAGGTACATCAGTGGGGTATGCTTTCAAACCAGCAATAACAGTCCAAAGTGAATGTCAGCACTTGACCAATGCCCATAATAGATCCAAATTCTGGATAAAATGAACCCATGGAAAGACAAAGATGCAAGCAAAATAGGTAACAAGGAGAAAAAATTCATTCATGCCATGCCTTTTCTTGATTCACTATGACTTCCATAGACACAAAAAGTAAAATTAAGTGGAAAGAACTATAGTACATTCATTTGATCATCTCAAAAGTCTATGTATTTCTCAATGTTTTTCATCTCTCTTTTTTTTTTTTTTAGAAAACAATAGTTGGTAACTTCTTCTACTAACCATTTCTGTTATTTATAAAGTTGATTCTCAACATTTGAGGTTTTATATTTATATAAAACAACAACATTCATAGATTACCTTTTGATATTTACTATAATTGCTACCAGCTAGCTAATGGAAATATCTGACAAAAAAATTTTCCACATGCTTATGATTTTGCTACTGTTAAGTGCCATTGAGTCAGTTCTGACTCACAGTGATCCTATATAGAGTTTCTGAGGAGTAGCTGGTGGGCTTGAAGCGTTGGCCTTGCAGTTAGTAGTCCATTGTTTAGGCTACAGTGCCACACTAGGCTTTATATGTTGAGCTGCTGACCTCTACGTCAGCAGTTTGAAACCACCAGCCGCTCTCACCAGCTTCTCTGAGGGTGAAATTTGAGGCTGTCTGCTCTCGTAAAGATTTGTAGTTTCAGAAACCCTATGGGGCAGTTCTACTCTATCCTATGGTGTCCCTTATAAGTCAGAATCAATTCAATGGCTGTGGGTTTGATTTTGTTTTGGTTTTACCAATCAAGAACCTCATGGTGGTGCAGTGTCTTAAACATTAAGCTGCTAACCCACCAGCAGGTCCACCAGGAGAAAAACGAGAGAGTTTGCTTCTGTAAAGATTCACAACCTTGAAAATCCTATAAAGCACTTCTACTCTGTCCTATGGGTAGATACGAGTTGGTATTGTTTCAACGGCAGTGGGTTACCAATCAAAAGTACAATGTCCAATGGGTAGATTCAGGAAATAATTTAAGCTATTAAAGAGAAAACACACCTATCTAGGAGAGTAATTATTTTAATGAACAAAAAAAATGACTAAATTCCACAACTATTCATAGCATTAAAATAGTAATGTATTTGTTGCAAGTAACATCAAAACATGTTAAATTATGTTGACTCCAAATATGAATGTTTTACATACTAATTTAACTCAGAAAGACTTTATCTGACACAAAAAAATACTAAAAGTAAAACAATATAGATATCTAAACCTATATAGCAATAACATAAATCAATATAAAAGCTAGGAATTCATTAATAATGGCTTTGTGAGATTTTTTTGTGATATGTTTCTTGTTGTTGTTAAGTGCCATTGAGTCAGCTCCAACCCATGGCAACCCTGGGTTTCCAAGGAGTGGCTGGTGAGCTTGAACCGCCGACTCTGAGGTTCAAACCAAGTTTGCAGTCTGGCACATTAGCCCACAGCACCACACCAGAACTCTTCTACGATCTGTAGGAACACCCTATAAAATACCCTAGAAGAAAACTGTGATTACAGTAGATTGCACTGGAGATAATAGAATACCTTCGCTAATGCTTAGACAGATAATTTCAGACAAAATTTGTCATAAAATAAAACAGTTCCTGCTAAACCCTACAGAAATTAAAATCACACACTTTCAAAAACTGTATCAGGGTGCATTTAATGTAATAGTCAAATATTTGACATACAGTTTTATTTCACGCCTCTTTTCACTCTCTCTGCCTTGTTTGTCTGTTTCCTTTTTTGACATTTTCACTGTTTAAAATCACCTCCAGCAGAGGGTGAGCTGGAGAAATAAATTAAAAACACATTTATCAATTCAACTTATGCTACAAAGTGGGTGAACATTATAGAGGCTCTATTATAGTCCAAGAGACCTAATTATTATGAAGTCATTAATACTTTATTTGATAAAGAATTTTATTATTAATATAGCAGATTAATAAATTAAAAGTTTAAAATTCTATGGTTTACAGATTTCAAAATAACTTCCCCTTTCACAGTCTCATATGATTCTCACCAAAATCCTGAGAATATACAGTGAAGGGGTTTTTATTCTTCAGAGAAGAAATTCACACTTAGAGAAGTTAGGTGATTCGCCTAAGGTTTTCAAATCCATCAGCTGCTCTGTGGTTAAAAAAAAAATGTCCCATAAAGAAGAAAGTTTAGGAAACCCTATGTGGCTGTTCTACTCTCTCATTTTATGAGTCAGAACTGACTCGACAACAATAAGTGGATTCAGTGTGGACTTTCAGATCTTTCTTATTCATCTATTTGTTTATTTCTGGCTAATATTTTGGACCGTTTGTTGGAGAGACTATCTCTTCTTCATTTAATGTGTTTTAGCCCTTTGTCAAAGATCAACTGAGTATAGATGGTCTTTGAGAGCTTTCCAGATCATCCGTTTGGTTCTTTTTAATTAATTGTATGGTGGCGGTGGTGGTGTGCTGTGGAGTCAGTTCCGAATCATAGCGACCCTGCATAGGGTTGGTTTCTGAGGCTGTAATTCTTTATGGGAGCAGAAAGCTTCATCTTTCTCCTGGGGAACAGATGGCAGTTTCAAACTGCTGACCTTGAGGTTGGTAGCTGGTCTCCTAACCCTACACTACCTGAGCTCCTAATTAGTTGTATGTATATTGATCCTTAAAACCCCTTTGGATTATTCTCCAGTTTGGTAGTCAAGTATACTTAATCAAGAATTCTAAGATTACTAGCCTGTGTTAGTGGATTCCTGGTGCGGTGCTGTGAGTTAATGCACCAGACTGCAAAGCTGTTTGAATTGCAAGGTCGGTGGCTCAAGCTCACCAGTCGCTCCTTGGAAACCCTATATAGGATAGCTATGGATCGGAACCAACTCGACAGCACTTAACAACAACAACCTTTGCTAATATATAAAAAGGACCCTTATAATTAACATCAGTCAAAATAGCAAGCTAGAATTTGAAACTTCAAAAAATAAAAAAATCCAAAACTTTCAATACTGTTATTTTGTTAGGCATTTCTTTAATTAAAAAAGAAAAAAATTAGTACTAAACTCAATTTGAACCCAACTGAAAAACAAATCATTTTTACTTTTTATCATTATGACAATTAAAAAATATATATGGTTTATAATATTGAACATAAAGCTGCTAGAGCAGATCTCAAGATCCAGAGTTACAATGATCACTGGTTTAATCTACTGTAAATTTACAACACATTTACACTTGCATATGTTCTTGATTAGTTCATTTAAATGTACTCCTACCCAGTCTAAAATGTTAAGCAATTCTGTTTTCAGTGAGTATGAAAAAGTTACTAATTTTCACAATTTTTTGATCATGGGGAAACATACTCCCATATATTTCTAATGACATCATACACTGGTACAACACATTTAGAAATATACAACCATGATTATTCTCATTGACTAAGTAATTTCAGCATTGAGAATAATATTGTCCCAGGAAATGCTACAAAAACAAAGCCCAAAATGGTACCATAAACATGTTCATTCTTCTCAAAATGAAAACAAAACAAAGAAACTAGAATTGACTTAATCGTTCAAAAAAAAGGTAAGTCACTTCAATGAATTATACTATATTAAATTGAAGGAACATTACAGTCAAGTAAATAAGGGTAAGAATAAAAGTTACATACTAATATAGAAAAATGCATGATATGTTAAGTTGTTGTTGTTAAGTGCTGTCGAGTTGGTTCTGACCCATAGCGACCCTGTATAGGGTTTCCTAGGAACAGCTTGAACCGCCGACCTTGCAGTTCAAATGGCTTTGCAGTCTGGCGCATTAATCCACAGCACCACACCAGGACTCCAATATGTTAAGTGAAAGCGGCATAATACTAACATGTATTTTTCATAGCAAAACCAGCATTATGTTAACTATAAAACTATTCACGTAAAAAAAAGATAGACTAAAAATAATACTGGTGTTACAGGGTGGGAAGAGAGATGATTGCTTTTTTATTCTAAACTTTGTATAATGGTAAGTTGTTGTTGTTAAGAGTCGTTGAGTCGGTTCTGACTCATAGAGGATCTTGTATAGGGTTCCTGATGAGCGGCTGGTGAGCTTGAACTGTTGACCTTGCAGTTTAAACCAACACCAGTGCATTAATCCGCAGCGCCACACTAGGACTCCTGCATAATGGTATAATGATGGTGTGACGCGGAGTTGCTTCCAACTCATAGTGATCCTGCATAAGGTTTCTGAGGCTATAAATCTTTACCAGAGCAGAACGCTTCATCTGATAGTTTCAAACTTCTGACCTTGAGGTTAGCAGTCCCACTCGTAACCACTATGCTACCTGAGCTCCTTATATAATGGTATGTTGTTGTTGTTGTTGTTAGGTGCCATCGAGTCAGTACTGACTCATAGTGACCCTATGTACAACAGAACAAAACACTGCCTGACCCTGGGCCAACCTCACAATTGTTGCCACACTTGAGCCCATGGATGCTGCCACTTTGCCAATCCATCTCACTGGTATAGTGGACACATATTTGAGTGCTACTCGGTGCCTCTTCTCTGAGACATTATCACTTTCATGCACAGCCATAGGCCTCAAAAGACAATGTGCAGAGAAACACAGAGGTAGTAAGTAAGGACTTCTGCCTACATATCTAAAGGTCTTCCAACTCTTCATTTGTACGACCTGGCAGTATGCTGGTGTGGTGATTAAACATTCAGCTGCTAATCAAAAGGTCAGTGGTTTGTACCCACCAGTTGTTCCGTGGGAGAAACATGTGTCAGCTTGCTTCCATAAAGATTACAGCCTTGGAAACCTATAGGGTCACTATGAGTCAGAACAGGTTTTGTATTTTTGTTGTTATTATGGAAAAAAATGAAAAGTTATGTCCTTATATAATTTTTGTATATTTTTGCATAGGGCAGTTTGAACCTGTTACATGCAAACCACGAAACAAAACTATGGCAGTTTCTATATTTCCATAATAATAAACTTAATTTTATTTATAATGCTAATAAATTATAATAATTACTTATTGATCAATGGTTCCTTAAATAATATTGTTAAAGTAAACCAATATTTATAGATAACAGAATGTTCACATCACCTCTTCTTTTTGCCATGTTATTAGAATCATTCCACTTAAACCTTAGAAGTTAGAAATCATTCCATTTTAAGTAACACTTTCAGGGATAAAAATGGTCTTATCCTTTAGCCTTGATCTGAAAGAAACTGTGTAGGCATGTTGGTGGGTTAGGTCCTTAACGTTTGATTCCAATCTTTGCCTGGGAATTTCCTTTTGTTGTTTCATTACCTATTCTTTGATTCACCATGTACTGGGTACTATGTAAAACACTTAGTATGCAATAGCTCATTTACTCTTCACAAAACCTGTCACAGAATGAATCACAAATGGCAGGGCCTATCCCTCTTGTCCATAAGTATCAAGATGAGGAGAAGAGATGAATGTAAAGATTATTGCAAAAGCAGGCAATGCCACAGTAGTGCTATGAAACATGAAAAAAACTACTCATGACTCACGTGGGGTTGGTTGTCTAATTCCCAAAAATTCTGATACACTTGAAGAACTGCTGAGATAATTTGAAGTCCAGGGAAAGAAAACTAATCTGCCTTTTTGGAACTATGTAAACAAAGAAAACAGCAGAATCTGAATGGAGAGGATGTTGGTTTATGCGTATTATTGCAGTTCTGAGTAAGTGCTGTGGGGTAGGTACTGACTTAAATTGTTGTCAAGTGCCATTGAGTCGATTCCAACCCATAGCAACCCTGTATAGGGTTTCTAAGGAGCAGCTGGTGAGCTTGAACCACTGACCTTGCAGTTTAAATGACTTTGCAGTCTGAGGTATTAGCCCACAGTGCCACACTAGGACTCCTTATAGTGAACCTCTATAGGGTTTCTGAGGAGTGGCTGGTAGGTTTGAACTGCTAATCTTGTGGCTAACATTCCAATGCTTATCTTACAGCGCCACCCAGGTATTGGTAAATAGCAGTGGTTAAAAAATCATGTTTTAAAGTATACATTAGAAAGTTATTTATATTAATTCATTCTTCATAAAGTTTTGAGGACTTGTCATGTATGTGGCACTCTTAGGAGCTGGACAGAACACTATAAGCATGTAAAACCTGGAACAATTTTATTAATACAAGAGTGAGTCAAAAATTATCCACACTCCGGTTATATGAAACAGCCCGTCTATGTCCATGGATGATGGCAACATTGAGTGTGCACATGAAATGATTCTGTTGAATAAATGAGTGACAGTGGATTATGTGGCAAATCATTTGCAAAAAAGCCATGGCTCAGCCTACGAAACAGTCCCTGACAGACTTGAGTGTAGAAAAGTTTGTGGGAGATGGGAACCGAAACAACTCACAGCAGAGCAGCAGAAGCAGAAGCATTTGGACATCTGCCAACAAAATTTGGACTGATACTCGAAAGACGGCAAAAGCTTCTTTGAAAAAAATTGTTACTGGTTATGATACATGGATTCATCACTACAATCCTGAGAGTAAACAGCAGAGTATGGAATGGAAACATCATCAATCACCAACCAAGAAAAAGTTCAAAAGTCAACTATCAGCTGGAAAATTGATGCTTACAGTTTTCTGTAAGAACACTAGCAGGAAAAAGGTTCAACAATCAACAGTGCTCATTAGTGAGATGGTCACTGAAGAGCTGAAGCCTGAACTTCGGATTAAATGCAGAAATTTGCTAATCAAGGGCCTTGTGATCTTGCATGACACTGCACATCCACACACCTTTGCCCATACTGTTGACACTGTAAAAACTTCATTTTGAGGTGTTAGAGCATCCTTCCTAGAGTCCTGATATTGCTCCATCGAACTTTCACCTGTCAGGTCTCCTGAAAGCAGCCCTTCAAGGATGAAGATTCACCTCTGATGAAGAAGTGAAGACAGCGATGCATTCATGGCTCACAGCTCAGCCTAAAACAGTTTTAATAAGAGAATACAAAAGCTTGCTGACAGTCAATGTGTATTGAAAAGCGAGGAGATGATGTTGAAAAATGATGTATTTGTCTTTTTTTAAAGTTGCTTAAAATGAATTCTGCAGCCTGAGTGTGGATAATTCCTGACTCACCCTCATATTACAAATGTAGGAAATGTTAATTATGCTTTCTAGTGCTTAATTTTTAAGAGCAGTGGTCCACTAGTTAATACAATCTGACACTGTTATTCTTTATCTGTGCTTCCTATGTATAAATAGCCACGTCTTATACAACAGGACTTCAAAAAGTTCATGGAACAATGGACTTAAAATAGAGTAGAATTCTTCCAGGATCTTCATGAAACTACTTTTCCTTGTGGAGTCATTTCTTTTGAAATGATTATTCAAAGGGGAAAAAAATAATACTTTTTTTTTTTAATTAAATGTTTTTATTTTGAATTGAGTGAAAGTTTACAGGGCACATCATCAGCTTCACATTCAACCATTCATATAGCTTGTTTCATTACATTGATTATTATCCCCTCCATATATCATCAGTTTACAGTGTTTCTCTCTATCCTCTTTAGCTTTTTTTTTGGATGGGGTGGGGACTTGCCTTTTTGGAATTTACAGTCTCGGCTTTTAGGGAAGGTTTTTACATTTGTCTGTGGATATCCAGGGCTCATGTATGAGAAAAAATAATACTTTTGAAGTTCTCTTAATGCTTGATGTTTTCTCACTTGGTCTTTCCCCATTAAGATCTTGTGTAACTTCAACTCATCTCAAACCCACTGCTGTTGGGTTGATTCCAACTCACAGAGACACTATAGGACACGGTAGAACTGCCCAGTAGGGTCTCCAAGGCTGTAAATCTTGATGGAAGCAGGCTGCCACATTTTTCTCCAGAAGAGCAGCTGGTAGGTTTGAACCGCTGACCTTTCAGTTAGCAGGCAAGCACCAAGCCCACTGTGGCACTAGAGCATGGTGGTAAGCTGAATGGCTTCCAAAGGTGTCTATATCCTTGTCCTCAGAACTGTGAATATACGGCATAGAGAGATATGAAGGGGGAATTAAGATTGTTAATCAGGTGACCTTGAGATGGGGACCTATCCTGAATTATCTGAGTGGGTCCAATTTAATCACAAGGGCCCATAAAACTGGATGACGTGGGAATAAGAAAGTCAGAGAGAGAGCAGCATGAGAAAGATTCTGCTGACGCTGCTGGCTTCTAAACCCTGGAAAGGGCAAGGGGATGGAGTCTTCTCTATAGCCTCAAGAAAGAACCCAACACTGCCCAAACCTTGATCTCAGCCCACTGAGAGAGTACATACCTACTTCCAACAGGATTAACTTTGGCTGCATATGACAGAAAACTATAGATAAAGTCCTTGTGTGGCACAGTGGGCTAATGTGCTGGACTGCAAAGTCAGTTTGAACCATGAGGTCAGCAGTTCAAGCTCACCAGTTGTTTCTCAGAAACCCTATACAGGATCGCTATGGGTCATGACCAACTAAACTTAACAACAACAAAGGAATTGCATGTTGTTGTTGTTAAGTGCCATTGAGTCGGTCCTGACCCATAGCAATCCTGTGTAGGGTTTCCAAGGAGCAGCTGGTGAGCTCGATCAACTAACCTTTGTTGTCTAGCACATTAACCCACAGTGCCACATCAGGACTCCTAATGCATGTTAACAGCATCAAGGGCTCAGGCTCCTTCAATCTTACTGTTCTACCTTCCTTAAAGAGCTCTAGCCATTAGGGAAGATTCCAAGTATTAGGAAAATAAAGAATGGTAAACCATCTCCTTTGGATGGACCTCCCTGAAGTTACACACACCATTTCCATTTACACGAGGTTAAGTGAAAAGGTAGGGAGCGCAGTGGTTCCATACAATAAGCACTGGACTGTGAGTCACATTGTCTGTGGTTCAAGCCAGGCAGCTGTTCCGAGGGGGAAAGATGAGGCTTTCTGTTTGGATTTGAAGGCTCGGAAACCCTTTGCAGGGTCACTATGAGTCAGAACCAACATGACAGCACTTAACAAGTGAGAAAGTATTGCTGCTAGGGTTCCAGTTCATATACCCGTGGGTTTATTCCAAAGAAAACATGTCTAAACATTTCTCTGTGATCTGTGGATAGCTGCAGATAAGTTCTCTCAACAGTACACTTGTCTTAGTCTCATCACAATGGCTTCAAAAGACAGGTCCAACCAAAATATTGGCTTCTGAGAGGATCTGCTGGGACACTTATATTCAAGGACGAGAGGCCAGCTCAGAAAGTTATGGCAACTGATTTTTGGGATTTCAAAGGGGTAATCTTGATAGATTTTATAAAAGGACACAGGATGACCACGGTAATTAGGAAGAAGTTTTAAGAAAATTGAAAACTGCATTGGGGGAAAAAAAGGCCAGGAATGTTTCATTGAGGAATTTTTGTTATTGAGTAATTATTGTGTAATAGATTCCTTGACATATTTCTAAATGTTTGCCAAATTTTGCACACACAATCATTACGTTGATAAGAAATAAGATTTAAAAATATTTTTTTCAATTTCTATATGTGGCACTGGGGGTGAATGCGCTGGACTGCAAAGTCAGTTTGAACCACAAGGTTGCCAGTTCAAGCTCACCAGCCACTCCTCGAAAACCCTATACTGACTCGACGGCACTAACCACAACAACATATGTCTATTACTCAGGGACCTTATTGAAAACAGATGGGGTACTCAAAAAGCTGATCGAAGTGTTTAATGAAGAGACTATTTACAGTGGTGTGGGTGGGTGTTAAGGGAGCCAAACAGAGATGAAGATTCACCCAGGAACTAGCAACACCAGGAACCCATTACTGTCCCTAGACCTGTGGGGTAGAAGGAAGAAGCAGAGTATCTTAAACCTGGCAAGATTTAAAGTCATGGAACAAGGATGTCTGACAGGAGTCATGGCCTTAGGTATGGAAACACAGCTACTGCCAAAACCACAGCCACGCAGAAGGAAGTATGGGAGAGCGTGGAATAAATACCTGGACCTCTCATTTTCCCCTTCCTCTGATCATTTGCCATGCCTCTAAATCGGCTGAAACCAAATAGAAACCAGGGGGAAAAGAAGTACATATCCACTTTGATCAGGATTAACTTTGGATGCATATGACAGAAAACCAAAGATAATGGTAGATTAACAAGAGACAAGTTTGTATTTCTTTCTACATAAAGGAACCACATAGAGATCTAGAGATAAGAAATTAGAAGTTAGCCTCTAAGAAGTTGGAAAGGTAGTGAATGAACTTTGAGAGACAGAGAATAACCAGCATAATATGGAAAAGCAAAGCATTTACTGACTTGAAATGGCTCAAGAGACCGCGGGGGCGGGGGAGTAAAAGGGAAGCCAGGAAGAATTAATCCAAAAAGAGCTGTGTCAAACCTGGGACAGTGAAAGACAGAGGAAGAAAATGACTACAAAATCAACATTAGGAAGGCTCAAGGATCTACACAGTGGTGGTGGTGTGCCATGGAGTCAGTTCCGACTCATCACTAAGTGCCGTCGAGTCAGTTCTGATCCATAGGGTTTCCGAGAAACAGCTGGTGAGCTTGAACCTCGACCTTACAGTTCAAAGCGACTTTGCAATCCAGAGCATTAATCCACAGCACCACACCAGGACTCTGGTGAAAAGGGTTTCGGAGGCTGTAAATCTTTAAGTGAGCAGAAAGCCTCATCTTTCTTCTGAGCCACAGCTGGTAGTTTGGGACAGTTGACCTTGAGATTAGCAACCAGACTTGTAACCACTACTCTGTTGTTGTTGTTGTCAAGTGCCATCGAGTTGGTTCCTACCCATAGCGACCTTGTGCAGGGTTTCCGAGAAGCATTTGGTGAGCTTGAACCACTGACCTTGCAGTTCAAACCTACTTTAGAGTCCATAGCATTAACCCACAGTGCGACACCAGGTCAATTGGCCACAGGCTGTTTCTTTTGCCACTTTTACACGTGAGTTCAACAAAGTGGTGGAACCTACTACTGACTGCTCTGGCTGTGTAGTGGTTACGAGTCGGGCTGCTAACCTCAAGGTCAGCAGTTCGAAACTATCAGCTATTACATGCGAGAAAGATGAGGCTTTCTGCTCCCGTAAAGATTTACAGCCTCAGAAACCCAATACAGGGTTGCTATGAGTTGGATCTGACTCCTCGGCACACTACTACCACTACTGACTGCAAATATTTAAAAAATATATATACTCCAAAAATTGAACCCACTACTGGCATCGAGTTGTTTCTATCTCATAGCAACTCTACGGGACAGAGAATAACTTTTCTATAGAGTTTCTGAGATGAAGTCTTTGTGGCAGCTGGTAGCTTCATCTTTCTCTGGCAGCACTCTGGTAGGTTTGAAGCTCACCCACTCTGCCACCAGAACTCCATGAAGACTGAACAGTTATTGCAGCTGAGAATCTGTGGAATACAGTAGGCTAGTGCTGGAAGTCAAAGAAACAGCCATACTCTTGACAGAAGCGGTCAGTTGCCAAGTGTCAACATGCCAAAGAAATGCATGGAGACAAAAGGAGGGGGGAAATAGCAGTAGAAACCAGATACTATACTCTTAATGTGCAACTCCTGGTGTGGTGCTGCAGGATAAACATTGGACTGTGAGCCACAAGGTTGGCAGTTCAAACCTACCAAGCTGCTCCTTGGAAACCCTGTACATGGCAGCTACTGAAATGACTCAATGGCACTTAACAACGTGGGATAAAGCATGGGACCACAAGGTCAGTTTGAACCAAAAGGTTGGTGGTTCAGGATCACCGGCCATTCCTTGGAAACCCTACATAGGATCAATGAGTAGGAACTGACTTGATAGCACTTAACATCAGAGTAAATACTTAAAATTCACTCAAGTCCCAAATATGCATGTTCACTACTGAAAATTATGAGAAGATCAGTTATTCACGTTCATCTATAATGAAAACTCTAACTTCTGTAGAGGCAGTCTTTGAAAACAATTTATTATAAGTACAGTGATCTTATGAAAAATATTAGTTTTGGAATGTTAATTCACCTCCTACGGACACCTATCTCTTTATTAGACATGTTCCTAAAATGTGGCTCCCAAAAGAAGAAGACCCACACATTAATCTTTATATTAAGACAGGAGCTTTGTTCTCCAGATAGCGAACCCATTTTGTGGTGGTGGTAAAGTATGCAAGAAAATCACATGAAACTAAAATTAAACCGAAACCCATTGCCATGAGTTGATTCAAAACCCTGAGTCAGCTTGAAAAAACTACCTGTCCCTATTACCACCATCTCCTGGGAGGCTTTATTAGACGTCAACATGGTCCTGAGGACCGTTGTTGGCTCTTTATCATCTCAGAGCCATGCTTCCCACCTGACCCAATGACTGTAGAGTCTAGTGAAACCACAGCTGTGAAATGGTCATTGCAACGTTGGTCCCACTGTGAATCGCATATCCAGTGTGGGCCATAGAATAGCTCTGTTGTTGTTGTTCACTACTGTTGAGTAAGTTTCGACTCACAGTCACCCTGTATAGGGTTTCCAAGGAGCAGTTGGTGGGCTTGAACTGCCTACCTAGTGGTTAACAGTCCAGTGTTTATTCTACAATGCCACACCAGGACTCCTACAATTGTTTTCTTGTTGTTATATGCCGGTGAGTCAATTCCAACTCATAGTGACCCTGTATATGGTTTCCAAGGAGCAGCTGGTGAGTTTGAACTGCTGACCTTGGGGTTCAAACCAACTTTATAGTCCAGTGCTTTATCACACAGAGCCATACCAAGCTTTGTTGTTGTTGTTAGGCGCCATCAAGTCAGTACCGACTCATAGCGACCCTATGCACAACAGAATAAAACTCTGCCTGGTCCTGGGCCAACCTCTCAATTGCTGCCACCCTTGAGCCCATTGATGCTGCCATTTTGCCAATCCATCTCACTGAGGATCTTGCTATTTTTCTCTGACACTCCACCCTACCAAACATGATATCCTTTTCCAGCGACTGATCCCTCCTGACAATATGTCTGAAGCATGTGAGACAAAGTCTGGCCATCCTGGTCTCCAAGGAGCACTCTGGCTGTACTTTTTCCAACATAGATCTGTTGGTTCTTTTGGCAGTCCATGGCACTTTCAATATTTTCCTTCAACACCGTAAGTCAAAAGCATCAATTCTTTTACTGTCTTCCTTATTCACTGGCCAGCTTTCATATGCATATGAGGTTACTGAAAATACCATGGCTTGGGTCAGGTGCACCTTAGTCCTCAAGCTGACATCTTTGCTCTTCAACACTTTAAAAAGGTCTTGTGCAGCAGATTTGCCCAATGCAAAACGTTGTTTGATTTCTTGACTGCTGCTTCCATGAGTGTTGATATTTGATCCAAGAAGAATGAAGTCCTTGACAACTTCAATCTTTTCTCCATTGATAAGAATGTTGTTTATTGGTCCAGTGGTGAGGATTTTTGTTTTCTTTACAGTGAGATGCAATCCATACTGAAGGCTGTGGTCTTTGATCTTCATCAGTAAGTATTTTAAGTCCTCTTAACTTTCAGCAAGCAAGCGTGTATCATCTGCATATCGCCAATTGTTAATAAACCTTCCTCCAATCCTGATGCTGTTTTTCTTCATATAACCCAGCTTCTCGGATTATTTGCTCAGCATACAGGTTGAACAAGTATGGTGAAAGAATACAACCCTGTTGCATACCTTTCTTAATTTTAAACCATTCAGTGTTCCGATGTTCTGTTTGAACAACTGCTTCTTGGTCTAGGTACAGATTTCTCAGAAGTACAATTAAGTGTTCTGGAATACTCATACTTCTCAACATTGTCCATAGCTTGTCACGATCCACACAATCGAAAGCCTTCGTGTAGTCAACAAAGCACAGGTAAACATCTTTCTGGTATTTTCTGCTTTCAGCCAAGATCCATCGGACATCAGCAATGATATCCCTCGTTCCACGGCCTCTCCTGAATCTGGCTGGAACCACTGGAAGTTCTCTGTCAATGTATGATTGTAGCCGTTTCTGTATTACCTTTAGCAAAACTTTACTCAAAGATACTAACTTCAGGGGACCTTAAGTTCTGTACCCTGAAAGATGCCAATGCATTAAATTTACTCTCTTCTTTTCAAAGCTCTGCAATTAAAATTACAGATCAAACTGAGAAGTAACACCAATGTATGATTTTTTCAGAAACTATAAGTAATCATTTTGATGATCACAGACTCCTAAGTTATACTTCTTAGATGTGCTTAAGAAGTAAGGTATGTGGAAAGGATATGTTCAATGTGGAACACCAAAAAAGACAATATATTAAACAAAATAATTTTGTCAAATTTTACCTTAATTTATGAATGATTATTATATGGAAAGCAAATAGGTGCAGAGTTTATGAAAAATTTATAGAAAAAACTCAGTATTAAAAATATCCTATTTATATTTCCCCTATATATGAATAATCTGATTAAAATCATAGAAATTGTCAGCATATTATCTTTTTCAGCACACGTAATATCAACACTCCATTTTTGTTGTTGTGAAGTGCTGTCAAGTTAATTTTGACTAATAGAGGCCCTGAATAGGGTTTCTGAGGAACAGACAGTGGGTTTGAACCACCAACCTTATGGTTAGCAGCCCAGTGCTTATCCTACAGAGCCACACCACGACTCCACTGAGACAGGTTTAAAAAACAGTTTCTTTCAGTATCTATCTGTAGTGATTATAGCTCCACACACCAACATTTTATTGATTCATAGTAAATATATGAGTATATAGTAAGCATGTGTTAAACGATGGCACTAATATGACTAAACATCAACAATGCAGGATATACACTGAACTCTTCTTATCAGACCTTATTACTGTTTGAGTGAAATAAACTGAAATCTTAATCCATTTGTTCCTTTTCTAAACCGATCCTTAATTTTTTCCTAATTGTTAAGTTATAATTAAGACATAAGAAGCAACATCACACATACATCAGGTATATAGCAGCAATTTAGTGAGATTACTTTTGTCTCCATTTCAGCTTGTATTTCAATAAGGTCTTAATCATTACAGTAAATGACATGTATTAACCAACTATTTATTATATAATTATCACAGGGTTTTATAAAAAATTTATATTAAAATATTTGTAAAATATCAGTAATATTTCCTTGTAGAGTTAATCTTTTGGTGAAAAAGATTATGGGGGAATTAAAATTAAGAATGGTGTGGCTCTGTGGGCTAATGGGCTGGACTGCAAAGTTGGTTTGAACCACACAGTCAGCAGTTCAAGTTCACTAGCTGCTGCTTAGAAATCCTACAGGTGGTTGCTATGGGTCAGAACTGACTCAATGGCACTAAACAGAAACAACAGTCTGGAAATAAGGCAGGATGTAAATGAGCGCAAACAACTTTTATATCCAGGATTGTTATGAAAGGTAAACATGTAACCCCCACTTCTGCAGCCAAGAACAGGTTCAGAAAGTGTCAACAATGCTAATTTATTTAAGAAACACCTACTGAGTGTTTATGTTCTTATTATGTACAGAGTGGCACAGAAATGAACAAGTTAAAAAAAAAAAAAAAAAAAGCACCTGACTAGATGAAGTTAAATGAAATCTGGGCCCAGAGAATTAAATTAGTAGTCACTACTCTTGCTGTCTAACCACATCATCTCCTTAAAGGATGAGCCCAGAAGAAATTTTAGTAGAGGTGAAGAGAAAACAGCATGTGGAATACTTCATAAGTTTGTGGCTGTTAAGTGCTGTCAAGTCAGTTCCGATTCTAGCCACCCTGTATAGGGTTTCCAAGGCTACATCTTTGTTGTACTAGAAAGCCTCTTTGTCTAAGACAAAGCCTAGTGACTGGTGGGCTCAAACCACCGACCTTGTGGTTATCAGTCTAGTGATTATCCTACAGAGCCATTGTGTCCTCTTCATAAGTATAAGGATAAGTAGAACGTGTAACTATAGTTAGAAAGTATATCTTTTCCTTCTGACCAGAAATTAAGATTTGTTGGTCCCGACTCATAGTGACCCTGTACAGGGTTTCCGAGCATTAAATCTTCAAGTGAGCAGAAAGCTTCATCTTACTCTCACAGAGCGACTGGTTGGCTTCAACTGCAGACCTTGTGGTTTGTAGTGCAGTGCTTACCGTATGGAACCACTGTGCTCCCTCAATTAGGTAACTGTAAAAAACAAACAAACAAAAGAGTTGTATGGATTGGAAAATTGGTTGGCAAGATATATATATAGTCTTTGACCTGATTCAGAAGGCAACTGAAGGCCAACTAAGTTGTTGTTAAGTGTCGTGGAGTCAGTTCCAACTCATAGCAACCCTGTATAGGGTTTCTGAGCAGTAACTGGTGGGCTTGAACTGACAACCTTGCAGTTAGCAGTCCAGTGCTGTTCCTACATCACCACATTTTTAAAAGAGGAGGAAAAAATTACTACTGAATTGTGCTAAACAAGGACACCATTCCAATATGCATGAATTTCAGACAACATGGTAGTGAGCAATAAATCCCCAGGTGTTAATGGTTTAGTTTCGGAGGTCAGAGTAGATACATATAATGTATAGTAAAAGAATATGTAGCCACATTTCATGTATTCACTTCTCAAAATGTCAAAGCAAATGTGGAAGAGGCAAATTTTCATCTATATTCAGAATGCAGCTTTTAATGTTAAATTACCAGACTTTAGTTGTAAATGTATTTCAGTTGGAAGGCTTGAAGAGTTTATTAATGAAGCTTCTAAAATTCAGCAGGATGTGTAAAAGATTGTTTTAACATAACAGAGAACTCTATCTTAGGTATGGCAAAAAAAAAAAAAAAAATTATTGAGCACCAACTATGTGCCAGTACTGTGTGCTAGGTGACTTACTGTGCTATTTCTTAATGTTGCCACGTTTCTGTTTCTCTCAAACTACCCAAAACTCTAACATTAGTCATTTGTAACTAGAAGATGGTGGTGGTTGTTCTGTGCCGGGGAGTCGGTTCCGACTCATAGCAACCCTGTACAGAGTTTCAAAGACTGTAAATATTTACATGGGCACACATTCTCCTACGAAACAGCTGGTAGTTTCAAACTGCTGACCTTGCGGTTCACAGCCCAATTCTTAACCACTATGCTACTAGAGCTTGAACTACATCTCACCTCATTTATTTCATCAAGTTGATCCCAAGGACATTTCCTCTTTTGAAAGGGGGAGTGGACAAAAGGGGAAAGTTACATCTATAAACTTGACTTTCTTTTATTTTCGATGTTATCTCTATGGTCTTTCAGAAACCCCCAAACTTGTACAAAGCCATGGCCTTAAAATAACAATCGGTTAGTCTCAGAGACCACATGTGCCAGTTTCTTAATTTAAGGCCCTATAAGGAGCTCTGGTAGCGTAGTGGTTACGAATCGGGCTGCGAACCGCTAGATCAGCAGTTCGAAACAACCAGCTGTTCCATGGGAGAAAGATGGGGCTTTCTGCTCCCATAAAGATTTACAGCCTCGGAAACCCTGTACAGGGTCGCTATGGGTTGGAACCGACTCGACCGACGGCACTTGACAACAACAAATAGAGATAACTTCCCATTAAAGCAGTAAATCATTGCAGGTTAATACCTCAAATCTAAACTCACTCCCCGCCGGCAATGCCTTAGTCCACCCCGAGGGGAAAGCTGGGGGGAGGCCGCTCAGCCGGCGGATAGGCGGGGACGCGGAGGTGACAGCAGGTGAGCGCCCGGTGCGGATGAGGAAGTGAGACAGGGGCAGTGTGGGTATTACTCATTCCGCTTTACAGTCGAGGTGCCTTGCTAGCGGAACTTCTCGTCTCTCTTTCGGTCCAGCTGAAGTTCAGTCTAATTGAAGTCACTTCCCATCCCGGTTCGCTGGGGGGAGGGGGGTAGTGGGGGGAAGGACCGTGCGTCTGAGTAAGGGAAAGGGGTCAGGTAGACTGTCTACTGACGCTGAGCCCTCGCCGTCAGATCCTGAGCTTCCCACATCAGTCCCTCTCCGTTTCCCGAACCTGCCCTTTTCCCCCGATCACGGGAACTCGCTGGGTTTGGCCCCAGGGTGCGCGGAGGAGACTAGCGGGGAACTAATGCGGACCCGAACCTCCAGGAAGAGGGAGGGCAGGTTGCTCAGGACACTCGGAGGTGCAGCTCTGAGGGCACAGGGGTCGGAGGATAACCAGCCACAAGCATACGTGCCTCAGGCAGTCTTAGCGGGTGTGGTCAGTGCAGAAGCGGAACACCGCTGAGCCTCCTACTTTACCTTTCTCATTCTGACAGCTTGCCACCATCTGACTACGTCCCCGCAGTTACCCAATCTCCTCCTTCACCTTCGCCATTCCACGACACCTGACGAAAACTTTTCTCTCTTCCCTCATTTCAAACTCAGCAGCGTCTACAGTTGCCGCAAACCGTCTTCTCCCTAGCAACAAGGTTCCGGCCGTAGAGCAAGCCCCTCTAGGTGTAAGGAAGGTGATGTCGTAAAACTCGAGTGTCGTAAACCAGGTGCGGTGGGGAGGGGGGAGGGGTGAAGGCGGAGGGGTGGGGGAAAGGGGGAGGGAGGGGGAGGAGGTGACTCGAGCATTTAGACACAAGCGAGAGGATCATGGCGGATGGCCCCAGGTGTAAGCGCAGAAAGCAGGCGAACCCGCGGCGCAATAACGGTGAGTGGCGGAGGGGACCGGGGAGCGGCGGAGTCAGGGGGAGCCGGGCAGCCGGGGCGCCCCCGGAGGTGAGGGGGGCGAGCAGGGCTGGGGGCGGCCGGGGCAGGGACGGGCAAAGTGGAGTGGGAAAGTAGAAAGTAGTGCTCTCTGCCCCCCTCCGCTGCTGCCGCTGCCGGAGCCTCGCCGCGGCTGCTCGCTCTCCCTGAACCGTTATGTCTCTTACCTGGTCTCTCTCCGCCTAGCGGCTCCTGCCGCCCCTGCCTCCTCCCTGGACCGTTAGCCGCCGCCACCGCCGCATCCCTAGCGGCAGGGAGGGCGGCCAGGAGGCGGCAGGGCACTTTTCTGGTCCCGGGTGGAGCGGCTGTTGCTTCTTTTCGCACTTTTCCCGACTCTTTTCCCCTCTCAGCGCCTCCCCACTTCCCCCTCCTTCCTAGCCCCCCTCAGCGTTATTCTCCCTCAGCGCAGAGGCCCCCGGGAGCCGACTAACAAACTTGTTCACGGCGCTGACCGTGGAAAGTGGCTTCCGTGCCCCGCCTGTGGCCGTCGCTCGGGGCCCGCAGCTAGGGCCGAGCGGCCGGGGCGCCCGGTGGACTGCGGGGCGCGGTGCGGGGAGCGGGACGGGGCGGCCGCCTGCGCTCACGCGAGCTCCTCGCGGGCCGCGGGCGCGTGTGTGTCCGTGTGCGCGTGTGTGCGCGGGCGCCTGGCTGTGCGCGCCGCAGCGGATCGGGCTCGGCCGGCGGCGGTAAAGTTGTGACCCGGGCGAGGCGCGCTCGCGGAATACGGATTAGAGGCGCTGGAGACGCGGGTCCCTAAGCGCCCCTCCTCCCCTTCGCGCCCCTCTGTCACTCTGCCCTGTGGCACTCCCGCGCGGGAGCGGCCCAGCCTGGGGGCTCGGCGGCGCTGAGCCCCGCGAGTGTGAAGCTGAGTTTCCCAAGACCCACGATGTGCACATTTTGTCCGGAGTTGATAGGGGAGAGATAGAGATGGGGCAGGAACTGGCACCTACTTGCTGCTTCCTGGGAAACCTCTGGATGGCGGCTGGCTTGGCATCAGGATGTGTTTGTGGAGTTGTTACCTGGTCTTAGAGACAGGGAAGCACCACAGACAGATTCCCCTTCCCCAGTGAAGACTTATTCACCGCGCCTGGGATGGGGTTTTGTGCGTATGCCTCCCTTTTTTCTCTTTCGGTTTTTGGGGGAAGTTGTTACCTGGGCCGGACGCACGGAGCGCTGAAGCCGGATAATAGAGCTTGGATGGCGCTCTCTGTCTCGGGTGGAAAGGAAGAGTGGGGGGAGGGGACAGACGGACCAACGGACAGACGTATCTGCTGCTCTTGCTGCAGCTGCAGTGTTTATTGATTTGTGCTGATTTGTCGGAGAAATACACACCCCTCTCCTGCCGTGAGAGTTTTGTTTTTTTTTAATAAATAAATAAGCGAACGAGCCCCGAACATGTGGTGGTGGTTGCACAGTTGCCTTTTCCAGTTTGGAGAAACGATGTAAGTTGATTGTATTTCTGCTTATCTCGGTGGTGACTCTGTCCTTTCTCTCCCTCTTCTTCAGCAGCGAAATGTCTGCTGATTTGTATTGTCTGCATAGTTCATCTGGAAAGAGGGACACGACTTTTGAGCTTGGGGGCAGCGGAGAGCGCCTCCGGCGAGGTGCCCCCTCCGCCTACTCCGCCTCGGTACCTGTTTGTATAATAATGGGCGGTAACGGCCCGCGGGCCTGCCCTGCCTGCTGGCTGCAGCCGAGTCTATATAAGGAATTACACTTACGTTTAGGATAGAAGGGGTTTATTCTGGTCCTAGCGTTATTATTAAAGCGAGTTTAAGCGTGGGGAAATAAATGCTCATATTATGAAATCGCTGTATCGCCAGGAAAATGAGGAAATATGTGTTTAAGTAAAAACTCTCTCCCGCTCCCACCCCCACCCCTTGCGCCTGCTCTTTTTCTCCCTCCCCTCCTGGGATGCGAAAGGAGAGGTTTTGTAACCTTTCCTGGCAATTATAGATTTTGTGTGGGATTTCCTGTCTAGAAGCAGATACGAAGATTTTAAGCAGTTCCAAGATGTTTCCTTCCAATCGTAAACCTATTTTTAATATATTTGATACGACATTAAAATCACTGATTTAATGAATTTATTATTTAAATAAACATTTCCGTTCTAACGACGTCTGTTAGTTGTGATTTAAAGGTATACTTGGTATCTTCATTGTGGAGCGTTGACTTGTTCTAGCAAGGAGCGGTGCATAGGTTATTGCAATTTTAATTTCCTGTTTTAGCGTCAAATAGTGTGTGTTCTATATTGAGCTGTTGCCGTTGTTGCCGATGTGGCTTTATGAAAGGTAAGTTGGTTTGGAAAGAGCTGTTCGCTTTTTACCTTATTTAAAATGTTGATCGCCAGAGAAAGGGGCTTTTCTTGTTGCTGACGACATGTGTGTGACATGTGAGTCTGAACCACCCAGCGTCTGTGCAGCTGCTGTAAACATGTTTACCTGAACAGATAAGTGGATTTTTCTCCTAAAGATCCTGTGATAGGAATATTACACTCATAAGGCATATCAACAGATGACTTAAGGGAAAAAAAGCTATCCTGAAAGGTACTTGAAATCAACAGGAAAAAGAGGCTCTTGATCGCTGCAGCAAATGGCAACTTGTGCAGGTAGAAAAAAAGATGGTGTTTAGTTTTCTCCTGCATGTATGTCAGCCCCCTCCTGTCTGCTGCTTTCATTCTCAAGGGAGGGATTTATTTACCACGCTGGCTGTCAGTGTTTTTCCTTTGTGTTTAATATTAGAAAAACAGATTTGGGAGCTGTTTAGCACAAAACGTCTTGTCTGCAGCATGCATTACTCTCAGAAAACAAAAGGTGTTTAAGATAGTACTGTACTATTACAGGTATCTTCCATTTTCATCATATTTGGCTCTATTCTTGTATTTCTTTTTGTTCTCGGATGCAGTCATCCATTACTGATGATTATAGCGATGTTATTTGATTTAGCTGTATGTTTTGCAAATTAAAAATGAAGTTATGTGCCATTGTGTTGTGAAACCTCAGAATAGATAGATCCTGGTTAATATTTCTTAGCAACGCAATCATGTTTAAGTTGCAGGTGTTTATTTGACAGAACTGCCTGGAAGATGTTAACCCTTAAATCTTTTTAATGATGTGTAAATGATGTCTATAATGATAGATATTCATAGAGATACTTTATTCTATTATTTATATGTGAATAATATCTTTGTTCATTTTGAAATAAGGTATGCAGATTTTACACTAAGCCTTCAGCATAACATCTTTATTTCCTTTCTGGAATTTACCTGCAGAGTAGAGTATTAATGGGATTATCAAATAATGTAACCTGATGGGAGTAAACCAGTAAGGTGTGGGCAAAGCATCAAGCCTTAATGTGGTAACTTTCATGCTAATTATGTTAGCTATCTTTAAAGGAGTGGCATTAGAATTGCTTAAACTGATTTTTACTTTATATAATTTGATGCTTTGTTGTACTTTATAAAACCTCTGTTCTCATTTTCTACTATTGCTCTCTTTGGTTATCTTATTTTTTGTGTGTGAAATGTACTTTACCTACCAATGACTACATGCTGATTAATTCACTGTAGATGGATTGACAGGTATATATCTTCCTGTTGTTAGCTCCATTCTCCTTGCTGTCTTTGAAAACCACCAGTAGAGGATGCTAACAAAAATGATCATTGCTCCAGCAGAGTAGGAAGTCCATTTCCTATACAGATTGGGCCCTTCAGTATAATTCTGACTTTTAATGCTATTTGAAACTAGCCCTGGATAAACTGAGGCATAAGCATTTTCTAGTCTGATAAAACTAGGAAGAATTAGGAATGTCTTATTTGGAACAACTATAAAAACTTAAAACTTTTAAAGTCTTGTGTTACTGCCTCTATTTTTTTAATGTTAGATTTAGGGAGGAAAATTTAATGACTGTCCCATATTTATTTTGTCTATATTCTATACTTTCTAATTTCCTACTTTGAAAATTCATGGTAGGAGAGTTTATTTTGACATTAAAAGATATGAATGTTTAAATGTGATAAAGAAAATTGCGAGTTAATTGATAAAACTATGTAATTGCTTTCCTCTAACTTCTGTGGAAACCATAGATGGGGTGCCAGACAACTAAACAAGGTACTACCCAGTTGTTACTCACTGTTCATGATATTTATCTTTGCTTTCCCTTTGAGTTCCTTTCTATGATGGCCTTTCCCTATCCCACCTCATTAGTAAGAGTTAGGTGATACATACATTTAAAATTTATCAGTTGTAGATTACATATAACTCTGTTTTGAGGCTTTAAAGGCATTGGGGAACTCTCTTTAGTTTGTTAATTATTTATGGAATTTTTATTTTTGAACAAACTGCAAGTTGATATTTTAACTTTTATGTGTAAATAATAGCACAAGACAGTGTATTTAGTTTTGTCTTTTTGGTTTGTGTACATATAATTGTGTTAGTACCACTGTAAACTTTTGAAGTCTTTCATTTAGGCCAAATGTTAGAAGTACTTATTTCCCTAATTATGTTTTTTTTTTTTTTTTTTAACAAACCTACCAAACACCAGCACCATAATGTAATAGTCATTCTACTGATCTTGAATTAAGTAGGAGTTACCTGAACTAATCAGGTAGACCTGTGTGGATTTTTCATTTTAAGGAGGCATGGGGCTTCAATATATATGCGTGTATGTATATCCACCCATATGTGGCTGTGTAGGATAGGTGATAACAAGGTCGTGGTTTGAACCCACCAGTTGCTCTATAGGAAAAAGATGAGGTGTTTACTCTCTAAACATTTACAATCTCTGAAACCCTAAACAGGATTGCTATGAGTAGAAGTCGACTCAATGACCGTGGGTTTTTTGTTTTGTTTTTTCAGTTTAAAAGTTTGTGGAAAATGGAATGAACAGATAATGGAAAATTGCCATTAACTTTTGGAAACCCCCTTATGTGTGTGTGTATCATATATACTATTTTACTAGTATATATGACTAGTTGTACATTTCTTGGTAGGTGTTTCTGGAATTTGGTATCCTCCTAATTCCTGAGAACGTTTTAGGGAATAGATGTGATCCACTTACTCTTTTATGAACCAAAGAAGTTTCCTACAAAGTTATAGCATATTATATAGCATGGAACAGAACTTAAAAGTGTCATATGAATTGAAAGTGTCAATCATTTAAGATGATCTGATATAAATGCATGTGAAATATTGCTCCCCCCTTTTTATAGTTCCCAGTATTTAAAAAAATCCATGCCTTTTATTAACTTGGAAGCTTCTTGTCAAAACTTTGTGTTAAATTGGGTATTATATATTTTAAATAACAGCACAAATACTTCTCATAGTTGTCCCTCCCTTCTTCTTCTTCTTGCCTTCCTCTATATAAATCACTCCTAAGCATGTGATTAGAGCCAGATGTAAACACAGAAGCACTAGCATGTGGAGTTACACTGTTAGCTACGCTTAGCTACCTGTATTGAATTGCAGTAAAGGAGAAGAAAAGCCAGGTAGGTGTTGGAAGAAGATACGCAGTAGTGTGCAAAAGTGCAGTCAGAGGTTAGGACTTAATGAAATTGTAGAAATAGTGTTTAGCATTGAAAAAGGTTTCTTAATCTTGCAGCATGATCTTTAATAGATGGGGAAATGTATGTTGTTTATTTGTAATAGAGATAGAAACTAAGATAAAAGTGTGCCATTGGAAGAAAATTAAAAAAAAAAAAGAATTCAAACTAGAAAAATGCTTTGATTAGAAAGTATGATAAAGTATTTCTTAGAATACTTTTAAAAGGGTTTGATGTGGTACACAGCACCCACTAAATAATCATTGGACTGTTGTTGTTGTATGCTGCTGAGTCAGATCCGACTCATAGTGACCCTGTGTAGGGTTTCTGACAGTGGCTACTGGGTTTGAACTGCCAACCTCGTGTTGACCAGACTAGGCATACAGTCAACCTGTCACTGCGGTGGTTCTGACTCATTGTGACTGTGTATGGATTTCTGAGACTGTAAATCTTTTCAGGAACAGACAGCCTCATCTTTCTTCCATGGAATCGTTGGGGGGCTTGAACTGTTGAGCTTGTAATAAGCATCCCAGCACCCTTACAACAGAACCACCAGGGCTTCTGAGGCATACAATAAAAGTAGGAAATAAAACCTAACATAAGGGGAAAAGTTTCGTTAACAATCCCAGTTAAAAAGTCATTCTGATCCACTATTTAGGTTTTATTTGCACACACATGTAAAAAGCACATAGGTATTAGGAGTCTTCATGGCACTGTGGGTTAAGCATTGAGCTGCTAACCACAAAGTTGTCAGTTCAAACCCACCAGCTCCTTCTTAGGAGACAAATAAGGTTATCTGCCTCTGTAAAGATTTAGTCTTGGGAAAAACCCAAGGAACATTTCTACTCTGCCCTATTGGGTTCCTGTGAGTTGGAATCAAGTCAGCAGTAGTGGGTGCTTGGTTTATATAGGTATTGGTATAGCGAATATTTCCTTGGAAAAGATAAAGTTTTGAATGTTGAATTCCTAAGGGAAGCATTTTGGAACATCAGGTTTGCTAAATAGATAACAAACTTGAAATTTGGTGTGAGTCTGTGTCCTAACTTTGATGGAAATGTTTGTTTTTGTGTTTGTTAATGGGAAATTAGGTTACTTGGAAATATGGCACTATATAAGGTACTACAGTACTTTTAAAAGGATCTCAGACAGTAAAATTGGCCTTTGGATTTTTCCTTAATATTTAGAACTTCATTAATTTTTTAAAAACATCCTCTGAAGAGTATTTTTTAAGTTAGAATAAATTAGAAGAGTTTAAAAGGAAGAGCAGAAAAGCTTAGATGTTTTCTTATATCTCTGGCACTATTAGATTCTTATATTTTCATTCTCTAAGAAATTATTTCTTCAAATAATTGCTGTTATGTATGTAGTACATGTTCTCTACATACAGACATATCACATTTATCTATTCATATACACATACCTTCTCATGATCAACAGTATTTGTTAAGACTTATACAAACTGTAACTGCTGGTACAAAACATAGTATGTCAACCAGGTATAAAAACTCATTTATTTTGTAGTAACTACATCTGTACTGGGATTATTAGTAATTGATATTTCTGACCTCCCAACTCCTCTCCCCACCCACTCATATTTAAATTTATGAATGAAAGATAAATCTGCAAGTGATGTTAATTACTCATGTTGATTGTTGTATTCTAAGAATGTTGCAAATCCTCAGCGGTCTATTAATTTAAAAATACTCTAGTTTCAATTTTTAGATATTCCAAATATTCTAAATGAGAAACCACTGTTAGGTTAATAACACAAAATAATTTTGCAGCTGGAAGGATTTGGGAGAATTATCCAAACTCTTGTTTGTAGATAAGGAAACAGATTCAAAGTGGTAAAATGACTTTCCCAAGTTCATATTACTAGTTTGCTTGGATTGATGTTGCTAGTTTCCCTGCAGTTGGTTCCTTACGTAAACATTGTGTGATCCTATAGTTCAACTTTGTAGGTTCCTGATTCATTGTTCATTTCATTAGATCATTTTGAGTGTACTTATCTATGATGGGAACAAGAAAGAACTAACTGGAGGCTGTGAATTAACTTTTCACATTTCTCAGTAAAAAACAAAATGTATATAACAATCATTTCTGACAAGGAGTTTTCTAATCCATATGAATAAATATATCAAATTTAGTATTTGATAGGACTGTATCACGTAACACATTTCCGATGTAGGGTAAGCTTTGCTTTCGTTAGAGGCGTACTATCATTAGTGACCACATGGCCCATCTCTTTTTGAATGATTATATGTTCCTTTATTCTCAGTGTCAACTCCCATTCGCTCTGTTCCTTCCAACTCGTACTCGCATCCAATCTGATGTATATTATACATTATCCATGTTCTGGGTTGTGTATGTTATTGTTGTTAAGTGCCATTGAGTTTGTTCTGACTTAGAGCAGCCATCATTAAGGTTTCTGAGTGGTAAACCTTTTCAGAAGCGGAAAGCCTTGTATTTTTCCCATGGAGTGGCTGGTGGGCATGAACAGCCAACCTTGTGGTTTACAGTCCAGTGCTTATCCTACAGAGCCACCATACTCCCTTGATTGTATATATCCTTGGAAACTATGTAGTTCATTGTGTGTTTTTCATCAACATAACTTGTTTTGTTATATATTTCACTTACTTCATTAAGCATTTTTTGAGATCTGTTCATGTGCTGTATGTACATTTAGTTGATTACATCTCTGTAATGTATTTGTAGGTTTGTACCTAACACAAACTACTGGTCCATTCCAGTAATGATGGATACTTAGGTTGCTGCCAATTCTCAGATACAAATAATTCTCTTTTAAACAGCCTCCTATATGGTGTGGCACTGTGGGTTACTGCGTTGGACTACAAGGTTGGTTTGAACTGCAAGATTGGCAGTTCAAGCTCCCCAGCCACTCCTTGGAAGCCCTATACAGGGTCGCTATGAGTTGGAACCAACTTGATGGTACTAAACAACAATATGTTGTACAGATGGTGCTTGACTGAAAACTAAAAGCTTGGAGGTTTGATTGAATTCTCTCAGAGGTGCCTTAAAGGTACCTTGGAAGAAAGGCCTGATACATTACAAAGATCAACCATTGAAAACCACAGAGAACAGAATTCTACTCTGGCACACAGCAGGTTGAGATGAATGGAAACCAACTTGATGGCACCTGGTAACTGGGGCATGTCCTTAATGGAGATGCAAAGACTTATATGGAGACAGATCCAGGAGTAGTATTACTGGCTCATATTTAATATCACCAACTATTGCAAGGTTATTTCAAAACTGGCTACACCCAACTGCAAGGTCGGCGGTTCAAGCTCACCAGCTGCTCCTTGGAAACTGTCTACAGGGTCGCTATGGGTCAGAATCGACTCAACAGTACTAAACAACAACAACAACAACAATATATACAAATTTCTGTTTTGTCACAACTTGCCAGCCTTTGGCGGTATTGTAAACATCCAGTATTTTGCTAATTTGGACAGTTGTTAAATACAGTCTCATGATTGCTCTAGTTTATGCTTCTCTGGTTACCAGTGAAGTTGGTCATTTGTTTCCACACTTGCTGGGCATTTGGGCCTGTACCTGGTATGAATGTTCATACTTTTTGCATATTTTCTGGTTATGTTTCCATCATTTTCTTGTTGAATTTCCAGAATCCCTTTTTCATTTGAAATAATAATCCTTTCATAGTTTTAGATATCATAAATATTTCCCACAGTGTTTCAATTTTCTGTTAACTCTGTGGTGCAGGAAGTCTTTGTTTTAATATATTCAGGTATATGAAATGTTTTAGTTTGTAGATAGTAGGAAATCCTTTCGAACCTATTGTTGTTCTTGTTGTTGGGTGCTGTTGAGTTGGTTTCGGTTCCGACTCATAGCAACCTCATGCACAACAGAACACTGCAAGGTCCTGCACCCTCCTCACAATTGTTATATTTGAGCTCATTGGAGTCGTTCTCTTTTTCACTGACCTTTCATTTAACCAAGTTTGATGTCCTTCTCCAGGGACTTGTCCCTCCTGACAAGTTCAAAGTCCTAAAGAAGTCTAACTGCCCTCGATTCTAAGCAGCATTTTGGCTGTACTTCTTCCAAGACGGATTTGTTTGTTCTTCTGGCAGCCCCTGGCACTTTCAATATTGTTCACCAATACCATGATTCAAATGTACCAATTTATCTACAGTCTTTCTTATTCATTGTCCAGCTTTCACGTGCATGAGGCAGTTGAAGGTACCATGACTTGGGTTAAGTGCACGGTAGTCCTGAAAGTGACTTATGTGATCTTTAACACTCTAAAGAGGTCTTTTGCCAATAATTTTGCCTAATGCAATACTGATTTCTTGACTGTTGCTTTCATGATCACTGGTTATGAATTCAAGTAAAAGGAAGTCTTTGGCAATGTCAGTCTTTTTGTTTATCATGATGTTACTTATTGGTCCACTTGTGAGAATTTTTGTTTTCCTTACATTGAGGTGTAATCCATACTGAAGACTGTGGTCTTTGATCTTCTTCAGTAAGTATTTTAAGTCCTCTTAGCTTCCAGCATGAAAGGAAGGTTGTGTCATCTTCATACTACAGGTTGTTAATGAGTCTGCCTCCAAATCTTGATGCCATGCTTTTTTTCTTATAATCTAGTTTTTGAGATTACTTTCTTAGCATACAGATTGAATAAATAGGGTGAAAGGATATAGCCCTCCTATATTCTGTTTGAATGACTACTTCTTGATTGCTCCTTGGTCTGTGTACAGGCCCCTCATGAGCACAATTAAGCTTTCTGAAACAGCCATTCTTCACAGTGTTGAATGCCTTTGCATAGTCAATAAAGCACAAGTAAACATCTTTCTGGCTTTCTCTGCTTTCAGCTAAGATCTACGTGATATCAACAATGATATCCTTTGGTCCTTGTCCTCTTCTGAATCCGTTTTGATTTTCTGGAAACTCCCTGTTTATGTACTGCTGCAATTGTTACTGAATTGTCTTCAGCAAAATTTTACTTGCATGTGATATTACTGATATTGTTCAATGATTTCCACATCCGTGGGTCACTTTCCTTTGGAATGGTTGCAAAAATGTTTTCCTGTATTTTTTAGGTCTTCTTTAGTTCTGCCTTGCACATTTAGGTCTTTCATGTAGCTGAAGGACTCCTGGTGGCAAAGACGTTGAAACACTTGACTGCTAGTTGAAGGGTTGGTGGTTCGAACTTACCTGGCAGTTCTGTGGAGTAGAGATCTGTAGATACGCGTCTGTAAAGATTACAGCCCCAAAAACCCCATGAATCAACTCTGTCACATGGGGTTGTTATCGACTTTCAACATGAATGGATGACACCTAAGAGCAACAACAGTGTATCTGAAGTTCAACTTTTTTTTTTTTTTTTTTATGGTAATACTTCATACACACACACACATATAGATATATGTTTTGATTGTGAATTGAGTGATAGTTTACATGGGAGAAAATTGATTTTACACTTATTTTATTGCAGTGGTTCCAGTTGGAGTGCAACTTTTGAATATTACGTTTCCTTCTTAGGAGAAAACATGGGTTAAGAGATTAGTTGGTCTGGTAATTTACTAGCCGCATCACCTTGTTGTTGTCGTCATTAAGTACTGTGGGGTCAGTTCCGACTCAGCAACCCTGTATAGGCTTTCTGAGGAGCGGCTGGTGAACTTGAGCCACTGATCTTGGCAGTTCATACCGACCTTGCAGTTCAGTGCATTAAATGGCAGTGCCACACCAGGACTGCATCGCCTTGGCTAAATTGAATCCTCTTGTCCAGTGTAGACTCTAATGTAACAGTCATCTAACAGGATGCTCTTATAAAATTAATTGTTTCTGTAGCTTTGACCTTAAAGTGTGCTTTCTTATTCTGGCCTTAAACAAGGATTCTCACATCAGTAATAGACTAGTTGAAACTTCATTTTAATACTACTTGTGATACAGGTTTTAGTTTGAGGAAGACTGTTTTGGACTCTTTCAAAGGGTCTTTATATTGAAAGAGCCTTCACCATAACAATTTTAAATGTACTACTGATAAGAACTTCAAGAATAATGCCCCAATGTTACTCTGTTGCATAACTCAAAGAACCAACCCAAGACCAGGAAAATAAGCTTTATATTTTATATTTGCACTTGCATGACCTAACCAGTATGGACTCTGTTGCTTTTCGTACATGATTTGGCTTGACATCTTACTTAACAAGATGGCTGTCTTACTACTTTGGTTATATCAGAGACAACAGCTAGAACTGTTCCTGGTTGTTTTTGTTTGTTTATTAAACTTTATTGAGGTATAATTGCCATAAAATAAAATTATATATGTTGTGCTTGTACATTTTGATAAATTTTGTTATTTCCATTATCCTAAAAAGGTCCATATGCCTTTTCCTATGAATCTCCTCCCTCCCCTGACCCCAAGAAACGAATTATCTGCTTTTGGGCGCTAACGAGTCTATTTCTCTTTTCTAGAGTTTCATATAAATGAACTCATATGGTATGCATGCTTTTGTCTGCCACCTTTTACTCAGCCTAATGTTTTCATATTTTTGAGAGTCATCCACAGATCATAGATCCATGTATCAATATTTTTTTTCTTATTGCTGAATACTATTCTGTCACATGAAATACCACAATTTATTTGTTCACCAATTGATGATCTTTGTGTTGTTTCCAGTTCTGAACTATAATGAGTAAAGTTGCTATGAACACTCACATTTTTGTGTGGATATATGCTTGCATTTCTCTAGAAGTAGAATTGCTGAGTCATTTTAAAAAGTGTGTATTTACCTACATAAGAAACTACCAGAGTGTTTATAATATTTTATAATTCCAACAGTAATGTATGAGAATTATAGTTCTTCCATATCCTTGCAAACACTTGGTGTTGTCCATCTGTTTTATTTTAGGCATTCAAGTAGGTGCATGGTAGTGTCATTTCGGTCTTAATTTGAATTCCCCTGATGGCTAATGACATTGAGCATCTGTTGATGACTTTGTATATCTGCTTTTATGAAATTCTATTTAAGTCATTTGTCCATTCTTAATTAGATTGCCTGTCTTTTTATTATTATATTGCAAGAGTTTCTCTCATGTATTCTGGTGGAGCCAAGTTCTTTGCTGAATATAATCTAAATACTTTTTCCCATCTGTGGCTTGACTCTTAATCTTTGTAAATTCTGGTGAAGTGTAGTCTATCATTTTATTCTTTTAAGTGGCATACTTTTTGTCACATTGTAGCATTAACATTTAGCATATGTTAAATTCACTCTGGGTTAATTTTTGTTCTTGCCCTGTTTTGATCTCCATCTACAAACCTGCCTGAGGTAATGTTGAGTAATTTTCAAGAGACAAAAATTGGGCATAAACTCAACAAAGTTCAGTATGAGAATTTAAATTTGCGTTTCTAAAGAATGTTTTGTAGGGCCTAACTGAAAAGACAAAAATGCACACGACTGTAGAGGAACACAAATTCTGGTTTGTACATTTTTAAATGGAAACCAATTGTATTGTGTTTAGTCAGTGTG
Source organism: Chrysochloris asiatica (assembly GCF_000296735.1). Classification (NCBI taxonomy): domain Eukaryota; kingdom Metazoa; phylum Chordata; class Mammalia; order Afrosoricida; family Chrysochloridae; genus Chrysochloris; species Chrysochloris asiatica. Next base: position 2,911,942 of record NW_006408776.1, read on the forward strand.
CTGAAGAGTTTTCATGTCCTTGACACATTTTTAATTTACTGAGATATAGTTTAGTAAGGCTAAAGTTTCAGAGAAAGATTCCTAGGAAAGTGAACTGACTTAAGTAGAATGTGAATGTTATCTTCCTTGTGGTCTCTTACTTCCACATGGTTTTCGTTAGTTTAGTATGGTACCAATTCTTTTTCATGTTCCATAATTTTGATCTTTACATGGGGAATTTGTTTAAAGCTTCCATTTATCTTGAGTTCATTAAGGGTCATTATGTTATACTTTTGATGCAGTAATTTCGTCCATCATTTCCAAGCTCATTGGCTCATTGCAACAGGGGTTTCATCCCTCCTGCTCCACTGAAGTTGCATTGGTAAAGGCACCTCCAAATTCCATGAACATTTTCACTTGTTTGATCTCACTGTGTTTGATATTGTTGACCCTCCTGAAGTATACTTTATATTGTTATTTTTTGTATCACCACTCCCAATTTCTCATCTCTCTTATCTCTTTGAGTCTCTTTTGTTGGGGGACGGGGGTCGAGGAGGATTACCTAGGTCTTTGTCCTTGTTCTACTGTTCACTTGGTAACCACTTCCTAGAAGTTAGACCCAACACTCTTAACACTCGCTACTACCTATCTGCTGTTTTTGAAATCTTTAGCTCTTAACCTGAATTAGATTAAGCTCCAAATAAGTATATACAGTTGTTGGTTCAGCTTCTCTACTTGTAAACGCCATGGGATTCGCAGACTTCATGTTTCTAAGGTTGTATTTTTTCATCTCCTGCCTAGTCTTCCTTCTCTTCCTTCTGCATTTTCTATTTAGGGCTACTGCCAACATAAAGAACCCTGGTAGTGTTGTGCATTATGAGCTGGACTGTTAACTGCAAGGTCAGCAGTGCTAATATACCAGCTGTTCCTCAGAAGAAAGATGAGGCTTTCTGGTCCTGTAAAGATGTGCAGCCCACAACTACCACCACCACCACCACCGTCAATTTATTAAGCTCCTGAGTTAAAACGTAGGGTTAACTTCTGTTTTGTTATCCACAATAATCAAATCTGTCAGTTCCACATGCTAACTATCTTGCAAATGAATTCATTTTTCTCCATGTCTATTTCTATTGCTTTAGGATTCTCCTTTCTCAATTGAACTCTTATACTAGTTCACTGATTTGTTTTCATTCTCTGTAATCTCTCCCTACTTTGTCTGTCATCCAGGCTTCTGCCAAAATGATCTTAGAAAAAAATATTTGACTCAGTGATGCGCCCAATTAAATTCCTTCCCTGACTGTTTATCAACAGACTGATCCAGAGAGCAAGGCTAAACAAAACAAAAAATGGCTTCTGAGGGTATCTGCTGGGCCAGTTAAATGCAAGGCAGAAAGGCCAGCTCAGAAGATTATGACGATTGTTTTGGAGGATTCCAAATGTCGATAGATTTTCTCACAAGATACAGGATGATCATGGGGTGGGAGGAGGCGTTATTGGAAGAAGTTGTAGGAAAATTGCAAACTTCATTGGTGAGGAAAAGGCCAGAAAGGTGCTTTGAGGGATTTCCCCCCACCCCCAACATGGTGATGTACCTGCTGATTATTTGTGAGAGTTGTAAGGGCTGTTTTATGAAAATTTTGTTGGGAAACCTACCCCGGATTAACCCTCCATCTCCGATCTTGTCCCTTCAAACTTATGTTTGTTCCCCAAACTCTTAAAAGAAACACGGTTTGAGTCCCTCAAGGATGCAAAACCGCCATTGTAACGTGGTGTAAATTGAAGAGCAAAGAATCCTTCAATGGAAACACTGCCTTCAAAAGTGTGGAGAGACTTAGCTGAAAGAGATGTTGAGAAATAATAGTTCCGTATTTTGATAATTTTGAGTCATAAAGGTTTCCATGAATTGGTAGCAGTATATTTTGACTTATCCTCCTTATAGCTAGCATCTAGTGTGTTTTGGGCTTTCAGTGCTTGTTTAGATGAATGATTAATTCTGAGAGAAGAATTTTATTTCTCTGTCACCTCCACCCCAAAGATAACTTGGCTTAGTAAGATGTGCTTCAACTTGGTTTTCCTGTGTTTCATTAATGCTTAAGACTATACATCTGAAATGTTTTAATTTTTATTTGTAAGCTGATTTTTTTTCAGTTCATTCTTAGATTGATGATTTTCATTTAAATTATATTACTTTCTCTAACTCAGCTTTCCACCCTCACACACCAAATAAAGCTACTTTTCCTTTTTAAATGTTACCTTGGCATAAATGCTTGATCTTGTTAACTTTTAACCATACACTTTAATCCCGCCCCATTTTGTTGCTCCTGGAGGATAAAAAAAGAAAATTAATACCTTTGTTGTTGTTAGGTGCTGTCGAGTCGGTTCCTACTCATAGAGTTCCTTTATACAACAGAATGACTCACCGCCCATTCTTATGCCATTCATTCTCACAATTGCTGCTACGCTTGAGCCCATTGTTGTTGCCACTGTGCCATTCATCTAATTGGGGGTCTCCCTCTTTTTTGCTGAGCCTCCACTTTACCAAACAAGATGTCTTTCTACAGGGACCGGTCCCGCTTGATAATATGTTCATTGTAAGAGAGATGAAGTGTGGCCATGTTGGCTTCTAAGAAGCATTCTGGTTGTACTTCTTCCAACACAGAAACGTTCTTCTGGCAGTCCATGTACCTTTAATATTCTCCTCTAACACTATAGCTGAAAAGCATCAATTCTATGGTCTTCCTTATTCATCATCCAACTTTCACATACGTCTGAAGCTATTGAAAATACCGTGGTTTGGGTCAGGCACTTTAGTCCTCAAACTGAGTATCTTTTGTCTGGAACACTTAAAATAGGTCATGTGCAGCAGATTTGCCTAATGCAATACATTGTGTGATTCCTTTGAGCTTTGCTAGATAGATAGATTAGTTGCTGACTCACAGTGACCCTGTATAGGATTTCTGTGGCTAGATCTCTATGGGAGCAGAAAGCCTCATCTGCCTACTATGGAGCATCTGGTGGACTCGAACCATCAACATTGTGGTTCACAGGCCAGTGAACACCAGCTGAATCATATAGAAATCTCAGCTGCCCTTTCCTGGTCAGCTCAGATCCCAGCTGCTCCATACAGCCCCTTCTCATTCTCAGAACCAGCTCTTTCTCTGTTTCTCAGGTCATTGGAACAACTCAGAAACTTCAGAGAAAGGGGTCATATTTAGCAGAAAAAAGGACCCAAACACGTAGGGTGAGGTCCACAGGGGTTTGCATTTGGAGCTTCCCTGTCATTGTGGGACAGACCTGGCTTACTGCCCTGGGATAGCTTTCCACTCTTTCCAGCCAGAAGCTCTGTGTGGCCTCAGTCTTTCATAATTTTTTTGGCCTTGCCACTTGACCTTGGTAGATTACGTCATGCATCTTGAGGTGTAGTGGGTTAAGAGTCGGGCTGTTCACCACAAGGTCGGTGGTTCAAATTCACCAGCTTCTCCAGAAGGAGAAAGATGAGGCTGTCTGTACCCACAAAGATTTACACTCTCGGAAAGTCTTAGAAACAGTTCTACTCTGCCCTGCATTACAGGCTTGCTATGAGTCTGAATCTCCTAGATGGCAGTGAATGGTGAAGTGGTGGTCTGAGGCTTAGTCAGCATAAGCACCCAGGTGGTCCTTCTTGGATTGATCAGCTTCCATTCATTAGCCTCAGCTGTGATCTGGATCTCAGGAGCCAGGACCAAATGGCCAAATTATTTACTGCAAGGGGCTTCCACACCTTGCGTTTGCAGAAAGACACCATACACACAGAGCACACATATCCGTGGATCATGACAGTTGTAAGTCAGTAAGGCTGAACTGTATAGGGTGAATGGAGGAATAGGTAGACGTGAAGCAAAAGAATTAGAAACAAAATGAAAGAAAACCTTCATATGCTCTGCTGAGTTTAGATTTTGTCCTGGGAGTGATGGGGATTGCCAAAGGTCTTGAAGCAGGAGAATGACATGATTGTATTTATGTAGCTCATTTCTTGGTTCTTGAATTATTAAGTGTTAAAATGATTAAAAACACAAGTATATGTTGTTGTTGTTTTTGTTATGTGCCATGGAGTCGGTTCCGACTCATAGTGACCCTGTACAGGGTTTCCAAAAGGAGCTCTGGTAGCGTAGTGGTTACGAATCGGGCTGCGAACCTTAAGGTCAGTGGTTCGAAACTACCAGCCGCTCCGCGGGAGAAAGATGAGGCTTTCTACTCCCGTAAGGATTTACACCCTCGGAAACCCTGTACAGGGTCGCTATGGGTCGGAACCGACTCTAAGGCACTTAACAACAACAACACAGGGTTTCCAAGGCTGTAAATCTGTACAGGAGCAGAAAGCCTCATCTTTCTCTTGCAGAACAGCTGGTAGTTTCAAACTGCTGACCTTGTGGTTTGCAGCCCGATTCGTAACCACTACGCTTTGAAGTATATATGCTTGCTTTATTAAAAGTGGGGGAAGCTGTAATAGTAGAAGCTGATTGGTCCTGCTTTCCTGTATTCAAGTTTTCGCTTATCCATGTAACGATACTGATAGATTCACATAGTAATTGCTCTGTAATGGGACTGTCATCACCATTCCTGTCATCGCTACTAATTCCACACCGTCATCATTGATATCGGTCAAAGGCTTACTTTACTAGATGCAGAAATGGACTTAGGTTAGCGGTGCTTGTTGAAATCTATGCACCAAATTGACTCCTTATATATAGCTTTTCTGTGCTATATATGCACTTTTGTGAGAAATTGTGGAATGGACTTCTACTTTTTGAAAAATAAATCACAGCGCAAGCAAATGTCTTGTGGACTTAAAATCCTATGGAATAGTAGAATGGCTATGCTATCATTGATTATCATTCTTCAAAGATGTAAAAATCCTGCATTTATTGTTAGTAGATAGTTTTCTGACTTTCTGGAATTTGTTGATCATTCTCTGTTGCAGTATACAAAGTACTTGTAACAAACTTCATTTTGTGAGTTTGCTGTATATACTTTGATACTGGTTTTCTGGATGTCTGATGTGTTACTGTCAGATACATACTCGACCATAGGTTGTTTTGAACTGCAAGGTTGGTGGTTCAAATTCACCAGTGGCTCCTTGGAAACCCTATACAGGGACAATATGAGTCAGAACCAACTCATGGGCACTTAGCAACTGGTTTTCTAGATATTTCATAGATATTTAATAATGTACAATGAGATGATACTTGCCATTCAGCTGCATGATCCAATGTCGTGTTGCCTAAGATAACTGAGGTCAATAAGGGAGCTGGGTAGTTTTTTGGTCTGCATTAAAATAACTAGGTATTTACAGACATTTCCAATTCCAAATAGAATAAACTTTATTTTCATGAATGTTACTCATTCAAAATAGTTATAATTTGGGCCTGGCATGTTTTCCTAATTTTATAGAAAAGTAAATCTTGCTTTGCAATTTACACTGTATGTATAATTACAAAATAAACAGATTAAAACTAGGTCCTTTCTTGGACCATGTGCTGAAGGAAGTACATTCTGTCATGTTTCAATCTCTAAGTTCAATAATTCTTATAAAATGTAGTGCTTTATTTATGAATCAGTCTTCTAGGTATTTCACATGTATGACCTCATTTGCATGTTAATTAAAGGCTTGTTTTCTTCATGTATTACTATATACTATATATTTTTAAATCAGATTAAACTCATTTTACTAGTATTCATTCATACCTTATTATACTTTATTAACACCTAATTTCCCTTGTACAGCATATGTTACAGTGGTAAAATGGGATGGTTATAAAATGCTACCTAGTTTTAACTTTCACCAAGTCAGGGTTCTACGTTTTCATAGTAGATGAAGATGGTGTTTTCCTCTACCAGCTTCGAAACTGGTTTAGGGCAGTAAGGCAAACCTTGACAACTTATTTTTATGCAGTGTATATACCTCATGAGGGGCAAGAAGCATGGTGTTAGCTACTCAAGGTTTCATGGTCTTGCTGACCTCTCGCTTGTTCATGTTCACCTCAGTTGTATAGAGCCCTTGAGATTGCCAACTGTCTGTGCTTGATTTGCTAAGTCAGCAGTGTAGGTAACAGATGTGATCACACTTTCACCATTACATTCTCTGAGTGTCTCATGACCACATTTGCACAAGATAAGCACAGTGATTGCAGATGGAAGATCTGAGATTCAAGAAGGATAAGAATGCAAAACCCCAAACCAAACTCATTGCCTTTCCATTGATTCTGACTCAGAGCGACCCTGTAGGACAGAGCAGAACTGCTCCCTAGGGAGACAGACTGCCACATCTTTCTCCCACAGAGCAGCTGGTTGGTTCAAACCACTGACCTTTTGATTAGCAGCCAAGTGCTTAACCCCTGTGCCACTTATATGAAGTAGATTTAGACAAACAAGTTATAAAACTTGAGAAGAAGGTCAGAGTATCCATTAGCTATAGACTCTGGTAAATTAAACATACTATTAATAATTTTAGTTTAAGGAATAAAAGTAGAAACAGGTATATAGCTTCCAGACCAGTAAAAGAGGGAAATGAAATGAGAAAAAGTATTCTTAAAAATAGGTGGTGAGAGGTGACATGGAGAAGAAGCAAAGAACAAAAAGGAGGAGATGAGTAGAAAGCACAAAATAAGATAGTTCTAATAAATTCAAATTTATCAATAGATTACAGTACATATAATCACAAAATGCTTCATTTATAAGAAACCAATTGTTGCATTGGATAAAATAAAATAAAGTTATATGCTGTTTACAAGAAATACCTTTAAAAATGGTATCGAAAATTTGAAAATACAAGGGATTGATGCTATAGGTTAAGCACTGGACTGCTACCTGTAAGGTCAGTGATTCAAAGCTACCATCTACTCCTCAGAAACCCTATACTTCTATGAGTCGGCATAAACTCAGTGGCACTTAACAACAAAAAATTCTATAATTGACAGTGTTACCGAAACGAAAGATGGTGTCGCTAGTTATAGCAAAGGAAGGTGATTTTGAGGCAGAAATTATCCTGGGAGTGTGGACACTCAAGAATGATACATATAATTTCAAAATATATTAACTAAAAAATAGAATCACAGGACAAATAGACAAATCCCTATCATTATGGAAATGTGATTTAAAATAATTTCTCACTAAATGTTGGAACAAGCAGAGAAAAATCAATAAGAATATAGAAGACTTTAATAACAGGATAAACAAATCTGATGTAATGGACATTTGTGGAACATCACGTTCCATAATCACAGAATTCTTGTAAAGCACATGAGGAACACATAGAAAAATTGATCACATTCTGTTTAAATACAGCTAGTTTTAACAAATTTTAGTGAATTGACATCATATTACATTATCTAGTATATTGCTTTCAATTTAGAAATTCAGATGTATGAGGGAGAGTCAAAAATTATCCGCACTCTGGCTATAAATTTATTTTAGTTAATTTTTAGAAAAGACAAATACATCATTGTTCGATATAATGTCCTTGCTTTTCAGTTTACTTTGTTCATCTGTCAGTAAGCTTTCGTACTTCCTTATTCAAAATTGTTTTAGGCTGAGCTGTGAACCACTAACGCACAGCTGTCTTCTCTTCTTCGTCAGAAGTGAATCTTCGTCTTCAAAGGGCTGCTTTCAGGGGATCAAACAAGTGAAAATCTGATGCAGCAAGATCAGGACTATAGGGAGGACGCTCTAACACCTCAAAATGAAGTCTTTGCTTAGTGTCACCAGTGTGGGCAGAGATGTGTGGATGTGCATTGTCATGCAAGGATCACAAAGCCCTTGGAGAGCAGTCCTCTGAGTTGAATCCGAAATTTAGGCTTCAGCTCTTCAATGAGCATCTCACTATAAGGAGCACTGTTGATTGTTGAACCTTTTTCCGGATAGTGTCCCTATATTAGCCTTTGAAAATCCCAGAAAACCTTAAGCATTAACTTACCAGCTGATGACTGTGTTTTGAGCTTTTTCTTGGTTGGCAACTGAAAATGTTTTCATTCCATACTGTGTTGTATATTCTAATGCTCCTAGTGATGAATGCTAACAGCATTTACCTCTATTACCGTTTTTCCATTTTTTGATGTACAAAAACCACATGGAATATATATAATCGTTTAACTGCCCAAAGGGCACATTTTGCAAACCAGCCTCCTGCCTGCAGATACACGGCCTTTCTCAGTCCATAGGCTTACAGTCCTCTGCTGCTTTGTCTCTCTGTGCCATCACCTCTGCCACCATCTCTGTTGTTCCTGCTTTTCTGACTAGGATCCCTTGCTCTTCTCATGCACTTCCCTCTTGATGGTCCTAGGGTCCTCTGTTTCTGAAATGACAGATTAAACTGCTCCCCCCTTTTAGTTAAACTTTTACCTTCCTTGGAGTCCAAATTTTGTTTGCAGATGTCCAAATGCTTCTGTTTATGCTTTTACATGAGTTGTTTCGATGTCCATCTTGCACAGACTTTTTGAAACCCAAGTCTGTTTTAGATTATTTTACAGGCAGAGCCATGCCTGATTTGCAAATGATTTGCCACATAATCCACTATCACTCATCTATTCCACAGAATCATTTCACGTGCACACTCAATGTTGTCATCAGCCTGGATGTGCATGTTGTTATTGTTTTGTGCTGTTGAGTCGATTCCAACCCATAGCGACCCTGCATAGGGTTTCCTAGGAGTAGCTGGTGAGCTTGAACCACTGACCTTAGAGTTCAAACGACTTTGCAGTCTGATCCATTAGCCTACAGCGCCATGGATGTTGTAATATAACCAAAGTGCAGATAATTTTTGACTCTTTCTCACATATTTGTAAATAGTGCATCAGTCAAAGAACACTTGTATGAAGTCCAGTAAATTTAATTTAACAATAATGAAATACTATATTATTTTAAAACTTGTGTGATATAACTGAGGTACAAAAAATATGGAAATTATGTGGATTTTTTGCTGCTCCACAGGAGAAAGATGTGGCTTTCTGCTCCCATAAAGATTGACAGCCTTGGAAACCCTATACAGGGTCACTATGAGTCGGAACCGACTCCACAGCACATAACCACCAACAACCACCATAGGATCCTGTAATGCTTCCATTACAGGACTAAAGACTGAAACACCGTGGGGATGGTGCTATCTCGAGAATCGGAAAAAGAAGAAGAAAGACTGTTCTTTTTACACTTCAAATAAAACAGGAAATAATAAAGATGAGGGTGTAAACACAAAAGTAAAAGAGAGGGGAAACAACACGACTAAATTTAGTTTTTTTTTGAGAAGCTTAACAAAACTGTCAAACCAAGATTGACCAAGGAATTAAATAAGGCAGTAACTAATATTGGGATTGAAAAGAAGGACATTACTAAGATGTTTCAGGAATGAACACTTAGGCTAATATAGTTGAAAACATAGATCAAATGGACAGATTCCTGGAAATATATCATTTAAACTGGTTCTAGAAGTAATAGGAAATTGAACAGTCTTAAGCAATAAAGGAAAAATCTCACAGAAAAATAAAAAAAATGCAGCTCAGATAGATTTACAAGCAAGTTCAATAAGACATCTAAGTTATATAAAGTTAGTATTCAAGGAACCATAATTCCAGTCTTAGAGAAAACATTCCATAGTTTGGAAAAAGAGACAATAACCCGTAACTTATTTATGACTCTAACATGACAAAGAAAGTGTAAGGAATGAAAACTGCAGCACACCCTTAACTCAAGCATAGGAATAAAAATGCATTTTAAAATCATACTAATCTAACAGTTTATAAAAGAGTAACATATAAACAAGTTGGTCTTATCTTAGAAGGCTTTTATGTTAGAGAAATAGTTAATATAATGGATCTACATTAGCCATTTAAAGGAAAAGAATGAGTTGAGTATCTGAATATCATTTGCAATAAAACTCTCCGGAAGTCATTGAATCAGAAGGTCCCCTTCTTAACCTTATGAAGACTTCTTTTTCACAAAAACTCTCTGGCTTTCATCATACTTAAGGGCAAAATATTGAAATCATTCACTGTCTTCCATATCAGGAAAATGACAAGTTGTTGTTGTGATGTGCCATGGAGTCGGTTCTGACTCATAGCGACCCTGTACAGGGTTTCCAAAGGTGTAAATCTTTACGGGAGCAGAAAGCCTTATATTTCTCCCACAGAATGTAGTTTCGAATGGCTGACCTTGAGGTTAGCAGCCTGATTCATAATCACTCACTACCAGAGCTCCTGAAAATGACAAGAGTACCTGCTTATCTCACTTCTAGTGAACTATGTCCTAGGGGTGTAATTAGTGAAGTAAGTATAAGCATGCACATGAGAAAGATAAAGTTTTCATTGTTTACTATGATTAGCAGAAAATATAATTAAATATATAACCCAGAAAAGTCAATAGATAAGTTACTGTTATTATTGTTGTTAGGTGCCATGGAGTCAGTACCAACTCATAACGACCCTATGCACAACAGAATCAAACACTGCCTGGTCCTGAGCTAACCTCACAACTGTTGCCACACGTCAGGCCATTGATGTTGCCACTTTTCCGATCCAACTCTCTGGGGGTCGTCCTCTTTTTCTCTGACCCTCCACCCTACCAAACATGATATCCTTGTCCAGCGACTGGTCCCTCCTGACAGTATGTCTGAAGTATGAGAGACAAAGTTTGGCCATCCTGGCCTCCAAGGAACACTCTGGCTGCACTTCTTTCAACACAGATCTGTGTGTTCTTTTGGCAGCCCATGGAACTTTCAGTATTCTCCTCCAACACTACAACTCAAAATATCAGTTTTTCTACTGTGTTCCTTATTCACTGTCCAGCTTTTGCATGCATACAAGCTTATTGAAAATACCATGGCTTGGGTCAGGTGTGCCTTAGTCCTCAAGCTGACATCTTTGCTCTTCAGCTCTTTAAAAAGGTCTTGTGAAGCAGATTTGCCTAATGCAATACATTGTTTGATTTCTTGACTGCTGCCTCCATGAATGTTGATGGTAGGTCCAAGAAGAATGAAGTCCTTGACAACTTCAGTCTTTTCTCCATTGATAAGAATGTTGTTTATTGGTCCAGTGGTGACAATTTTTGTTTTCTGTACATTGAGATGCAATCCATACCGAGGGCTATGGTCTTTGATCTTCATCAGTAAGTATTTTAAGTCTTCTTCACTTTCAGCAAGCAAAGTTATATCATCTGCATGTTGCAGGTTGTTGAGTCTTCCTGCAATCCTGATGCCACGTTTTTCTTCATAGAACTCAGCTTCTCGGATTTTTTGCTCAGCATACAGGTTGAAAAAATATGGTGAAAGAATACAACCTTGTTGTACACCTTTCTTAATTTTAAACCATTCAGACTTCTCCTGTTCTGATAGAACAACTGCCTCTTGTACAGATTCCTCATGAGCACAGTTAAGTGTTCAGGAATACTCATACTTTGCAATGTTGTCCATAGCTTGTCATGATCCACACCATTGAAAGCCTTTGCATAGTCAGTGAAGCACAGGTAAACATCTTTCTGATATTCTCTGCTTTCAGCCAAGATCCATCAGATATCAGCAATGATATCCCTCGTTCCTCGTCTTCTCCTGAATCCAGCTTGAACTTCTGGAAGTTCCCTGTCAGTGTATGGTTGCAGGGATTTCTGTTATTAACTTTAGTAAAACTGTACTCACATGGGATATCAAAGATATTGTCTGATGATTTCTGCGTTGTGTTGGGTCACCTTTCTTTTGAATGGGCACAAATATTTTTCCAATCAGTTGACCACATAGTTGTCTTCCAAATTTCTTGGCATAGATGAGTGAATGCCTCCAGTGCCACCTCACTTTCTCGAAAGATTTCGATTTTCATTCCATCAATTATTGGTGCCTTCTTCTTTGCCAATTCCTTCAGTGCACCTTGTACTTCTTCCTTCAATATCATTGACTCGATCATATGCTACTTCTTTTAACAGTTGAATATCAACCATTTCCTTTTGGTACAGTGACTTTGTGTATTCCTTCCATCTTCTTTTGATGCTTTTCTGCATCATTCAATAATTTGCCCAGTGAATCCTTCAAAAATGAAAGTGAAGGCTTGAATTTTTTCTTCAGTTCCTCCAGCTTGAGAAATGCTTAGCGTGGTTTCCTTTTTGTGTTTTAGACTCCAGATATTTGCACATCGTTGTAGTATTTGACTTTATATTCTCAAGCTGACTTTTGGAATGTTCTTTACGCTCTTGTATCTCCTCATTTCTTCCATTTGCTTTAGCATCTCTACGCTGGAGAGCAAATTTCAGTGTCTCTTCTGACATCCATTTTGATCTTTTCCTTCTTTTTTGTCTTCTTAATGACTTTTTGCTTTCTTCCTTTATGATGTTCTTGATGTCATCCCACAACTTTTCTGGTCCTCGATCTCTAGTGTTGAATGCATCAAATCTGTTCTTAAGATGATCTCGAAATTCATGTGGGATATATTCAAGGTCATATTTTGGCTCTCATTGACTTGTTTTCATTTCCTTCAGCTTCAGTCTGAATTTGCATATGAGCAATTGATGGTCTATTCCACAATCTGCCCTGGTCTTGTTTTGGCTGATGATATGGAGCTATTCCACCGTAACTTTCCACAGATGTAGTCATTTTGATTTCTGTGTATTCCATCTGGTGATGTCCATGTGTATAATTGTCTCTTATACTGTCTAAAGAAGGTATTTGAAATGAACAAACCATTGGTTTTAAAGAATTCTATCATGCGATCTCCAGTATCATTTCTATCATCAAGGCCATATTTTCCAACTACCGATCCTTCCTCTTTGCTCTCAACCTTTGCATTCCAATCACCAGTAATGATCAGTACATCCTGATTGCATGTTTGATCAATTTCAGATTGAAGAGGTTGGTAGAATTCTTCAATTTCATCCTCACTGGCTTTATTAGTTGGTGCGTAAATTTGAATAATAGTGGTATTAATTGGGCTTCCCTGTAGGCGCATGGATATTATCCTATCACAGACAGCATTGTACCTCATGACTGATCTGGATATGTTCTTTTTGACGATGAATGCAACACCATTCCTCTTCAATTTGTCATTCCTGGCATAGTAAACCATGTGGTTGTCAGATTCAGAATGGCCAATATCAGTCCATTTTAGCTCATTAATGCCTAAGATATCGATGTTTATATGTTTCATTTCACTTTTGACCATTTGCAATTTTCCTACATTCATAACTGGTACATTCCATGTTCTGATTATTAATGGATGTTTACAACTGTTTCTCTGCATTTTGAGTTGTGCCCCATCAGCAAATGAAGGTCCCGAGGCTTTTACTCCCATGGGCTTTACTCCATTCATGTCATCACGGTCAACTCTACTTTGAGGCGGTAGCTCTTCCCCAGTCGCATTTGAGTGCCTTCTAATTGTAGGGGCTCATTTTCTGCTACTATATCTGACAGTGTTTCTCTGTTATTCATAAGGTTTTCAGTAACTAAGTATTTGGTAGTAGACACCTCTCGTCTGTCAGTTTGTTGTACTTTGGTGGCGTGTGAGTTGCTGTGATTCTGGAAGCTATGCTACGGGTATTTTACATACCAGCAGGGTCATCCAAGGGGGACAGGTTTCAGATGAGCTTCCAGATGAAGACAGACTAGGAAGAAAGAGAGATGAAGTACTGAAAACCTTTGAATAGCATAGACAAATTATTAGGATCACTAAAAGTTTACATTTGAATGCAGAACAATTAACAAACTCTTTGCTATCTTATGGAAATGTAATATTACTGAAGGATCTAAAAGAAAAGCTAATTAAACATGGCACAATATACTATGTTTAAGGAAGAAAATTCAATTATTATAAAGATGTTAGCTCTTCCCTATCTGATGCATAGGTTATTTACTATATGATGGAAATACCAAGAGGTTTTGTGAAACTTTACAAACTGATTCCAAAACTTGTATGCATAATAAATAGCACAATACTGGTTGAGGAAATTTGAACGCTATTAACACTTATATTGCCAATCAGTGCCAATAGTATGGCCCTATCAGTAGCTGGGACAGTTGGTTATGCAAATGAAAAAGTTGAAATAAATGTCTATTTCATATCATTCAACAGAATCAGTTTCAGCTGGATTATTGATCTAACTGTGAAAGTTAAAGCAATCTTTCTAAAGATAATAGAGTAGAATGTTGACATGACTTTGAATAAACAAAATATTTTTAAAAAATCCTAAAACTTAGAACAAAATACCGGTTCCGACTCATAGCAACCTTGTAGAGGGTTTCCCAGGAGCAGCTAGCTGATGGGTTTGAACTGCTAGCCTTGTGGTTTGAAGGCCTGTGCGAATTCTGCAGTGCCATACCAGGAGTCCAAAGAGCTGAGTTGTTGTTGTTAAGTGCTGTTGAGAACGAAGAACTTACTTTCATCAATAGATTCCATAAAGAGAGTGGGGGTGGCATTCAGTGTATATAAAGAGTTCCAATTAAGGAGCTCTGGTAGCATAGTGGTTACGAGTCGGGCTGCTAATCTAATCCCACAGTCAGCAGTTCGAAACTACCAGCTGTTCTGCGGGAGAAAGATGAGGCTTTCCACTCCCATAAAGATTTACAGCCTCAGAAACCCTGTACAGGGTCGCTATGAGTCGGAAACGACTCCACGGCACACAACAACAACAACAATCATATGAGTGAAATGAAGACTTACAACTTAGTAGAAAACTGAGTAAAGGATGTGAATAATTACTTCATGAAAGAATAAATTCATTTGGCCAATAAGTATGTTACAAGATAAGTCAACTTCATGAACGATCAGGGAAATGCAATTAAAAACACCACTAAAAGACATTTCACAACTCTGAGATTCTCAAAAGTTTAAGTTCTCAAGTATAATACATTAAAAAAAAAATCTTTAGTTTTATTATACTGTTTTTGAGTTAATAAATCAAACCCACTGTCACTGAGTCACTTCTGACTCATAAAGACACCCTATATAGCGTTACTGAAACTGTACATTTTTAGGTGAGCAGATAGCTTCAATTTTCTGTCAAGGAGCAGCTGCTGGGTTTGAACCAACAACATTTTGGGTAGCAGCCTAATGCCTATCATAACCATAGTGCCACCAGTGCTCCTTTTGTATTTAAGAGAGTGCAATTTCTACCTCAAGGAGCGCAGTTTATGAGTTGAGCTGCTAACCAAAGGCCAGCAGTTGGAATCTACCAGGTGTTCTGCAGGAAGCCTATACAGGATCACTGTGAATGATATCCACTGGATGGCACTTAACAATACCAACAACAATCTCTCTGGTTTTGAGGTACTCTATACGTGTTCATTTATTTAAATAGGTACAGGCAATTTAAATTGATTTATGTTTTTCTAATCACTAAGTTTATACTTAGTGTGACGTTTTTCTACCTTAATATATTTGTTTATTGATCACATTTTAAGTGTGTGAAAGATGATTCTTCCTTTATTATATTTTTCTAACCAAAACCTGCATGATACATTTTGTTCTTATGATTGCATTTGTAGATATAACATTTTGTTTAAGAAGCTCTTCATTTTTTTTTTTTTATCTTATTTTATTTATCAAACCCTTTAGCACTTATTGTCAGGCAGTTTTCTAAGCACCCTCAAAACATTAACTCATTTCGTCCTTATTACAACCTTCTTGTTGTTGTTATGTGCTGTGGAGTCGGTTCCAACTCATAGCGACCCTGTACAGGGTTTCCGAGGCTGCAAATCTTCATGGGAGCAGAAAGGCTCATCTTTCTTCCGTGCAACAGCTGCTGGTAGTTTCGAACTGCTGATCATGAGGTTCACAGCCTGATTCGTAACCACTACTCTACCAGAGCTCCTTTATTACAACCTTACGAAGACAATATTGTTGTTACATTCATTTTGTAGCTCAGGAAATTGTGGTCAGGAGTCCACACCTAGACCTTTTGGCTCTGTAGTCTATGTACTTAATGTACTAAGTCTCTGTGTCGTCTCTCTTAGTACTATTTCCTAAATAGGATACAAATTTTGAAAGTTGCCACAGATACTGTCAGACAAGGATGAAAAGATCATATAACTCTTCCTGTTTCTGAGTATATAACAAGTATTATTGGTATATGATATAATGCTAGACTGTGTTTAAATTTGTTCTTTGATAAAATTTGTATACATATATTCATGAGATAAAAAAACTAGGAAAGAGAACCTTGTTCGTCTCATTTTAGATATGGCCATAGTGTCTAATTGCTGAGGTGAAATTTCGTCTTCTGATGGGTTAATAGAGTCATAGTGTAAGATAAAAAGTAACAGTCAAACAAACAGAAAAACCCACTGCTATTGAATCAGTTTTGACTCATTGCGACCCTATAGGATAGGGTAGAACTGCCCATAGGGTTTCCAAAGCTGTAAGTCTTTAGCTGAAGCAGCCTGTCACATCTTCCTCCTCCAGTGGGCCTGGTGGATTGACATTGTGGTGTGCAGACCAGTGCTGATTGTACAGCACCACACCAGAAATCTATTATTTTAATATAGTTTCCCAAAGTAATGCTGAAACTAACATCACTTTCCTAAATGTGTATTTGTGAGGAGCCATGGCCACATAGTTGTTAAAATGCTTGATTGCTAACCGAAAGGTTGGTGGTTTAAATCCACCAGCTGAGTGCTGCTGGTGCTGGTGTACGTGGTTCCGACTCATAGTGACCCTGTATGGGTTTCCGAGGCTGTAAA
This sequence comes from Chrysochloris asiatica, assembly GCF_000296735.1. Taxonomy (NCBI): domain Eukaryota; kingdom Metazoa; phylum Chordata; class Mammalia; order Afrosoricida; family Chrysochloridae; genus Chrysochloris; species Chrysochloris asiatica. The sequence goes on from NW_006408776.1 coordinate 2,928,599, forward strand.
TCTTTACGGGAGCAAAAAGCCTCATCTTTCTCCTGCGGAACCACTGGTAGTTTTGAACTGCTGGCCCTGAGGTTAGCAGCCCGACTTGTAACCACTGTGCTATCAGAGCTCCTTGGTAATACTGTGTACTCACTATAATTTTGTCGAGTTGGTTCCAACCCATAGTGACCCTTTATAGGGCTTCCGAGGAGTTGGCTGGTAAGCTTGAACCACCCACCTTGCGATTTAAACCGACCTTGTAATCTAGCGAATTAACCCACAGTGCCACACCAGGACTCCCACTATAATGTAGAGAAATGGGAAGAATGGTTAAAGAAAGCTTATTGGAAGAGAATGCCTGAAGTAATATGAAAAGATAAGAGACGGGAAAAGTAAATGTGTGGGAATGAAATTTAAAATGAGGGGACAAAGGGCAAGGGGAATAGAAGAATCGAAGCAAAGACAAATTTGTGAGCAATAGTATGACCTGCTCTGGAAGTGCTGTCACGTCTGTGTTACAGCATCAAATTAGTGACAGAGTTGTGTGAGTTGAGACTGGAGAGATGTGAAACCACATCATAGAGAGTTTTTTTGTGTCTTAGGAGGCTGACCATTATCTTTCAGGATGTGTTTTGGAGAGTCATTGATGGTTTTTAAACAGGGGTCTCATTTGTTTGTATTTAGGTGTAATATATTATTCTGGTAACTATTGTGGAGGATGAATTTGAAGGGAACAAGATTGGAGGCAGGGAGGCAATTTGGAAAGTGGTTGGCATGGTAAGAGGTCAGGAGGACTTAAACTTAATTGAAATGGAAAAGAAGGAACAGATGTATCCACTTTTTTTGGAGTAACTTCATTAGGAATTGATGCTTGGGCAAGACTAGTGGAGGAGAAGGTGTGAATGTGGTTAACTATCGGGGTTCTAGCGGGAGTGATTGCCTGGATCCTAATGCAACCAGAGAGAGAAGAAACACTTTAGGAGAAAGTTAGGAATTCTGTTTTGGATCTTTTGAATTTGGGATACTGGAGATTCAGGTTGGAAAATTCATCCATTTGTAAAAGATGATTGAAATTTGGGGTTATTTAGGGAGTATGTGGAATGAAGGGAGAGGAGAAAAAGGAGGGCAGACAGTTGAGTCTTAGGGCGCCTCAGTCATTTGAGGTCAAGCAGAGAAAGGAGCCCACAAAGGAGACTGAGAAGAAGCTGACAGAGAATCAGTAAGATAAACAATGAAGCCCTTAGGATCCAACGGAGATTAGAATCATATGCTGTTAATGGGACAAATCCATATAGTTTTTGTTTTCTCTAGATTCCCTTTGTGTGGTCTAGATGAATAAAGTAGATCAGAATGTAACATTAATCCAGGATTGAAGAGTGTCAGGCTGACATAGTGAAAAGTGTGATTTTAAGGAAACTAAGGTGTTCAAAATAAGAACAGTTTAGATGATCAGCTGGAGCAAATATTGCATATTACCTGTTGTGTATTACTCTATGCTCTTTACATAAATTAACATATTTAATCCTCATAACAACCATAGTTATTCTAGAAGATTCTAGAATGCAAATTCCACATAAGCAGGGAGATAAGCTTTTGTATCTGCTATTGGATTAATGCGATGGACTGCAAGGTCGGCTTGAACCACAAGGTCGGTGGTTCAAGCTCACCATCCACTCCTTGGAAACCCTATATAGGGTTGCTATGAGTCAGAACAAACTTGACAACACTTAACAACAACAACATACTCTCAGTACATGACAATTAGAATGGGCTTAGATGCTTCTAATGATCCTTAGTGACCCTGTATAGGGTTTTTAAGGAGCACCTAGTGAGCTTAAACCACCAAACTTGCAGTTCAAACGACTTTGCAGCCTGATGTATTAGCCTACATACTATTATTTCCATTTTATAGATATAGAAACTGAGCACAGAAAGTGTAAGTAATTTGCCCACATACTTAGTTTATGGTGAATCCAGTAAGGAAAGAAGTGAACCCAGCAGAAGCTGGTAGGCAAGTGAAGGATTCAAGAACTAGAGCTCTCTATGAGGTTCAGAAAGTCCCTTGTTAAGAACTTTAGACTTACGTACAACTCCCCATTTCCCTTCTAATGCTATATAGATTTGCTCTCACTTTGAAATGATGGTCACCAATCCCTAATCACAAAGTATTCATCACAATCACTTTCACCTGCTGCTTGTGCAAGTTTTAAATCATTGCAAAGGTTTTGGGCCTTGTTAGCACTTAAGTCTAACTGAGAATTATCTGCACCTGTCCCAACTTAACCTATAAATTCCACTTAAAGACACACTTAGGGACTGATCTCGTAGTAACCTGGGTACTGTCTGTAGGGTGGAAATGAAGACATGAGTTGTAGAAGAGAAGGGAGTTATAATCAGAGAGTAAAATACTGGAATTTATTCCTTTTAAGATGGAATAATTCTGGATGATGGTAAAAGACCATTTCTTAGGATGGAGTGGAGTGGAGTACATTCAGTGTTGAAACTGTATAGGTTTGCAGTCCAGTGCTTGTGATATAGTTCTCAATAAATGTGGAGCTGTCTGAAGAGCTACAGAGGATGAACCAGCAGAAAGTAAAAGTAGGTGAATGTCGTCTTCCTCCTTTGATTTCTAGTTTTTTAACATAGGGTGAGGTTCTTTGTAGTTTATTGAAAATAGGGATTAAATTGGGTTTGTAGAATAGGTTTTATTTTTCCTCTGGATATGAATCTTGTTGGTAAACTTCAGGAGGATTTAGAATACAAATACAAAACATTAAATGTTGCATACTGTATGAGCCAACCTTAGGATCTAAATTCTAGATGTTATATCCTCTCTCCTCCAGAAGAGGCTGCCTCAGCGTTTGTATGTTGTTGTAGAGGAGAGCAAAAGAAAAGTTTGGAGGGCAGTAAAAATTACTTCATTTGATTTGGTCCCTGTGGGGCACATATACCGAGGCTGGTAAGATGGCATGCTCTTCTAAATCTTTAGCTGCTGCCCAGTGGATTGCCATTTCCCCCCTTGCTGACATTTGTACCCTCCACCTCTTCTAAGTTTTTGTTTCAAGGAGCTTTTGGAAGCTTTCTTGCTGCATTACACTGAGGCACAAAAAAGTAAAATTCATTTCAGTAATGGACTATAGTTAACATTTTAAGTTGAGCGTTTTCAGAATATTTTGATAACCTAAGCAATCAATCCTATTTCATTTTTAATATTATTTTTTTGATATCTTATTTGCTTTAAAAGGTTTTAATTTCTTTTCATGCGTTTTGATAGCTTTGTAACTTGTGTCCTAATTATTTCCCTAAAGAGAAATGCAAAGTTTCAGTAAGTTATTATTACAGGTTTGTGTTAAACCTAAGAGCTCATTATTTTAAGCACTGCCTTTTTTACAGAATTTTGAATTTTGTGGTTGTAGGTTATGCCTGCTGCATATTTTTGTTTGTTTGTGTCTGTCTTTCTTACAAAGGAGTGCCATTCTATGATGCACTCTTAGGGAATTCTGAGTTTATTGAGTATGTTCTCATATATATAATGGAAAGACTGGAGATGATTTCCATGGGTACATAGCATATGTACTGTGATTTTGTGGTTCCTTATGCTCTGCCCACTTTAGATCTCAGTGTGCAGCAGCTGAAATACTTCTAAATGACCTTTGACACAGAACCCATGAATGTCCCAATATGATTTTACTTTCACCACGTTCTTTGTAAACTTAAATGCTTGTCAAATCACATGTGTGTTTAGGTCATTTTTCTGAATTTGCCTTGAGGACGAAAACAAAGCTTGGGGTGAACTTGGCATAAACCTCACATTGATCTTTTTCTGCTATGGACATTTGTTGGGGGCTGGGGTGACTGTTGTTTCTGAGGAAAAAGGGCATGCAGAGTGGAGGTGGGCCCGATGTCATACTCCATCCTTTCCCCCAGAAGCCTACTTAGTCTCTAATGTTCTTATATTAGTTTAAAGCAGACTAGGCATGTTATGGGGGCTGGTATGTGTGGTTTCCATTTATGCAAGTATGTCTTTTATGGAATAGACGTATCAACTGACAAATTCTATTAAGTAAACAAAATAAACAACCATAGGCACTGTAAGTGGAAGTGTTTCACTTTTCCTTTATCAATAAACTAATTTGGCTCACCGTGGTTAATGTCTTAAAAACTTATTCATATTTCTCTTATCTGTGTGTTGTTGATCAATGCTGTGGAGTCCGTTCCAATTCATAGCGACCCTGTATAGGGTTTCCGAAGGAGCTCTGGTAGCGTAGTGGTTACAAATCGGGTTGCGAACCACAAGGTCAGCAGTTCGAAACTGCCAGCTGTTCCGCGGGAGAAAGACGAGGCTTTCTGCTCCCGTAAAGATTTGCAGCCTCGGAAATGCTGTACAGGGTCGCTATAAGTCGGAACTGACTCCACGGCACATAACAACAACAACAACATGGGGTTTCCGAGGTGCAGCTGGTAGGTTTGAATCACTGATCCTGTGGTTCACAGTCCAGTGCTGATACTACAACGTGACAAGAGCAGGAATTTTTTTTAAAGTGTGTGTTTATTGTTGTTGTTAAGTGTCGTCGAGTCGGTTCTGAGTCATAGTGACCCTTTACAGGGTTTCCAAGAAGCAGCTGGTTAATTTAAACCGCCGACCCTGTGGTTCAAACCTACCTTGCAGTCCAGTGCTTTATCCCACAGTACCATACCAGGACTCCTAAAATGTGTGTAGCACATATTTATAAGTTATTTGTGTAAATTTTTATAAATCTGGTGATTTAGGCAATTATCAAGTATAAATTCTTAATTATAAGTTTATTTAAATATTAGTATTTTGATATTATAGTAATACAAATTAGAAAATTTTAAATATTACTATTCATAGAAAGTCCGGTTTAGGTTCTGATTGTTGTTGCTAAGTGTCATTGAGTCAGTTCTGACCCATAGCCACCCTGTTTAGAGTTTCCAAGGAGCGATTGGTGAGTTTGAACCTCCAACCTTGTGGTTAAAACTCACTTTGCAGCGCATTAACCCAAAGTGCCACCCCCCCCACTCCCCCACCCCCAGGACTCCAGGTTTTGATTATCTGCTTGAAAATTAGAAACATGCTCATAAGGCTCACTTGATTTTTAAAAGCTACTTACTGGGTTTGATGGGTTAGAAGCTATTAACTGTCCTTGACTTAAAATTACAAGGCTGTGGGGCTGAAAAATACCATTGTTGTTTGCTAACCCCATATATACTTTGCTTCAAAAGAAAAACCCTAAGGGTGTTTGATGGAAAGACACCTTTCATTAGATGCAGATTGTGGGACATTGCTTGCTAATTTGGGCGGTTCTGTTTTTTTCAGGGTTATTTTGAATGTATTGAATTCATGTCTTGAAACAGTTGAGAACTTAATTTCATTTTTTTATTGTTTTACTAAATCATGCTGGCCAGCCACTGCTCAGAAACCCTATATAGGGTTGCTATGGATTGGAACCCACTCGGTGGCGCTTAACGAAAACAACAATATAACTAAATCTGTAGTTTAGTGATTAAAGTTTATGTTCATTTAATAAGCTTATTTTAATAAAAAGAAATCATAATTTAAAATTTGAATTATAAAAAGTCTTCCATAGAGAGGATATTTAATAGTTTTGATATTCTGATATAGAGTAAAATAGAATAATGAAAAGATTTAAGTATTTGTCTAGATAATAAAATTAGATTAACAAGGTGTTTTCTATCAGAAGAACATTTGATTTTAACGGTTATTGGGTGAAGGGAGACAGGGAGTTGGGAAGGTGATGAAGTTCAAATAACTATACTAAATACCCAAATCCACAGACATTGCACTTAATTATTTATGTTTTCAGCATTTTATATTTTGGGATGGGTTCAGCCTTTCATTTACAGGGCTACTTAAATCCCTTCACTTCTTAATGACCCCATCCTGCTGGAGTTTAAACGGTACAGTGACATAGCTGAAAACAGATTCCTTTGGTCTGTAGAATATGATAGTATTGGATCCTTTTCTATCTATTTAAAATGGAAATACTGCGATGCCACCTTTTAGAATTATTTTAGGTACAGTAAACTGATTAATCTAAAAGCTTTCGTATTCCCTTCTTTTAAAATGTTTTAGACTGAGCTGTGAACACACTAATACACCACTGTCTTCACATCTTCATCAGAGGGGAATCTTTGTCCTCAAAGGGCTGCTTTCAGGGGACCAAATAGGTGAAAGTCCATAGAGCAAGATCAGGACTATAGCTAAGGGAGGATGCCTTAACACCACAAATGAAGTTATTACTGAGCGTCAACAGTGTGGGCAGAGGTGTGTAGCTGTGCATTGTCATGCAAGATCTCTGCATTAAATTAGAAGCTTAGGCTTCAGCACTTCAGGTAGCATCTCACTGTAAAGAGCCCTGCTGATTGTGGAACCGTTCTCCAGATAGTGTTCCAATACTGGCCCTTGAGAGTCCCAGAAAACTGTAAGCGTCAAATTTCTAGCTGATAGTTGCCTTTTGAACTTTTTCTTGGTTGGTGATTGATGATATTTCTATTCCACACTCTGCCGTTTGCTGTTGGGCTCCTAGTGATGAATCCTTGTCTCGTCACCAGTAACAATTTTTTAAAAGAAACTTTTACCTTCCTTAGAGTATTGGTCCTAATTTTGTTAGCAGATGTCAGATTATGCTCTTCTGTGAATAGTTTCAGTACTATACTCATCTCCCACAAATTTTTCTAAACCCAAATCTGTCGTGAATTATTTCATAGGCAGAACCATGGCTGATCTGCAGATGATTTGCCACATGATCCACTGTCATTTGTCCGATCAACAGAATCATTTCCTGTGCACTGTCAATGTTGTCATCGGCCATGGACGTGGATGGGCATTTTGATGTAACCGGATTGTGGATAATTTTTTACTCACCTGTGTAAATGTGTTATCATATCCTTGAGTCAATAATGCATATGAGTATCCTTTTTGGACTTTTTCTGCATTGCCAGTTTGATAGATGCTCGCAAATGTTTCCATCTGCAGACTCCTTTTACTTACTCTTGGTCTTGTGGTTAAGATTAGATAAGATTTCCAAACTTTTTGGAGTGATTTTTGCAAGGCTTTGAAATACTAGAGGTGGTTTGAGGCTTTGGTAAATGAGAATGTTGTATTTTAAAAGACAGTTTTAGTTTAGTTTTTTCATTTAAGTCTCTCAAAGCATTGGGATTATATTTATTCTAGTTTTCCTAAGTCAAATACAGTTCAACTTTATTTATGGAAAGGCCTTGAGGCTTTATTTAGGGTTAAGGAAATTCATTTTATTCCAATTCGGACATGGTCTTGACAGCAGGGTTTTGTTCCTTCTAAAGTGGATTCCTGGTTTGGTACTGTAGGATCAGCACTGGACCGAGAACTAGAAGGTTGGTCCTTCAAGCCCACCAGCCGGTCTTTGGAAACCCTATACAGAGTTGCTATGAGTCGGAATTGACTCGAAGGCACTTAACAACAAAGAGTGAGAAATGGAAAAAAAAAAAAAAAAAGACTTGTGTAATGCCATTTTAAAAATATTTAAAGAAAATGTGTTTCCTAGAGAACGTAGATCATTCCCCCGAACCCATAGAACTATTCTTTTTAAAAAACAGGATTCTCCTCATATTTCAGGTAGTCTTAACATGCTGGAACCCCACTCAAAGAAAATGTATGGATTCATTTGATAGAAACATTTGTTTTGCATACATTCATGAGTTTTTATTAACTTGCTTCTTTCTCCTAGTTGACACAGAAAACTGCCTCTTATAATGATCATATAAAATAGTCATAAACATTTCAAGTTGGCCCATTATAGTTCTTTGACTAGATGTAACGTTTTCCCTTATTGCTAATTTATTTAAAATTTTTTCTTACTATAAAATAACTATGACAAAAATTTAAATATAACGCTTGTCTGATAATTTAGATTTTTTTAAATCCCAGGAGTGGAATTACCGGGCAAACCCTTTTTAAGATTATCAGCAAATATTACTTAAAGTGCTCTACAAAAGACTTTATCAGTATATACTCTCTAATGCAAGTTCTGGGATCCTATTATTGGGGAGGACACATAATAGAGCGCGCCAGATGCTGTCTAGAAACATGGTATCTGCTTTCTGCCACATATTCGTATAAATTCCTGGCTAATAATGTAAGTTGCATGGGCCTCAGTTTCCTTACCACACAATTCGATGAAGACTAACCACTTAGTTTCAGGTTTCTCAATCTATAATAAATGGTTTTAATCAAGGAGGATCAATGCTGAGATCTTCCCGGGTGATTTGTGTGGGAGCAGCGCAGAAATGGGGGATAATCCTAAAACAGATGAACAAAGCATTTGGTTTATTTTACTCTTCTGTTTATTGTTTTTTTTTAAATCTAAGAATGTTGTTGTTAATTGTTGTCGAGTCGATTCTGACTCATAGTGACCCTGTATAGGATTTCTAAGGAGAGGCTGGTGAGCTTGAGCCATCACATTAACCTTGCAGTTCAAACCGACTTTGCAGTTCAGCGCATTAACCCGCAGGGCCACAATTTATATCATAATTACTTTTGTTGAGATAATTAAGGTGTAAGATGCTAGGCGTGTAATTGCCAAATAAATTTATTTTCCATATGGGTTTTAGATTATGTGGAATGACTCAAACCAAGCAAAATTAAATAAAAATAATATGTGTATGCATATATATGTGCGTGTGTGTGCACATGCATATTAAAGAGTATTTTTAAGATTTAAGGAAATTTTTATAAGGTAAATTATTTTGTGATGAGAAAGAGAAGAAAAATTCTGCATTATCTCAAATATGTGTAAAAAGGTGACTTGGGCAGAGAAGAAGCAAGTAACTTATCTTTGCCCTTATTCAAAGGAGAATTAATCCCTATTAATAATTTAGGCAACCAAACATCATTAATGGTTGTGGGAGAAATCTGACTCTCTGCTGGCTATGGGAATGAAGAACCAAGACTACCTTCTCGAGACTTCTGTAAAATTAGTCTTGAACCAGTTTAAGATAAACCCACTCCTTACTTATCAACATGGTGTTAGGTTCCCAATATCTGGTTGTGATGTAAAATTGGTATTCTGGGAGAAGCAAGCAGTACTTTGGTTCAGGTGTTCCCCTCTCCTAGTAGCTCACTGCCAGTCTTGTGCCTCCGTTGTGTGTTGGAATGTCCGTGGTGTGGTGAGCTCCCCCTTTCCCACCACCTTGGAATGATCATGGTGGTAGTTGGGTGTTGCCTACCCCCTTCTGCTGCCCTCATCCTCAGTCTGCCTTGGCCCCATAGCCTCATGTAGTCCTTTTCCCACTCCCTCTCTTTTCCTTACTCCGCTGACCTCCCTGGCACATCAGACCCTTGCCTGGCCTCCGTCTGCTCACCCACTGCTTGATATCATCATACTGTCGCCCCACATCTCCACATCTGGATTGAAATAGTACAGACGAACAAGAGAGGTGTCCTGCCTCCTCTAGCCACCATCCCTTTTATGGAGTGGTCCTCACCAAGGCCTCTGGTATATTATTCAGGATGGCCAGCTGCACTGGGTGTCTCTGGCCTAGCGTGACCCTGTGTTTGGCCCTGACCAGCAGAGGTGCTGCCTGAGAATTTTTTCAAGGTTGTAAATGCAAAATGTCTGATAATGATAAAGTTCCAGATGGGTTTTAGGTTATGTGGAATGACTGGAACCAAGAAAAATAAATAAGTAAAACTACTATGTGTAAGAAGTGAGATGTTGATGTATTTGATTATCACGCAACCAGACACACACACACACACAGACTGTTAAGTGAGCATTTCTGTCTCCTAAGAATAGCAAAATGTGAATGCTATATTAGTTCCTAATATCCTGTGAGGAAAGTTATTAGCTGGTATTTTTGTCAAGTTTTGAAAACTTACTTTTTGTCTGATTTATAATATAATAAATTAGAAATGTAAATTATTATAGAAAGATACAATTTTCAACTTTAAAAATGTTTTCCTTTAGGAAGAAAGATTGCTGAATAGTGATAATTTTGAAACTTTATTAGTCTTTGAGTTTGCTAGTTTCCTATTAGATTGTTTGTTAGAAATAGTGAGTTCATTGCTTGACTAAATAAATAATTCATATGACACAAAAACAGCCTTTCTTTGTCTCTAATTCCTTTTTCTTCATTATATCCACTTTCTCTCTTTAAAAAGGCTGATTCACAGCCAAAGAGCAACATCCTTTGAATGTACAAGGGCCTTGGCATAGTTGCAATTTTAGTGGAAGTTGAGTAGAAAATCATATGATTCATATGTTGTTGTTCTTGTTAAGTGTTGTTGAGTCGGTTCTGACTCATAGCAACTCTGTGTACGGTTTTCAAAGAGTTGCTGGTGGGTTTGAACTGTCAATTTTGTGGTTAGTAGTAGTAGTTGTTGTTGTTATGTGCCGTGGAGTCGGTTCTGATGCATAGCGACCTTGTACAGGGTTTCCGAGGCAGTAAATCTTTACGGGAGCAGAAAGCCTCATCTTTCTCCCGTGGAACAGCTGGTGGTTAGCAGTACTACCTACCCACTAAACCTACTGTAGTTGAATCAATTCCTATTGTGATAGCAATACTATAGGGTTTCCAAGACTGTAAATTTTTACAGAAGCAGAGTGCTATATCTTTTTCCTGTGGATCGACTGATGGGTTTGAACCATTGACCTTTTGGTTGTAACAGAGTTTTAAAATAATGAGTTGTAATTTAGTTACCTATCAACTGAAAATATTTATTAATTCATGTTTTGCTGCTTCTCCGGTGTACTGATATTTTACCAATCTACTGCTTGTCTTTGGAGAAGTTTCTAAGATAAACACACTGTTTACTACAATTCAGTGTTGTATATTTTACTGCATCGTACTTATGCATATGACAACGATTCAGTACACATGGATTAAATAAGTTCATTCAAGATGCTCTTCTCTGATACAATCAAGCTCTTCTCTGTTACCTCTTTGCCTTTCTTTTTCAAGCTTCAGGTGATTTTTTTTTTTTTTTTTTTGATTCTCAGATTTAGTAATTCTTGTAATTTTTATGACACTCTGAACAATTTTTAAAATCTGAATTATAAATCTTTATTGTTGCTGTTAAGTGATGTCGAGTAGGTTCCAACTCATAGCAACCCTGCATACGGTTTTCAGAGACTGGGTGTGGTGGATTTAAACTGCTGACCTTGTGGAAATACATTTCTGAGCAGCAAAGTGAGTGTTAAACTAATCTACTGCTGCATAACAAACCATCCCCAATTTAAGGGTTGATTGGGTGATCGTTTGCTTCATGTGTGTTTTTGGTTGTGTTGCTGGGAAGGTAGGCTATTCAATATGCCCTCATCCTAGTGTGGTGCTGTAGGATAATATGCTGGACTGCAAGGTCAGTTTGAACCGTAATGTCCGCGGTTCAAACCCACCAGCCGCTCTTTGGAAACCCTAGACAGGGTCACTGTGGGTCGGAACCGACTCCATGGCACTTAACAAGAACAGCATGGCTAGTTGTGGATGTAGGCTACTGGCTGGGAGCTCAGCTGGGATAAGCCTCAGGGGCCTAGGCTCTACTTAAAGGTAGGTGTCTCCATGGAGTTAGGAGGTTTTCAAACCAAGGCAGTCTGATTCCAAACAGGAATGCCCTGAAGGCCAGGGCAGAAACAGTAGTAGCTCTCTTCAATCCAGATTCTGGATTACTTAGTCGGAGTCACTTCTGCCCCTTCTGCTTTTCATAACACGTCACAAGACTGGACCAGATGAAGGGGAAGAGAAATAGGCTTCACTTCTTGGTGAGAGAGTAGAAGATCACACTAAAAAAAGCATACAGGATAGGATAAATTCTAACAGCCATATTTGGAAACACAAGCTACCTCAGAGCAATAGAATTTTTTGGTAAATTTAAGTTTTAGCTATTACCGTATTTCAAGTATTGGCATAATTAGACACATGTGGATTTGAGCCCTCGCTCTACACTGGAGTCCCTTAAAATCTTAGCCTCAGGTTTTGCATCTGCACAGTAGTAGTAATGCCAGTCTCACAGGATTATTTGATCATTAAATGAGTTAATTTGTTTGGAAGTACTTAGTAACGTCTTCCTTCCCTGTGTTTTTCATGGTTGATTAATTTATGTGTTTGTGATAATACTTAAAGGTATGCTTTTAATGACAAACCGTAATTAATTGGAGGTCTTGAATAGCTTTCAAAATATTTTGGTAGTCCAATCTGAATAAAGTTTTTGTTGTTGATTGTTGGCTAAAGCTGACAAGTCAGTTCCAATTCATAGCAACCCTGTATAGGGTTTCCAAGAAGCGGCTCATGGATTTGAACTGCCAACCTTGCAGTTAAAACCAACCTTGTGGTCCAGGGCTTATTCTGTAGCACCACACCAAGATTAGACTCTGATCATTTACAGATTTTCTAATCCAAGTAGCTACCTAATACTAGAGTTCTTTATAAACCGTTCTGTATGCTCTGTGTACTATGTAAGAGTCAGCCATCAAGTTGATTCCGACACATAGCAACCCTGTAAGACTGGGGAGAACCGCCCCATAGAGTTTCTGAGATTGTAAATCTTTATGGGAGCAGACAGCATCACCTTTCTCCTGCAGAATGACTTGTGGGTTTGAACTGCCAACTTTGCAATGAGCAGTGTATTGCTTAGCCCCGGCACTACCAGGACTCCTTAGTGTTTAAACCTTCCTAAGAAGTCTTTCTAGGTCAACTTCCAGGATTTGTTTATGAATTAATTTACAAGTTCCTAACCATTGGGATTAAGACACTGAATCAGAGAAAGAAGGCTGAAGAGATAATGTAATTTTCCAGTAATTGTTAACAAGGCGAGTATAGAGACAGGATAGTTTAAAAAACAAAACTTGTTAGTTTAAAAAACAAAACTTGCTACTAAACAGTCAAAAGTCAAAGAGTTGATTCTGTATGAGTCAACTTATTCTTGTCTCTGTGGTTACTAGTGCCACCAACCTGTAGCATTGCCAATACATAGTTTTGATCACCAGGTGAGTGAATTAAACTGGGTCATAGAAAACTAGTACCACGTGTCGAAAAATAAGTGAAAACACAAGTCATGTTTTGTGTATAAAGACCCATTTGAGGAGGATATTGATTTGGCTTTAAATAATATACAAGAAAAGAAAACATAGAAATTATTAGATACAACCACCAGAGGAGTGGCGGTAGACATAAGAAAGAACTTTGGGTCAGTAATAATGATTAGATATTAGAATATGTTTCTTAGGAGAAATGGACATATAACAGAGTATGGATTATGTGGGCAGTGCTGAAGGTGAGAAGAGGGCAAAAAGTGGGTTTAGTTTTGTCAAGTCTGCTTCTCTAATGAAGGGATGAATGTTTCATCGCCTGTGGAAAAATGCAATGGCATTAGAATCCCATTTCATCTTCTCATTTTGACTTTACAAATAATTTTAAGAATTATCTAAAAAAAAAACTTGTAGTATGCAGCACACAGTGAAAACATTTAAAATTACTTACTTGTACAACACTTAATTTTTTTATCTGCTTGTTCTAACAAATACTCAGCTCCTCACACATCCATTTTGAAACTCGGAACATTTAAAAATGTGTATTTTTCAGGACCGAGATAATGCCCAAAGTGATGTCAATCCCTCAACAATGTTGTTGTTGTTAAGTACTGTGGAGTCTGTTCCAACTCATAGTGACCCTGTACAGGATTTTCGAAGCTATAAATCTTGATGGGAGCAGAAAGAGTCCTTTTTCTCCGGGGGAACGGCTGGTAGTTTCGAACTGCTGACCCTGAGGTTAGTTTAAGTATCTGCTAAGTGCCAGGCAAATGGTTTAAATTGGTTGCCTTCCAGTCAGCTCACACTCAGTCTCTTGACCTTTGGGATATTTAGATTCAAAGGAATGAAAAAGTAAGCAAGGGGGGAAAAAAACCCTATTTTGGGAGCCTCATTATTCTGTAGCTTACTTATTTGTTCCTTTGAAGCTTTTAATATACTAAAGGTCGGGAGGCTGAGTGTGAGCTGACTGGAAGGCAATGTTTTAAACGGTTTGCCTGACACTTAGCAGATACTTAAAGACCCATTTAAATGAGATGGACTCTTTAGTTGAAAACAAGACTTCCTAAATTCAATGTTCATAAAAAATTAAGGACCAGCTTTGGTTGTTTAAATTATTATGTATTCCTGAGTGGTTTTGTGTATACCCTACCCCCCAAAAACCAAAAACACACAGAAAGAATAGAAGCAGATACAGTTTGTTGAATGACTATGCAAGGAGGAGATTGAAATCATTGCAGTGAAATGATGAGTATACAACTGATGTTCCCCCAGGTACTCAATTCACAATAAAAACTTAATTTTTTTATTTATTAAGGGCCAGGTTGGGGAGGGAAGGTTGGAGAATGTTGGATAAATGTAGATTTTGACTTAGGGAGCAATGAAAATTAAGGCTGACAAATTTAGGTTTGTGGTATAGTGGTTATGAGTCGCGCTGCCAACCTCAAGGTCAGCAGTTCGAAGCTACCAGAAGTTCCACAAGAGAAAGATGAGGAGTAGTGCTCCCGTAAAGATTTACAGCATCGGAAACCCTGTGCACGGTCGCTATGAGTCGGAACCTACTCCACAGTACTTAACAACAACAGCCACACCTGAATGGGCTTGTTATAGGCATGCAATGAACAACTTCTGTTTATACTTTAGTTTTAATTAGTTTCAAGTGGCATGGTGTTGCACTGTGTGGCAAGCACTGGACAACAAGGTCAAATTGAACCACAAGGTTGGCAGCTCAAACCCACCAGCCGCTCCTCAGAAACCCTATACAGGGTCGCCGTGAGTTGGAACCAACTCAACGGCACTTAACAACAACAATTTTAAAATGGTAGTAACTGACAATACTTAATTTGCAGAACATGTTTATGCAGCCGTTTCATGGAAGAAAGCTGAGGCTTTCTGCTCCCGTAAATATTTACAGTCTCAGAAATCTTATTCAGGGTCACTATGAGTTGGAATTGACTCGACCACAGTGCGTTTGTGTTTTGGTTCATGTATGATACTATATTTTCTTGATTCTAAGAGAGCATCAGTTGTGAGCTACAGCCTTTGATTTAATGGTAGCTCTTTGGAGGGGGCAGCATTTGTTGGTCAGGAGCATTCTAAGGATTCCTCTGAATGATTTTTGCTCATACTGCAGCCACATGCTACTCTTCTTGACCTCTAACTCTGTTAGTATCAATAGCATAATTTTGAGGTACATCCAAGAATTATGTTACCCTGATTTCCATTTCTTATTTAATTAAGTTTGTAGCTTCGTTTCTTACTAATTATATATCAGTAGAAGTTAAATAGTTTATCTTGAAAGTTGATCCAGAACAATTTTGAAAGACAGATATTGGATACCTGCTAAGAATTATCACTTGTTAGACCTTCATTTTACATCAGTCAGCCACATTGGCCTGCTTTAGACTTGAGAATGTTATGATCTTGCCTATGATTTTCCTTTTTGAAAGCGCGGGGCCACTTAAACACCGCTTTTAATTATACATCCTGGCATATCATGGGCAGTATTGAACATATTTCAGTGCTGCATTATAGTGATCTTTTAAAAAACATTTCAAGAGGTAGCTTGGGATTTTAAATTAAGTTAAAATTCAACTGTATATAGTTTTATCAATTCACATAACTGAGGTGACAGATAAATAGGTTTATTTGTATTCATGTCTGAGTTCACCATGGGTAGGAGTGACAAGGTCTATTAACATTCTATGTGATGGCTAGCAAGCATCTTTTGTTATCTACTGCCAGGCTCTTAATGTAACAAAATGTTAAAGTGAAAAAATACACGTTTTTAGAATTGAGAAATAGTTTGTTTTTTATTTTCGTCTCTACAACTGGGTGAAGACGACAGAACAGAAGATTTATTAAGATAAAGAATGCGAGTGTTTGAGACTTACAGTCACACAGTTAGTGATAGATCTAGGATTATAAACGACTTCTAGAAATGTCTTGTCTCCTATACTTACTATGCTACCTTTTCAGGTCAACTTGGTATAAAGTACCTTTAATTGAATAATGGTCATTTATTTAACAAACAGTTATTGAATGCTATTATTTTATGCCTGACATTATGTTAATAATGTAAGACAATAAAGAGGACGGAAGTGGCTTAGTCCTTATGAAACCAACAACTTTACAAGTGATTATAACTAAATGAATGTCAAGGGAGAAGTTCTAAGATGGTATGAGTCTGTAGCAGGCAGCCCTAACCTGGGCTGGGATGGTAAGGGGGTCAAGTCATGGAGGGACTAGAGAAATAACTTTTTAGGCAGAGGTGGGAAGAATTAGTATGAGTTAGTTAAGCCTCGGAAACTCTATATGGGGTTGCTATAAGTCGATGGCACTTCACAGCAACAATTAAGTCTAGGAGTTAGGAGTGGTGATGAGCCATTGAGTCATTTCCAACTCATGGTGACACTGTACAGGGGTTCTCAGGAGTTAGGAGTTGTTGTTGTTAAATTCCATCGAGTTGGCTCTGATTCATAGCAACCCTATATAGTATGGTTTCCAAGACTTTTAAATCTTCATGGGAGCAGAAAGCCTCGTCTTCTCCCAAGGAGTCCCTGGCGGCTTCGAAACGGGTCTTATAGTTTGCAGTCCAGTGCTTTTCTTATTAAATTAGGAGTAAGTGTAGATAAATAGTATTGCAAACAGCAAAATGACAACAACAAAAACCTTCTGCAGAAGCAAAAGGAAGAACCAAAAGATTTCCAATTTGAGCCTTGAGAGAGAAGGGGAGAAATGAAGGTAAAGAGGAATGTATAATTGTGACCTTGTGGAAGATTTTGAACTTTATCCTAAAGAGTAGTGAGAAACAAACCATTGAAAGGTTTTAAGCAGAAGCATGACATGGTTAAGTTTTCATTTCAAGCACAAGTCTGACTCTCGAGACTCTGGAAGCCGCGTTAGGAAGCTATTGCTGTAGGACTAGACATAAGCACTGGAGTTGGAGACACAGGGCTGGACTTGGCATTTGGAAGGTACACAAAGCGTGGTGATTTTACCGAACTATAAAGCTAGCGTTGCTACTGTGTCATCTGTAGAATTTTATTGTAATAACATCTCTAGCTACAATAATTTAAGTAACTCCTGATTATTTTTAGAAAGTGACTATATTATAGGACTTAATTTGAAAAGCATTCCTAGAAAATAATTTGTGAATTAAGCTAATTTCTGTTACTGTTTGCTCCATTAATAGAATGCTGGTGGTGTGCTTTGAAGTTGCTTCTGACTCACAGTGACCCTGTACAGGGCTTCTGAGCTTGAAATCTTTACAGGAGCAGAAAGCCCCATCTTTATCTCATGGAGCAGCTGGTGGATTTGAACTGCTGTCTTTGCTCTTAGCAGTCCAACAGAACTCCTTATGAGGGATAATTTATTTTAAAAAGAAAATTTGGCATCTTAATATATATGTTATTAAGACAGAAGTCATTTTGTATCTATATAATGTATAAATTTATAGTAATGTGATTTGTTTACATCCTCATTAATAAATACCAGATTTGAAAGACAATTATATTTAGGGTTTCCCTTTTTTTGGTTGACTGTTTTAAATTTAGATTTTGTTTTAAATTGAATTATTTTAAGAAGCACTTTTTTTCTTTATTATGATAATATTTTGTTGGTGCTTTGTTTTTGAAAAACAAAACAAATACAACACTTTTCTTGGGAAGGAATGTTCTATCTAATGATTGTTCTAAATTATTTTTGGTACTAGTTAAATTAAGAAATTAAGAGTTCTAGTTAAATTAGAATGAAAAAATTAGGAAGGAAAAAATCTTAGAAGCATATGCCCCTAAATTCTTTAAGAACTACTGTGTTTTCTTAGCCAACAGTATTTCTTGAGTATCTGTGGCTATTTTTATTCTGTTATATTAGGGTAGTGTAGTTGAATACTGTTAATGAATTAAGTCATCAAGGGAAATAGTATAGAAACTGGGGCTCAAGAGAGTTCATGCTCATCCAAGTGGGGAGGGTTATTGTCGTTAGGCACTGAAGAGTCAGTTCCAACTCATAGTGGGGAGGAGACAAGCTAATAGCTGCATCTGATTATGATCATGTGAGAAGAATTCAATATTACTGTTGCCATACTTCTAAGGATTTCAAAGGATGCTGAGATACAAAATTTTAAATGCAAATTAGTTGATAATTAATAAAAATATTTTTAAGACACTCAGTAAACACAGGGCAAAATATGCCTGTAGGATATATTTGGCACATGGGCCTTCATTTTACCACCTCTGTTTTATAGAGATTTTTAATTGCTGTTTAAAGGTAAAAGATAGAATTAAAAAAAAAATAAGAAACACAGAACGATTTGTATAGCTTATGGTTTTAGCTTAACTTGAGTTCAAAGATAAATTCGCTGCTCCCAGAATCATTTTTAGGTAACTTAGGCCTATTCCCAGTAGCGTTAACTATCACATATACATCACTGGAAACTCAGTAGAGTGAGATGGGGTTGGGTAAGGGATAGGGAGCCAATGAGCTGTAGTGGAGAGTCCAGTGAGTCAGGGGTCGTGAGGCAGTACAGCAAGGACAAGTGACAGTTGGCATCAGAGGATTCAAAGTTCAAAAACACAGTTATCTGAGTCAGTCATAGGACCGTTGAAACATTACTATGTGAATAGAATAGCATGATTTTTATAGTCATCAAGCAAAATTGCTTGGTTACCTTTGATTTTCAAAACATCACCCTCCCAGTTACACAAAGGGAGTGCTGGTGTGGTGCTGTAGGAAAAACACTGGACTGCTAACCACAGGTTGATGGTTCAAACCCAACAGTTGCTCCTTAGAACCCTTTACAGGGTTGCTTTGAGTCAGAACTGACCCGACAGCACTCAACAATAAAACAATTATACAGATATATATGATCATTGTAGAACATTGGGAAAATATACAAAAGTTAATAACACATAGTACTTTTTTTTTTTAAGCCAGGAATAGATAAATAGATTTTATAATTTTCTGAAAGTAATTAAACAGAGTTTGGCTTATTCGTTTGCTAATAACTAATTAATTTCCATGCATTAGAGTTAGTTAAGCCAGTGGCTCAATAATTTCTTCAAAGACTTACTTTGTCTTTTTACCCCCACTCGTCCTACCCAATAGCAGACCTGTCATTGGCCTGATCATTGATAGGTCTGCCAGCTGCTCTGTGGAGAGAGAAAGATGAGGTAATTTGCTTCCGTAGATTTATAGCCCTGGAAACGTTAAGGTGCTAGTAATTCTATACTGTCCTATAGGGTTACTGAATTGGAAGGATTAGAGGGCATTGGGCTTGGTGTCCGTTTGTTTTGGTTTCTACCTAAAATTGTGTTTTCTTAACAACATTATTGTTATAGGATGGTTACTGGTCACAGTAAGAATTTTATGTTTCTTCCTTCAGACCCAAATGGAAAAGAATGAGCTTTTCATACTTTTCTCATGAACAGTGTAATTTGTTCTTCGTTAACAGCCCCATCTCCCCACTCTATGTAGTTTGCTTCTCTTTGACCTTGATTTGCTCAGTGGTACTCTAGGCTAAGCACTGGACTGCTAACTACACAGTCAGCAGTTCAAAACCATCAGCCACTCTTTGGGAACCCTATACAGAGTCACTATAAGTCAACAGCACCATAGATACCTAAATTTAGGAACCCTGGTGGCACTATAGGATAAGCACTGGACTGCTAGCTGCTCAGTCAGCAGTTCAAACCTATCATCTGTTCCTGTAAAAACTTAACAGCCTTGGAAATCCTATACAGAATCATTATGAATCAGAATCAATTTGATGGCAGTGGATTTTATATAGACCTAAACTCAGAAACCCTGTATAGGGTCACTATGAGTCGGAACTGACTCCACAACACATAACCACCAACTACCAAACTCGTTGCTGCCAAGGAGGATGGATTTGGCATAATGCATTAAACTATTGATCGTCTACTACAGGTGCTCAGAGTTCGGCAGTTTCCCTTGAGGCACGGGGTCTACTAGGAGGGGATTGATTGTGGGCATCAAATGATGAATTATTAGAAAGGAAGACATGTTGGATAGAGTTTCAGTATGGTTCACTACAGTTGCATTAAAGAATGTGTATTTTCTGCAGTCTTGATTTATGTGAAATTCCATTGTCCCCTCAAGCCTGCTAAATATTAAGTGAATCCCTGGTGAATCTGTGAGGATGGTAGCTCTGTATCATAAACTGCCAATTGCAAGGTTGGCAGTCTGTGCCTACTAGTTGCTCCAAGGGAGATCGATAAGGTCTTCTGCTTTCAGAAATCCTGTACAGGGTTTCTAGGAGTCAGTACTGACTCATGACATTTAACAACAACTGGTGAATCTGCTCTCTGACTTGAGCAAAACTTCTTAGATTCCATTGAAGATAACTCTTTAATTAAAACTTCTCTTGGTATTTAATAGATCACTCTTTGCAAAACTGCAGGCCATAAGTGGAAGAAAGTTTAGACAAATCCAATCTCTTAAATAAGCTTCACTTTTAAAAAAATGTATATTCTCTTTATGCTATTCAAAGGATTTTTGTGCCATAGTACCTTTAGTAAACAGTGTTATCCTGATGTGATTATAAAGATGAAGTATAATTTATGGGATGATTTACAAAGCAAAATATAAATACTTATTTTTAACTGAAAAATAATCTTTTCATGAACAATGCTGATTATATATTTTAAGTATTATTTTGACTTAGAATACTTAATCAGCCAACTATTCATTTCTTTCAGCTTTCAAATTTGAGTATTAGTCAGATATCCTAGTATCTAGGTCACAAAGTCACTACAAACAAATCTAGGCCAGAGTGTTTTCTGCTTCCCAGTTGCCAGCTTTGTTCTCACTTTGACCATGCCTTGACTTTTCTTTCATTATTTGGTTTCCTTCCAAGTAAATTTTATTTTCTAACTTTTGTACAGTACTGTGTTGACTCTGTATAGAAGTGGTCTTCTTGTGCCTCTCCCCTCCCATCAAGGTAACAAAGCTAAAAGATAGCTCTGGTCTTGACTATATGTTTTAGAAGTGTTGCTGTACAAAGGGTCACATGTGTTAAATGCCTACTTCAGTGCTAATTATTGTGTGAAAAAAACCCTGTTTGTAAAAATCTAGCGAGGCTATGTTTTGTATTTCTACTGTAACATTTCTTAGGATCTAACTTATGTGCAATTTTTTTTTTTTTAAGGTGCAGTTTTTATTGAATGCCTCAAAGCTCTTTAATAAGACCCTCCATAAATTTAAAAATATAAAGTTTCCCATCTTGTTATGCTAAACTGTATAGCATCGTTCTTCAAGTAAAATAAGAATACAGAAGAAGTATTACAGTAAAGAGGTAGGGCAAAGAAAGAAGAGGAAAAAACTGGGACAACACAATTTCACCTTGATTTATGCATTGCTGTGTTACTGGTAGGTGCCGCCAAGGCAGTTCTGATTCAGAACGACCCTTTGCACAACAGAATGAAACACTGCCTGGTCCTGAGCCATCCTTACAGTTGTTATGTAAGACCCCATTGTTAACAGCCACTGTGTCAATCCAGCTCACTGAGGAGCCTCTTTTTTACCTGGCCTGCTACCATGCTTAGCATGATGCCCTTTTCCAGGGACTGGTCTCTCCTGATAACATGAATTACTCTAATTTAAAATGCCATTTTGAAACACTCTTCTAACCAGTGGTTCCTCAGAAAGTCTGTACAGGGTCGATATGAGTCAGACCTACTGGACAGCAGTTAGCTTAACAACAATAACATTGCTAAATTCATGATGCTTAACTACACTATTATATCCTGTTTGCAAAATCTAAAATGATAACGTGTGTTAGGCATTGAATTAATACATTTTCCAGATAGCAAAAACTCAATTTTGATTGTTAGAATGCTGCATTTCAACCATGCTTATTGCAAAGTCACATTATTTTATTAACTAGGAATTGGTGATGAATATTTGTTAATACAGGGTTCTCAGACTCACTGAAGTGTGTTACAGGACTGATTGTCCTCACAATAAAAAGTTCTCAAGAGCTACTTTTGTTTTGAGTTTTTGTAAGCGGTGTTTCTATTTTTTAAAGCTTGGTGTTCATTTGTATGGCTACTAACAGATAAAGGTTACTGAATAAAGTAAAAGAAAAACAGCTCTTAATAACCTTGAAGAGCACTCTGTAAGTAAAGAGCTTGGGTTTTATGATACTTGCTTTTCCTTCATTCAGAGCTGCATCTCTGTCTCATGCGTCTCATCTCTAACCTGGTCCTTGGAAGTGTTCCAAATAGTTTTATAAAGTAGAAAGAACAAGCTTAGATTTTGAAGTTAGACAATGATGGGGATTTCATCTGGATCATTTAATGGCTCTTAGGCTGTAAGCATGTATATAACTGTAACATGGGCATGCTGTGTGTGTCTCTCAAGGTTATGACTAAGGAGTAAAACAGTGCAGCTTTAATCCAAACCTCAAACAAATCTTTGCCGTTCAGTCGATTCCCACTCACAGTGACTTTCACAGGACAGAGTAGACCTGCCCGTCAGGGTTTCCAAGGCTGGAAGTCTTTACCGAAGCCAACTACCATCTCTTTCTCCAACAGAGGAGCTCACAGGTTAGAGCGGTGGACCTTTGGGTTTTCCCATGGCACCACCAGGACTTGTTCAATCTAGCATAGGAGGTATTTTAACCAATAGTACTTCGCTTTCCTTAGGTTTTAAGATAAGTGATCTGGTTACTTTAGGAGTGAAATTTACTTATTTTGGTAGGATACCATAGGCATTAATGAATCACTATCTTTAAAATATGGTACCTTTTTTGACCTGTTTATTCAGAAATAAATGTTATGTGTTACAGTAATTGTCCATAACTCGTACTTAACTTAGTTACACATCAATTTACAGGGTTTCACTCATTTAATAAGTGACACTGTAGGATGAGCAGTGGACTGGTCAGCAGTTCAAACCCACCAGCCACTCTTGAAAACCCTGTACAGGGATGCTGTGAGTTGGAATCAGTTTGATACCACACAGCAACAACAAGAAGAACTTAATATATATCTAGCACTGATGAATTCTGATAGTACCAAAAGCAAAAACAAAGGGTGGGTTTTGCCTGTAAGGAGCTGTTTCACAGTAATAGGAACAACTTGCTTGAGACGATCTATATGTGTAGTGTCTTTAATAGATGTGTACTGTGTAGAAGAATTGCCTGTTTAAAAACATGTGAAAAATGGAAGGTGGTAGTAAATGAGCATCATATATAATGCTTGTGAGTTTTAAATTTTCTTATGTTTAAGGATTGTTACTGTTAAGTTTCATCAAGTTGGTTTCAACTGACAACCACCAATAGGGTTTCTGAGGAGTGGCTGGTGTGTTTGAACCACTGACCTTGTGATAAGAGGTCAAGTGTTTATCCTACAGTGCCACACCAGGGCTTAAGAATAATGGTACAAAATTTAAAGAGAATTCCAGTCTAACAAAACAAGAGTTCTCACTTCCAAAGCAAGGAAATGAGCATTGTTTATTATTGAGATTTATATAAAAGGACTTGATAGGTTCTTTAGCTGGATATATTGCTGATACTTTCTGTCAGAGAGGCTGAATTTGTGTTTTACGTACTTTACATTGTAAACTGTGTGAAATATATTTATATGTTCTTTAATCTTTAAACTCTGGATAAATCATCATTTATGGGAATTTTATGTATTAAATAGTTTGTGAGCTGTTTGTCTTTAGAAAAAGAGAACAAATTGAGAAGAGGAACATGCTCTCTCCCTCTGAGTAGGCCTCCTCCCTCTACTCTGGACCATCTGACAGCTTCCTCTGTCTACCAGCCCCACCAGCATGGCCAAGTGGTTAAGTCTTTGCACTTCAGACCCAGTGGACTGGTCCTTGGGAGGGTTTTAACTCTACTTTTGGTAGGATGGTTTTAGGTGCCATGGTGGTAAAGTGGCTTATTCATTGGACTACTAACTAAAAGGTCAGCGGTACTAGCCACTCTGTAGGAGAAAGATGGGACACTCTGCTTCCACAAAGATTTACAGCCTCAGAAACCCTGTGGAGCAGATCTGCTTTGTCTTGTAGGGTCACTATGAGTACAAATTGACATTGGTTTTGTTTTTTTTTTTATTTTTTATTTTTACCATCTACCGTTTCCTTCATTCTGAAGGTACCAGGGCAAAATGGAAAGTTGCCACAAAAACAGGCTTGAAAGATAAATCATCTTTTGTTCCTCACATCCAATTAATTGAAATAACCTGTAGGTTCTTGTCCATTTTCAGAGGCAGGCTCACCACATGATATGTACTTCACTGCTAACCCTGTCTTCCTCAAATGCTGGTTAGGTTTTTCAACAGAGCGATATGATTGTTCTTTCCAGCGTTGGCAAATATGCAGCATATATACCATTTGGGAATCTCTGTAGTCTATTTCCACTTCCAACTTTCTCCTTTCTGTCCACACTGTGTTCTGAAATGCAGTTTTGCCCCACTTAGGCAAATTTTAGTTTTACCAAAAGCTCATTACCATCAAGTCGATTATGCCTCATAGTAACTCTATAGGACAGTTTATAGCTGTCCCATAAGGTTTCTAAATTAGCTTAAAGTCTAGCAAAGATCTTGTCTCTTCTGTGAAGCCTTTCCTGTAGACCCTCACTAAAATCACTTCTCTGAGCTTTGAACTCATTCATACTACTCACAGAACTAAAACAAGGTTTCAGTGATACTTACAAGATAGAGGGGAGATTGTTTTAACAAAGAGATTCCAAGGCTTTTGAAAGCAGTTTTGTGTCTTAAGTTTCTGTTCACTTTAATGTGTAGTAAAATATGTAATATTGAGTCCTCAAATATTTCATAATTGCTTTGTTCAGAAAAATTTTGTGTGAAAATGTGAACTATTGCCTACTCAAGAAGAAATGAGGTGTGTAAACTTAAGTCGACTCTGCATAGTTTGATTTTGGGAAAATAACGATTGCCTTTGGGGATGGAGTGTGTGTGTGCTTTGGAGAGAGGGAAATAAAACTGTTCAGAAATATTTTGTTTCTGGTTATATTCATAAGGTCATATTGATATAAGTTGTTTCTTGCATATTTATTTCTTCTTATATCAGTATTTTAAAGCTTTGGTGTGATGTTAAAGTTGAATATCTAGGAGTGTGAGCTAGGAATCTGCAATTTCAGTGCCAATCATCTGAGGTGCCTGTGAAGGTGGTAGGTGGTGGTTCTGCTGGTGATAATAATGATGACATTGATTGTGAGATCTCTCCTTCTGAAAGCTTACCATGTGCCTGGTCCCTTTCTAGACAGTTTTCAGTTATTAACTTAACCTAATGTGCACAGCAAACATATGTGATACAATGCTTTTATTATCTTCAGATTGGAGATGGAGAAACTGACACAGTTGTAAATTCAATAACTTGCCTCCAAAATAGCTTTCTTATAAATAAGGTAAGAGGGCATGAAAAGGATGTGAGGTATACTGCTTTGGTTGATTGAAAAAAATAAATAACATCACCTTTAAAAGGACTGCTATAAATAATATGAATGTAAGCTATTTCTTCTTATCTAAATTGGCATATCAATATGCTAACTCCATGTAGAATACTTTGACAAAACCTAAATATAAAAATCATCTCTTACTAATTAAGTCTATTACAATTCTAGGTTACACACACACAGCACATTAAGGAAAACATTACACTTTCTAATTTTGTTGGAGGAGTCCTTAGTGTGGCACTTTGGGATACGTACTGGACGGCAACCCACATGACTGGCAGTTCAAACCTCCCAGTTGCTTCTTGGAAACCCTATACAGGGTCGCAATGAATTGGAATCGACTCGACAGGACTTAACAACAACAGCAGTTTTGTTTGGACTCCTGGTGTGGCCTGTAGAATAAGCACTGGACTGCAGTTCAAACCCACCAGTCAATCCTCAGAAACCCTATATAGGGTTATTATCAATCAAAACCAACTTGATGGCAGTTAAACAGCAATGGCATTATTACCTTTAAAAACACAAAAACAAAAACCTGTTTATTGTGACTAGAGGGAAGATTTACAGTCAAGATCATCAGTTTTACATTCAACAAATCAGACATTTTGTTTCCTCTCAATGGTTGCAAGCTGGTCCATGCAACAGCAGTTGTCTCTGTCCTTTCTGGGGTCCCTATCTCCATTCCACCCTCCTTCCCACCCCTTCTCACCTTGACCCTTAGGTAAATGTTGCCCTTTTGATTTGGATTGATTGACCAGTCCATGCTCAGCATACCTTACTATGCTTACCTTGCCCCCCCACCCCCCACCATCTACCTACCTACTGCTTGGCTAAAAATTGGGCTACACTGGTGAGTTGTGTTCCAAACCTGAAGGGTGGTCAATGCCACTTTGTAACTAGATAGAATGTAAACAAAACTTCTTGACCATACATTTTTTGTTTTAATAAGTGAATATAAATGTTGGTTCTATATGGGAAAATATTTGATTGTGTGTTAATAGTAAATTTTAACAGTATTCTATTTCTGCTTGGTTCATAAGGTCTAGGCAGTAGGGTGGAAGATGCAGGTGGTGATGGTGACTTTATGGAATTTATCTGCTTAGGCTTCATTGTCTCTTCAAGAGTTTTAGTAAATTGTTTTGGGTGTTGTCTCTTTGAGCTCTGACTTTTGAGACCAGGTGAACTAAAAAAAAAAAATGGTTCTTGACTAGAAACATCTTGTGAGTTGGGATTTTGAATAGACAATGGTATCTAAATTGAGTTAATGACTAGCTTTATTCCTTCCAATTAAGCCTAAATAGCATTTTGACTATTTCTTTTAAATTTCCCATTTACAATATTTCAAAATTTCATTTTCTGCTAATTTATATAATTGCAGTGAGTTATATGACCTGCAAGAGTTAACATAAGACTTATGCTATTTATATGACATGCTTAAATGGTTAAGACAATTCTGTAAAAAATGGATAAAATTGCACATAAAAAGGTGAAAGAAAAATCGATGTGATGCCATGACAAATTTCAGTGAACTGTTATTTTTTACAGAGAGTTTTGATGTTAAAAAAAAAAAATTAATGTATCCTCAACCCCTTGTTCTTAGCAAGAGTTGTGTGTAAGGTTTCCTGTTTGTTAGACTCGGTGGTACACAGCCACCACCACCAGTATCAATGAGGGAGCATGTTGGCTCCATACAATGAGCCTCACCAGCCATCCAGTGAGAGAAAGATGAGCCTTTCTGCTCCTGCCTCAGAAACCCTACACAGGATCGATACGAGTTGACACGGTCTCGATGGCACAAAATAATAATATGAAAGGGCCTGTCAGGCTTAACTTAATTTTATGAATTGACACTTTGCATTCTCTGGGATTATCTGGATGTTTGAAATTTAGCATGGAGATTAAAAAATTGAATTTTTCTAAATAAAATGTTATCTCTTTCTGAGGCATAACTATTTTTCTCCTTGATTACAATAAAAGAAGTACATGCTATTCTTAAGGGGTCTTCATTTTACTGCTGACTAACTTTATGGGTGAAGGTAAATAATAATCATATTGCTTAGACCTGTTTCTTCATTTGTAAGAGGAGGAGTAGCCCGAAATTCTACAACTCGTATAGAAAAACTGTAGAATATATTTAAGGTTCTATGCAAGTATACACATTGACAAGTTACTTAGTATTCGTCATCTTTTGGGTTGTGAAAGAAGCTTTGTTGTATAGGTCCATGATTCACACTACAAGCACAGTTTTGAGCTTTGGGGTTCATGATTTTGTTAATCTGATAGTGACTTTTCAGGATAACTCTCCATATTAAACGTTAAATTATAGTCATGATGTTAGGGATCTTTAAGATGAGTGACCCGGACAAATTTAGAATTGCTTCTCATACTAAAAACATGATTTAAAAAGATCTACACATGTTCTGTAATTTCATTTCACTAAGGAATTCATCGATGATCCTCTTCCAGATTGAAAACATGAGTATGTGCATAACCATACTTGAGATTTTATCACTGTTTATTTTGTGGGTTTCATCGGGCTAAATACAAATAAAGTGGTTTTACGTTTTTTAACTTTGAAAAATTATTCTCCCATGCACTTTGAGCTCAGGTACGTGTGGCAGCCCATTCACATTACTAGAATGTTCCAGTAATGTTTCTTTGGGGAATGTAGCCATTCTTGTGTCTCTGTCTGCTGTTTCTTTTTCCCTGTCTAGTTTTAGATTACAAGTTCCTTGAGATAGGAGTTAAAACTTTCCCTTATATGCCGTGGCTGGTGTGGCGCTGTGGGTTAATGCGCTGGACTGCAGAGTGGGTTTGAACTGCAAGGTCGGTGGTTCAGGCTCACCATTTGCTCCTTGGAAACCCTATACAGGGTCTCTGTGGGTCAGAACCAACTCGATGGTACTTAACAACAACAACATATGTCATAGCACTCAAGACAGGGCTCTCTTAATTTCTGGATGAAATTTATAAACTATTAATATTTTGGATTAAAATTACTAGGTAGAATGGGATCAGCCTGTTTATAGGATATCAGACTGTTTGGGGTCAGTGAGATTAATTCAAAGACATAGCAGTTTTACTAAACTCTTGGCTTTGCTTCTGAAGTCGATTCTCTTGAATTAACCATAAGTTGGTTGTTTACATTGTATTCTGTCATATCTTAGTCTCAGGTAATTAATAGGGAAACATCTCTGTCAACTTATACCTTAATGGGGTATAAATTGAGTAGATACACATGTGATTGTACACATGTGCTTTTCTGTGTGTGTTTATGTGTGTAAGAGATTGGGAGTGAGGAAAGAGAAAAGAGAGGGACTGTGAATTTGGAGTACATGTTATATTTAAAAATATAAAAGATCTGAGTCTTACTTTTTTGGAATCCTAGTGTGGTGCTATAGGATAAGCACTGGACTACTCAAATCAAGGTTGGTGGTTGAAACCCACCTAACAATAACAACAACACATGGCTATCGAGTTATGTGTGTTTAGTTTAGGACTTGTTATAGTTGACGTTAGAAA
The DNA here is from genome assembly GCF_000296735.1 of Chrysochloris asiatica. Classification (NCBI taxonomy): domain Eukaryota; kingdom Metazoa; phylum Chordata; class Mammalia; order Afrosoricida; family Chrysochloridae; genus Chrysochloris; species Chrysochloris asiatica. The sequence continues at coordinate 2,957,588 of NW_006408776.1, forward strand.
TGGTGTTTAATTCATAGTCAGCATGATACTTTAGGAAAATACATGTTTTTCTTTTATTTCATATAAACTTTATTATTGTATATATGTTTTTGACAGAAACTAATCACAAAACACAGTAATTATTGGAAAAAATATTTTTAAAATAGCTGGGCAGAAATTGGGGCTCATTGGGGCTCTGAGGTACATCTTAACAACATTTGGGAACAATTTAATATGCCTAATATCTGAGGAGCATCAAAACAGATTGAAAAACTCAACAGTTATAAGGCCTAATGGTAAAAATTTATACATAATTGTCAGTCTCTGCAAATTAATCACAATTAAGAGAAAAAGAACACAAATTAGGACAGAAAAGAAATTGAATCATACTCTGCATTATAATTAAAATATGGTGACCATAAATTTTATCTTTGCTATACAAAGAATGATGGCAGGGATATCTCTTTTCATTGTACTTTTTAACATTGTATGTTCTACTAAACATAATTTATGATTTAATTAATATTTTATGACTGTCGTCCTGGTGTGCTGTGGGTTAATTCACTGGACTGCAGTGTCTGTCTGAACTGCAAGGTTGGTGGTTCAAGCTCACCAATCGCTCCTTGGAAACCCTGTACAGGGTCACTATGGGTCAGAACCAACTCGATGGCACTTAACAACAACAACAACAACAACAATAAATAAATGTAACGTGGTTCCAAATATTATAATTAATTTTTAGGTAGAGTCCATGTTTGGTGGTGCTGGTAGTGGTGTGTTGTGGAGTCGATTCCGACTCATTAGCAACCCTGCATAGGGTTTCTGAGGCTGTAAATCTTAAAGGGAGCAGAAAGCCTCAGCTTTTTCCCAACAAAACAGCTGGTAGTTTCAAACTGCTGACCTTGAGGTTACCAGCCCGACTCATAAGCACTCTGCTACCAGAGCTCCTGAATCCATGTTAAACAGGGTTTACATTTGTGGCTCTATAATCTGTAGCTATGTCATTGAATAAATGCCATCTTTTATCAAGTGTTCATTTAGAATGCAGCATCATTGAGTGAGCTATTAGGGAGGAGAGTTAAAGTTTACTTAAAACTGTTCTCTGAAAATACTAGAATTCTAGAGGGTATTTTTTCTTCTTCTTCTTCTTCTTCTTTCTGGTTATAGCACTTATTTTCTAACACAATGTTATGATGGGTTGAAAATAGATAAACCAGTAGTGAGTCATGTTATTTTCTAATTTAAAGTCATTGTTCATTTCAGTTGGTGGGCATAGGAATAACTTAATAAAGTTTGGGTAATTTAGTTTTCAGTTTAAATTTTCAACTGGCAACTGGCCGAAAATGGCAACTGGCCGAAAACGCCCATCTGAAGATGTGAGCATCCAAATGCCATTTTGTGGTTTGGCTCCTGTCTGCTTGACATAGGAAGGCCCTATCAAGAAAGACTAATGGAGTGACTATCAAAAGGAAATAAATGGTAAGAGTTTTCATTTAAATGTGTCTGTGTGTGTGTGTAAAGCATACCAGTTTATTTGAATTAAAATTTTAGAGCTTTTAAAAATCTATAACATAATTATGCTCAATGTTTTAACTTTCTACTACATTTTTAGAATCAAATGCAAAGTTTGTTTTTATAGATGAGAGATTTTATATATTTAATGTCCATAAGAAAATAGTATTAAAAGTACAAAAAAGTGCACAGTCCACATACAGTTTGATAAATTAATTTTTATAGTTCTGCTGTAGTTAATTATCTTTAAAAGCAGCAGTAATATAAATACTGCTTGAGCAAAATTCAGCTTTAAAATAATATTTATAAGCTGGATTTACCTTTTCAGTTTCACAGGTACTTTTTACTTAAAAGGAGCAAATTTTTCAATAAAGTTGGTCTGTTGAACTTGACTTTGTTTTTTCCCTCCATTGTAAAATAATAGTGAACAAGACAGAAGGAAAGTGTAATATCATATAATTAAAATTGCTTAGTTTTGTATCTTTAAAAATGTATCATTGCTATGACAGATAATTATATTCTCATAATACAAATATTTTATATGCGAAGTAGAATAACACTGTTTATAATTTGCGCAATATCAAACTGTGGTACATCTTTCCTCTGCCTTACGTGTTCACACTGTCATTATTCCCGAGGGCAGGCAATTTGACTATATATCCCTATGCTTCAGATAAAATGAATCTTGCTTTGTACCTGAATGTGTTTGGTTCTTATTTGACATCTGTGTCCTGTTAGATCCATAATTGACTATGTTAACTTTGGGCAGGAGTGGAGATAATAACACATAAAGGATAGAATCTAAATTCATTGTTTATCAGAGTATTTTTTTAATGGCTCCATGGACCAGAGCCTTGTGATAACTGGATAATGACTGATGAAGATGAGCATGTTAATAATAGATTGTGATTCTGGTGACGATTATCTTGTCAGACTTACAATTTTTTTGAGATTGACATAATTTGAGTAGTTTCTCTTCTCCTAATTAGAGATATCAAAATAATGTTACTTGAATCTGGCCACATTGTTAACTGTTTCCTAGAGCTTTATAACAAACATATCAGAAATAGCACATGTGACAGCCACATAGTGTGTCATCATGTAAACATTCAAGTGTTGACAAGGAACTCAGTACTATAGATGGCAGGATCGGTCCTCTAGTCCATCCATCCAGTAATCCAGATTCTATAGAGTATCTATGGTGTGCCATTTCTTCAGCTCTAGGTTCTGAGGATAGTGGTGAGTATGCTGTGGAGTTAGTTCCAACTCGTAGAGACCCTGCATAGGGTTTCTGAGGCTGTAAATCTATATGGGGCACCCTGGTGTGGCACCATGGGCTAATGCACTAGACTGCAAAGTCAGTTTGAACTGCAAGGTCAGCAGTTCAAGCTCATCAGCTGCTCCTTGGAAATCCTGTACAGGGTTGCCATGGGTCAGAGATGACTTGACAGCACTTAACAACAACTAAGCTTTATGGGAGTAGTTATCAACCCAATGCTTAACTCACTACACTATCAGGACTCCTTGCTGAGGATAAAATAGAGCAATTAAACACAGAGCTATACCTTGCTTAAATTTCCAGTGTAAATTGCAGTAATTAAATTGCTGCTGTGACCAATACCTATGGAAATGTATAAGATGCTATTAGAATAGAAGCAATATGTTTGGTGTGGACATAAAGCACAGAACCTATTCATTCTGTAAGTTTACATCCTAAAGTGAATTGATAACTTGAGGGCTATGAAAATGTAAGCTTACAATTCTTTAAAATGATTATCTTTTAGCTTGATAGGTGTTGTTGTTGTTGTTAGGTGCCATCAAGTCAGCACCAACTCATAGCGACCTTATGCACACCAGAACGAAACACTGCCTGGTCCTGCGCCAATCTCACAATTGTTGCTATGTTTGAGTCCATTGTTGCTGCCACTGTGCCAATCCATCTCATTGGTGATCTTCCTCATTTTCACTCATCTTCCACTTTACCAAGCACAATAACCTTCTCCAGAACTGTTTCCTTCTGTTAATGTGTCCTATGTATGAGAGATGAAGTCTGGCCATCCTAGCTTCTCAGGAACACTCTGGCTGTACTTCTTCCAACACAGATTTGTGTGTTCTTTTGGCAGTCCATGATACTTTCAATAATCTCCTCCAACACTGTAACTCAAATGCATCAATTCTTCTTTGGTCTTTATTCATTGTCCAACTTTCACATACATATGAGGTTATTGAAAATAACACGGCTTAGGTCAGGGGCTTCCTTTATGAGCTTTTCATCTGTCTTTGGAAAAATAATGACTGCAAAATTGAGGTTTCTTTATTGTAGATATTGTAAACTATTTTTCTTAAGTTTATTCTAAAACATAATTAAATTTTGGAAAATAAAATGATAAAACTTTGTGCTTTACTGATAACACTTTCTATTAGACACAGAGAATATGGTGCAAAGAAAGACACTAGTGGTGTTTGAAAAATAATGAGGCTAGTCATTTTCATATTAGATTTAGCAACTTTTTTTCCCCTTTTTTTAAGTGGTTATTATGAATTACGTGATAGTTTACAGGGGAGAACATTAGCTTTACATTCATCTTACCATATTTTATTTCATTGCCATGGTTACAATCCCCCCTCCATGCCTCATCAAACATCCAAAGGGTACACCCTGCAAACCTGCCCTCTGGTCATCAGCACACAGTCCCTCTCCCTGTCTGGGTCTAGAGACCCCAGCTGCTGAATTATCAACATTTTTGAAAGCTTGTATAAAACTAGCATTTCTTCATTCAGCTGGTAGTATTAATGGATTTAGATTGTATAATCTAGCATTAAACTAAAATTAGAAAAGTTCACTTATATAGAAGTATCTTACTCTAGTTTGCTACTGAAATATGTAACCTATTTACAATATTTGTGTTTTTTGCTAAGTGCCATCAAGTCAGTTCTGAATCAAAGCAATCATGTATAGAGTTTCCATGGAGTGGTTAGTATATTTGAACCGCCGCCATTATGGTTAGTAACCACGTGCTTATCCTATATCTCCCATATTATTATTGTTGTTAAGTGCCATCGAGTCGGTCCCAACTCCTAGAGACCCTGAATCAGGTTTACAAGGCTTTAAATCTTTGTGGGAACAGAAAGCTTCATCTTTCTCCCACAGAGTGGTTGGTGGGCTGAAACCAATGACTTTTGTGGTTCTCAGTTTTGTGCTTATCCTATAGAGCCACCATACTCCCTAAGTATATCAGTTTCCAATGGCAAAATCTTAATTAGTGTAATTGTTAATTTTCTCCTCAAATTATTATGTGGAAATTGGTATCTGCAGTGACTTCTGAACTTGTTTTTTCCTACTGTCATTGTTAGTTGCTGCTGAGTTGATTCCAACTCAAGGCAACCTATTTGTGCAGAAAAGAACTGCTCCACAGATTTTCCAGGCTGTGACCTCTCAGACTTATCTTCCTAAAGCACCTCTGGGTGGGTTCGAGTAGCCAACCTTTCAGCTGCTGCTGGTGGTGATAGTGGTGTGCTGTGGAGTTGGTTCTGACTCATAGTGACCCTAGACAGGCTTTCCGAGGCTGTAAATCTTCACGGGAGTAGAAAGCCTCATCTTTCTCCCTCGGAATGCCTGGTTGTTTCCAACTGCTGACCTTGAAGTTAATAGCCTGATTTGTAACCACTAATGCTACCAGAGCTCCTTTTTCACCTGGTAGTTAAACCATTTGTGTCATCCAGGGACTGCAGTGGTCACTAAGCTGACTGACAGATATTCTGATTTTTAAATCTCAGTTACATTCTGAGGGGAAAGTGTCTTTCCATATGTTCTACCAAGGAGTGTCTTGCTGGGACTTGACTTTCAGTTTTCCTTGGCAACTGCTTTTGGTCATATGCAATGTGATTGGTCCATGATGTCAAGCGGAACATTAGGCATTTAGCCACTAAAGATATTAAAAGCATATGTTGTTGTTGTTAGGTGTGAATCAGTTCTGACTCCTAGCAACCCTATGTACAGTAGAACACAATACTTGCCCAGTCCTGTGCTATGCTCACAATTGTTATGTTTCAGCCTATTGTTGCTGCCGCTGTGTCAGTCCATCTCCTTGGGGGTCTTCCTCTTTTAAAAGCATGTAGATATGTAGGTTAAACACTGGACCATAAGGTCTGTTTGAACTACAAGGATGGTGGTTTGAATCTACCAGCAACTCCTCAGAAACCCTACCTCGATACTCCTTGGAAACCCAACCTGACTCAATGGCACTAAACAACAACAAAGCAAAATGAGTCTACTAAGAGGCATTAATTTTTAACTATAATACTTTTTAGTATAACAAATAATGCAGTTGTCTGTTGGTACATCCAAACTTATATTGGGATGTAATATAATGACTACTGTTTTAAATGTTGTGGCTACTGTTGGCATAAGAAATGAGTTGAAATTAACAATGGGTATGAAATTAGGAATTTGAATGAGAAAATAAATTTTTAATGAAAGGTATTTATGAGGTGCTCCAACAGCAAAAACACAGAATACCAGACCAAGCAGGCTTGGGATGGTGCCAGAACTCTGAACCACATACAAAGGAATATTTAGAAGGTTAGAAGGCTTACAGCCAGTGGAATTTGTAACAGAAGCAAGAATTCCATTGCTTTCTGATTCAAGATGCTCAGCTGCTCCTGGAGCTGCCATCTTGAAAGAGACCAAGCAGGAAGGATCAGAGCAGCCACAGATGCCTAGCAGGATTGTGAAGTGAGTGGGACAGGCAGACTAAAAAGGAAATAGGCTGAAAGTTATAACCTGAGTTATGTCACAATGACCAACAGTGGCATCTTGAAATTTCTCAGAAAGAAGAGTGAAAAGGGAAGCCCATTTCCTGATCACATCTACCTGAAGGCAATAAGAAAACATAAAAAAATACCAAAACACACACCCATCTAAGTATTACAAGGCCACAGATAACTCCTGAATATGCCCCAAACCACATGACCATATCAGCACATGTCCAGAAACGAGATAAAGTGACTGAAGCAAACAAGCTGGAGGTCAACTTATATATACTCCTTACTGCAAGATGGGCAGACTTTGGAAATGCCTGAAAAAGAATTCAGAAAAATGATTATAAAATGTATCAAAACACTATACAATGGAGTTGAAAGAAATAAGGAAAAAGTCAGGAAAGCACTACAGGAACAATCAAATAAGATAGATACAGCATTGGAAACAATTCAAAACCTACAGAAAGATGTCCAAACGATTAATAATAGAATATCAGAAATGAACAATACACTGAAAGGGCAAAGGAATAGAATTGAAGAGATAGAAGCCAGAACTAGTGAGCTAGAAGATAAATCTCTCAAACACTACTAAGATAGAAAAGCAAACACAAAAGATTTAAAAAGTCTGAAGAAGGTCTATGATTCATGTTGGACAACATGAACTGGAATAACTTAAGAATTATTGGCATTCCGGAACAGGAACAATCACACAAGTCCACAGAGGAGATAGTTGAAGAGCTGCTGGAAGAAAATTTTCCTAAAATCCTGAAAAGCAGAAAGATAAGCATTCAAGAAGCTCAACAAATCCCAGGAAGGATAGACCCTAAAAGACAATCACTAAGACATATAATAATCAAGCTTTCCAAAATCAAAGATAAGAAGAGAATCTTGAAAGCAGCTAGGGAAACGAGAAGTGTAACATACAAAGGCAAGCAAGCAAATCAGATTAAGCTTAGATATCTCAACAGAAACCATGCAGACAAGAAGGCAATGGGGAGACACATGTAAAACTCTGAAAGACAAAAACTGCCACCCAAGAATCCTCTACCCAGCAAAGCTGTCAATCAATCAAATAGGATGGTGTAATCAAAACATTCCAGAATACACAGAAGCTAAGGGATTTTGCCAAAGCCAACCCTGCTCTGAAAAACATCCTAAAGGAAGTTATGTGGATTGAGAACCAACAAGAACAGACAACAACTAGAGAATGACGTAAATGGCAGCATTACCCTGAACTCAATAGACAAATAGAAGAGTCAAGAACAGATTGAATGATAAGAACAGAGGATCTAGGAGGTCATTCTGTGATGAAAACAATTACAGTGTGAAAGAAGGTAAACACAGAGGAACAGAGATCCAGGTGGTGGGAAGGTCAGGTAGATTATAGGATAAAATAGACTTGTCTTAAATGGAGGGAAGAGTTAGTGGAATATAAGGTAACCACAACAGTAGGGTTGGGGTAGGGAATTTACTTTGGGTATTGGGGAGGGAATACATGAAGGGGAAGAAGGCAAAAGAACAAGATAGATAGGGGAAAACTGAGACACGTTTGCATGTCCTAAGTGGGACAGAGTTAAATAGTGATGCATGCTCAAACTTGGAACGACAGGGCTCTGTGATACAGGGATCGAGGCATAGCTTGAAGAGGGGAATTAATAGTAAAACGCTTGATTGTCTTATGAATATTGGTTTAACTTGCCTACTATTGTAAAATAGATACTTGAGTGGGATAGAAAGGAATGTTGGGAAACATGATTAGAGATAACTTATAAGCCTGTTTTCAGCCTATAACTGATTGGAATACCTAAAAGGGGTTCTAGAACTTGCCCAGTGAAATAGGCCTCTTACAAAGCCTTTGCAGATAGGACGTTAGGTGGGATCCAGAGTCCCATCCAGAACCTTCTGAGGTGGGACATTCCCACTAGCAAGGACAAGTAGACCAGCCGGAACAGCTAGAGTGACAGAAGATACATCTTCAAAGAAATATCATCAGGAAAAACCCAAAATAAAAATGTCAACAAGACTGGCTACTATGAGAATAAGCAAGCTGTTTGTCAGGAAGCCCTCAAGGCAAGCAATCAAGTTCCTTCAGGACAAACTCCCCTCTAAGACTGAAACTCAAAGGGAACACACAAACAAGCATGTAAACTTGCTGGCAACCACATTGGTCTACTGGTGAGTGGAAGAGGGGGATAAACAGCAATGAAGAAATGGGCTGAGTTCAACCCTAGTCCATTGACTCCTGTTGACCTGGAGATGAGAGAGAGGAGAGGAAGGGCTGCTTGGTTCAGAGTGTGGTCAAACCTGATGACACTTGAGCCCATGGACAAGGACTTAGCCACAGAGGGCTAGAGCTGAGAGTGAAGCATTCAGCTGATATGAAGTGAGGGGAGAGGCACAAGAACACCCAAACTTGCAGACAGTACCCATTTGACCTAGCCTCGATGGCTGGATAATCAGAACTCGACTAGAGGAAGATTACAAAAAAAAAAAAATTTTTTTTTTGATAAAGGAAACAAGGGTAAATTGCTATAATTTGATGAACCTTATTTATACTAAGAGAGGTAGTAACTCTAAATACGGACAGAGGGAAGGAGTCTTCACATCAAGTATCAATGCTATCCCCTCTGTACACAGTGTAAATAGGGATGGGCAACTTAGACATTGGCTACCTAAAATGAGGGGATGATAAAGGCATGAAGTGACTGGCTTACAAAGTTTCAAGAGGGAGTTTAGTTTAAGAGTATGGGGGGAAAGAAAGAGTCCCCACTGAATAGATTTCATCTTATTGAGATGGGTCTGGTGAAAAAAGATGGTGATAAGATTTGTATGATTCAGTAGTGAATAATTGTGACTGTCACAATTGTAAAGGTAGAAGTTTTGTAACAAAAACAGAGGAGTGGTTAATCTTACAGTCCAGAAACAGAAGACCCTAGGACCATAAAGGGAGAAGTGCACAAGCAGAATGCAGGACCTTATCCAGAGAAGCAGCGACGCCAGAGATGGAGGCATGGAGAAGGGGAGCAGCTGAGGACTCTAGATTCATGGCAAGAGAGGGACTAAGAGGTGGTGGCCAGGAAGCAGACTTGCAGAATGTGCCCTTGGAGATGTAAATTATTATATATACAAAAAAGGTATTTATGATGGTGGAAAGGAAAAAAATGTTTTCAGTTCATTATTAGGAAAGGCATTTTAATGTGAAAAATAAAATATATTATCTTACAAGTTCAATTAAACTTAAGAATTTTTAACATATAAATCACTAGGGGTTATTTGAAGGAATCTGTGGTATATATTTAAAAATAAATGTAGTGATAATCACTAATCATGTGATACTAATATATAACATTTTATGTGAAATAGATATTACTAGCAACATAAAGGATAGTTCTTGTTTTCTTTACTGAATAAACAAGAAATAATAGAGCAAATCCCATTCATTGACTCTGAAAATTCTTATTGAGAACCTGAATATACTGGGCACTGCATTAGACACTAGGGACATAGTCTTGAACAGAGTGATGTGACCCTTAGTTAAGTGATTATATAGTGACTTGTGGCATTATTAACTCAAAGCAGCTACATCTTAATGATACCTTAATGAGAATTCATCTGTACTATTATGATTTTATCATTTACCTTCCTTGTGAAATGAGGTTATTTATTTTGATATAAAAACTAAACAGAAATTCTATGAGAATAGATCTTCTCAATCAGCAGCTGAAATACTCTTGTTACTTGTATAGCTTATTTACGACAAGAAATTGCTATGGAACTATCTTGTCCATCTGTTTGATGCTTTAACAAGAAAGTGTATTCATGGAAGGAGAATGGAAGGAATTACTTTTTTTTTTTTTCTCCTCACTTTGGACCTCATATTTTCTACCATGGTTTGAGTATAATATTTGAATATTACTGTGTTTTAATCCTACATTAGAACACTCTCTCAAATTTCCATCAACCACCTGAGGGTGGTATCTTTATATATGTCACAAAATAGGTCTAATCAGATAAATGTCATGTTCGTTATTATCTGCTACATAATACTGTGTTCTTTATTTTTGAGATAACGAAATATGTGAATATGAGCAGAACATACTCACAATGCTTGTTACATACATCTCAAAATTGTCCTGTCTAATTCACAAAGCTGGTTCAAATGAAATAGTCGAAGAAAGGTGCTGAAATTATATATATATAACAGTACAAAGAGCTGTTACCATTATTACTAAGCAGTGAAATCATCAGCCACTCCCTGAGACCACACAGAGATCTCATAGAGGGAATCTCTCAACCCAGGTTACCTCAGCAGCATGCTCAGCCTCAGACTATCTCAGGAAATAGATGTTTCTTTCTTTATCCCATCTTTATCCCATGGAAGATAAAAACAAACCTATCAAGAGTAAGTGTGGGAAAGAAAATATGTTGATGTTAAATAAGTTTCCCTGCAGAAACCTCATTGGAGGATTTCTTCCTATAATTTATTGTTGTTAGAATCCTTTATTACATCTGTATTATGTTTATGTAGCACTATTTGTTACTTTATCCATTATACTTACAAAGAATGTTTGCTTCTGTCTTAAAATAGTCATTATCTATTTCTTCATAACTAATAGGTCTCAGATGACTTGACGGCACTCAACTACAAATGACTAAGAGAAAATGATTTGAATACTATTAGTGTGGTGTCATCTGGCCACTACTATTACTATTAGTTCTATTAGGATTAATCAAGTGTTTATTAAAAAGTTACTATCTATATAACATTTACTAATATGAATGTTATGGTGTCTTAAAAGAATTATGTTTTTGCTCGGGAAATACGAAAATGTATTGTTCTTTTTTGCCTGTGTCACGTAAACCTCTGCTTAATACGACTCTATACACAATGGAAATTACAACCATGAGAAATACACTGGGACTTGAGGCAGAAAATTTGATACCTCGTTCTTCTCTGCCACTAATGGAGGATCTTAAATATAGGAACTTACTAAATTTCTGAGACACCTTAGCATCTTAGTTGCCCTATTGTATGCCAAATATTTCCACATATTATATAACATTCCTTCACTTAGCAAGGAAAATGTAAAATTCCTTAAGTTTGCCTAATTCTCAAACTAATTCCTTTGTTAGTTAATTACTATTTAGAAACATCTTAAGATTATTTTTCAAGTAAACATTTTTAACAGGTACCACTTGACTTTTATAAATGAGGTTTAAGTAACTAGAGTAGTCATTGCCTACTCTGCCATTTGTTAATTCTATAGGAACTTACTAGTTATTCAAGTAGTGTCAGGATAGCTCAGATTAATCTACTGATTCATTAGCATGTAGAGTGTAGCATTTTAAGGGAAACATGATAAAATAAGCATGCCTTTATATATGTGTGTGTATATAGGCAGACTTAAGGAATTTTACATTTTCCTTTGTGATGTGGCGCTGCCCGTAAATGGGCTAACCTGCAAAGTCAGTTTGGGCCATAAAACCGGCAGTTCCAGCTCACCAGTTGCTCCTTGGAAACCCTGTACAGGGTCGCTATGATTCGGATACCGACTTGATGGCAGTTAGTAACCAAAATGTATGTATATGTGTGTGTGTGTTTGTAAATGTATGCATGTGCACTCACACTTGAAGGGCCTTCAAGACCCCAAACCTAGACTCTTGCAGCACTGGATCATGTATGTAGTTTACAGGCAGTTTAGCAGAGGACATGGCTCTGGAGGGGAACCTACTCTCAGGCTGTGTCTGGTGGTCAGTTAGGCAGGCTGTGACAGCAACCACCAGAGACCCTGGGCTCACACAGGTGAAACAGTCGATGGGGCTGTGTATACTCTGCTCCCTCCTCACTGGCTGCCTGTCATTCTGCTCTCACCAACACACTCTTGGTTACCACCGCTACCAGAACCCAGTCCCCCACCCCCACCTCCGCCTCCACTAGCACTTGTAGATGTGGCAGGAGCAGAAGCAACGAAAACAACCAGAAGTGAGCTCCCATTAAGTTTGAATTTGGTGTTCAGACAAGGTCAAATCATGTAACATTCTGTTTAAAAACATCTGGATGTTCAGTGACACTTGCCTGTATGTATGTATGTACGATTGCCACACACAAGTTTCTCTTCGTAATGCGCTTGCTTGTCTTAGTGATGGTAAGGAGTCTTGGTGTAGTGATGTAGGATAAGCATTGGACTGCTAACTGCGAGGTTGGCGGTTCAAACCTACCAGCCACTTCTCAGACACCCTATACTGGGTCTTTATGAGACTGGAGTCCTGGTGTAATGCTGTGGGATATTGCGTAGGACCGCAAGATCAGTTTGAACTGTAAGGTTGGAGGTTCAAATTCACCAGCTGCTCCTTAGAAACCCTATACAAGGTCGCTGTGAGTCGGAACTGATTCGAAGTCACTTAACAAGTGAGAACTAACTCTCCACTTTACAACAGTCAGTAAGGTGCCTTCAAAGAAAGGGTCAGTCAAAACAGCAGCTTCCAAGGGGATCTGCCAGGCCAGTTCAAGTCAAGGCAGAGAGGTCAGTTCTTAGGTTACAATGATTTTTTTTTTTGTTTTTTTTTTTAGGGGACTTCAAAGAGGTACATTTTTTATATTTTATTGAAGGTCACAGGATGGCCATGGGAGCTGATTAGGAAGAGGTTTTAAGAATTTTTTTTTTGTTTTTTTCAATTATGACTCTGCACCTGTTCATTCTGTGAGGGTGACCAGGGTTGTTCTAGGAGAATTTCATTGGGAAACCATACACCCTCCACTGGACAACCATGATTTTGCCCCTTCTGATTTCTCTTTGTTCACTAATCTCAAAGAATATTTGAAAGGAACATGATTTGAATCCCTCGAGGATACCACGACTGACATTTTGATGAGGTGTAAATCAAAGAGTGCAGGTAAATGTTAGAGATGGAAACACAGCCTTTGGAAAGATACAGATCTAGCTGGAAGATATGTCAGGAAACAACAGCTTCACATTTTTAGAATTTTCTTTAAATAAAAGTTTCTATGATTTTGTAGTAGTGGTTTCTGCATTAACCTCACATATCTGTGTGTTTGTATATAGAAAGGTTTGGCAGTCTCCTTTAGAAAATCAACCCTTGAAAACCGTTGTGGAATACAGTTCTGCTCTGAAATGCATGAGGTTGCCAGGGGTTGGAATCAACTCCATAACCACTGGTTTTTATATGATTTGTTTGAGTATGTGTACACGTAGACTGGGTCTGCTCTGTCTGGTGATCTCGCTGAAGCACTTAAACCATTCACTTCTGTTGAAGAGGAAATCAAAAAGTCAAATCGGATTCATACTCATAGGGACTCTGTAGGGCAGAGCCAAACTGTGCTCCCACAGGGTTTCCAAGGCTGTCCTCTTCTCAGAAACACGCTGTAAGGTTTTTCTCCCATGGAGTGTCTGGTGGATTCCAACCAGCTGTGTTTTAGTTCGTAACCAAATGTTTACCCACTGCACCACCAGGGCTCCTTCCTTAAAAAGAAGGAGTGGTTATTAGAACCTTTCACTCTTGGGAGTTGCTAATCGAAGCATTAGTACAATAATAATGTAGCTGTCTATGCCCTGATGTTCTTATTACATTCAAAATAGAGTCAAATGAATGTTGGGAGGAAAATGCAATATAGGTCTAGTCATCATTAGAAATTTGTTGGCAAACCTGTTAGACTACCAGATGCTATTATTGTTAGAATAACTTATAGATAAATCAGAGAATTAAAGTAGGTACATTTTATAGGCTTACTAGAAGATTTAAGAAGTTGTTTATTATGAGCTGCTTCATTTTAAGTATTAGGATATCACAGGAACTTTGAATATAAACATTTTGAGGACAAGGATGATAATCGTATGAAAGAAGACTAAGTTCCTAAGCGAACACAATTAACATAAATCAAACAATGTTTTCTTTGGAACATTTGCTTACGGTGGTATCCTGGGGAAAATAGGAAACTGTATATCATTGAGCAATTGTTAAGTGAATTGTTAAGCAACAGGAAATGTAAGGGCAAGAACCAGCAAAAATGGCATCTCTAAATGCTGTGAGAAAAAGGTGACTAATAGACAACACCACTTTATGCTGTAGAATGCTTTTTTATTTTTTTGGCGTTGAATTTAGATTTATTTATCTATTTATCTGTGTGGTCAGTTCTTTTTTCCCTTCCTTTTTTAAAAATTATGAATTGAATGAAGGTTTACAGACAGCATCATCAGTCTTGCATTCAACAAATCATCCACATTGTTTCATCTCAAGATTGCAATCCCTTCATGTAACAATGTTTGTCTTGCTTCCTCCCTGTGATTACCCATGTACAAATATCATCTTTCAAACACTTACATAGCATACTTTTTTATAAAAGGGGGGAATAAGTGGTTGACTGCCCTTCTGTAGTGGAGGTGCATGTGATTGAATAGATAAGTGGCTTAAGAAAGTCCTTCTGGTTCAAATGTACCTCCGTCATATACTTTACCCATTAGAATTTCATATATATTTTTATGCAAGACATATTAATCCAAGTAGCTCTTTTCATTTTAAACCAGTATTGGTCATTTACTTAAAATACTTGAGTACTTACTAAGTATAAAATAATTGTGTTAACAAGCACAGTAGTCTTTTTGCTGTTGATACAACATGCATACTCGTAAACCTTACTTTCTGTATAAGCCTGATTCAGATAAGGAATAATTTGAACCATGGGTAATTTTTGAGAGTCCAGACCTAAATAGTGTGTATAATGGAAAATCAGAGGGCAGCAGGAATTTTTTGAGAAAAGGGCAGCACATAAAATAACTTACTCTGCGTTTGTTTGACGTATCTACGGACTCATATTTCTGCTTCCTTGCTTTGCTGTATTTGGTGCATAGTAGGGTGGTGGATAGTATTGTATTTTTATGTACATTAGAACAGACTTAGTTTCATAAATTATATTTCCAGCATCTTGAGGTTTTTTTTAAAAAAAGTGAAATTTTTCATACATACACAAAAGAAATTAGTATAACACCCCACATATCTATCACTCCAAATTATCAATTAGCAAAATTTTGTCACATTAGCTTCATCAACTTTTACCTCAACTATTTTAAAGCAGATGTCAGACCTCAGTTCTTCTCCCTTCTGCATTCTTTGGTCTATGTCTCTTTATTAAAAGGCATTTTAAAAATATAACCGTAACATTAATAATTACTTTTCATCACCTAATATTGTATCCACAAGGATCCCTGTGGTGTAGTGGGTTGTGAATTGAGCTACTAATTAACTACAAGTTCAGCGTTTTGAATTTACAAGCTGCTCTGAGGAAGGAAGATGAGGCTTTCTACTCCCATAAAGATTTACAACCTCCGTAACCTTATACAGGGCCACTGTGAACTTGCCTCTATGACATAACCCCCCCCCCCCCCCCCAGTATTGTATCCATACTTCGTTTTCCCTGTGCTTGTCTCAGACATGGCATTTTCCATTTGGATTTTGGATTCAGAATCCAGATATGATCCATATCTGGCATTTGGTTGTTAGACTGCTCTCTATATCCCCACCACTTATTTACCACCACTTATTTACCTTTTCCTTACCTTTCCTGCCTTCCTTCATTCCCATGATTTACAAGCTTGCTAAAGAACCTGGCTAAACTGTCCTGTAGAATATCCCCTATTCTGGATTATTGTTGTTGGTTTGTGTATTAACTTGCTCCTCTGACCTCTAAATTTTCTGAAAATGACAAGTTAGCCCAAAAGACTTAATCTGATTCAGGTTGTTTTGTTTGTGGAGGTGTAGGGTAAAGGAATATATTCCACATGGGTGTTGTTTCATCATATTGCACCCTGATAGGAAACATACACTGTGTGCTTGCCACACTGTTGTTGTTAAGTGCCATGGAGTCCGTTCTGATTCATAGTGACCCTGTATATGGTTTCAAAATTGGTCAATGGCAGCAGCCTGATCTCACTATTGAGGAATTTCCCGCAACTTTTCTTCCCATGGTTTTATCCATTGCTGATGATTGCCTGAACCAGTTGTTTCATTAAGGTTTGTGAGATAATGAATTGCTTTCTTCTACGTCTACATTTATTAGTTGAATTCTTTCATAAGGAAGAAATTGCCCTTATAAATATTGGTTTTCTGGTTTCTGTAAAATAGTTCCAATAGTTCATTTTAAAAAGTCCTGGTGTTTTTAATGTTGTTGTTGCCATTGAGTCGATTCTGACCCATAGTGACCCTGTATAGGGTTTCCCAGGAGCAGCTGGTGTCTATTAAATACCTAGTTTAATATCCAAGGATGCCTTGTGGTATAGGGATCCTAACATAACAATGAGATCCTACATGATGTTAAGGATTTTTTTAGAATGAAGATATTTGTTACTTGATTTTTACAAACACTGTCAATATTAGAATGGCTATACATAGCATATACAAAATGGGAGTTGGGGACTATTGCTGGTTCTGCTTGGTCAAATAAATTGACTGTTTTGTAAGAGGGTTGGTAATGAGTTGAGATTCAAGGACTAGAATGCTGCATTAAGTCAGCAAGCTGAACAGTATCACCTAGCATAGCAGTAACGTGAGGAGGGATGATTTAGTTTGCTAAAATCATTTGTATTTAATATTGTTAATGAACAAAGTCTGATGAAGAAAAACTCATACCAAAATACTGTATTTTAGATGACATGATCAATTATGTAGGAAATCTAAGACAGTTTCAAAACCACTTACAAGCAATAACAACTAAAGTTCAGTACATAGGAGTACCATATTTCTATACTGTCTTTTTTTGATGGGAGAAGACGCTAGTCAGAATGGTAGCAAACAAAATACGCTACTTAGCAATCAATTTGAGACATGTTGGACCTATTAAACATAGCAAAACATATTAGAAAAAAATGTCAACATTTCAATAAAGGAAAAGAAACTACGCGAATCATGAGAATGTTGCTAAATTATTTTATTACAACGAATTTATAGAATTTTAAGTTTCCTTTTAATTATTAAAACTTACAGCATTTTATTTTACAATCATTCTACAGTGACAGGGTTTCACACTACTCACTATCAAGCAATTTGCAAAATACTGGTAATGCTACAGGGATAGATGTGGAATACACATACTAAATGAGACCTCTTTGTTAGAGATTCACATTTCATTCTTTGAACCTCTGTCTTCTTGGTCTGTGATAGTCAAGAGGCATGCCTTTCATCCTGTGACTTATGCAAACCCTGTCACTTGAGTGTGATCTCATGTTTCTCTGCCTCTGCCTGTGTGAGACCCTCTTTTCTGCTAGTGTCAATACATATGTGACATCAGTCCCTTTAATAGTTTTAAAAAGTTAGGATTTTGTTAGTGTAGAAGCTGAGTAGATGATATAACCACCATATTCTTCTCCTAATGTTTGTGCAAAGAACTGTGGTAGCATAGTGGTTGCAATTCGGGTTGCGAACCTCAAGGTCAGCACTTCAAAACTACCAGCTATTACGCGCGAAAAGGATGAGGCTTTCTGCTCCCATAAAGATTTACAACCTCGGAAATCCTTTATAGGGTTGCTATGAGCTGGAACCAACTTCACGGCACATGAACACCACCAGTGTTTGTGCAGAAAAATACTGTCTCCATATTCATGCTTCCTCTTCTACTCACATGCTTTCCTAAATTAATACAATTGCTTTCTTAAGAGAAATTCTGACAAGTAATTTTTCCCCTCCTATTGTACAATGTGGACTGCTAAAACAGTCTGAGGAATCTAGAACCAGTCCTATCGCCCTACAGCAACTTACTATATGATAAAACATTATTTTATAAAAGAGGGGTCACTGAAAGGGTACTCATTCAGTAGGACTGGATATACAGCCATAGGGATTAAAGATAGAAAAGAGCACAGAGTATTGTCATATTTTATATTTGGATCTTTTAGTAGAACTTCATAAAGAAATTATATACTTGAGTATTTAAAAAAATTAGTTTTGTTAGATAAAACCTTATAGTTAAAGGGTCACAGAAGATTCTGGAAAATATCTGTATGCAAAGTTGTTTAAAAAAGTGATGGTAGCTGAAATAATTATATCTTATTACAGAAGATGCAAATTTGAGACATTTGGATCCCAGTTTCCAAACCCAAACCCGTTGCCACCAAGTCAGACTTTGACTCATAGTGATCCTATAAGATAGAGTAGAAACTGCCCTCTAGGATTTCCAAGCCTATCAGTTGTTAGTGGAAGAAACCGCCACGTCTTTCTCCCACAAAGCAGTTGGTTGCTTCAAACTACTATCACCCTTTTGCTTAATGGCAGAGCCCTTGACCACTGTGATCAACGAGTGCTACTCAGATGTCAATATAAAAAGTAGAAAAGAATATGACGAGATTGGTGTGGAGCTGCAGGATGATGCACTGGACCACACGGTCAGTTTGAACTGCAAGGTTGGTGGTTCAAACCTACCAACTGCTGCTCAGAAACCCACTACAGGGTTGCTGTGAGTTGGAACTGACTCCACATCACTGATGAGCAACAATCATATGAATCGAAATAATCAAGAAATATGAAAGAAATTTACTCATGTGTTGTTATTAAGTATTGTTGAGTTGACTCAGACTTGTAGCGTCACTGTATAGGGTCTCTGAGGAGCACCTGGTGGGTTTGAACTACTGCCATTGTGGTGTACTTGTTATAAATCTAAAAGATTATGAGTGACTATTTTTATTCATTATATTAAAGGAACTAAGTTTTTTTGTTTTATTTTTTTTAAGGAATTAATATTGACAAGATTAGCAATGATAACAAACCCTTTTGGAAGTAATACAGGAATTTATCATTAAGAATTTATTCATTTCTAGGAATTTCTCAGTATATATATATATACATATATATATAGTTAAAATTGTAAGCTTATATATATACACATATAAAGAATCAATTTAGGGACTAATTATAAAACATTAGTATGAAGTATATTGACTTTTTTATTATTATTTTTGTGGACTCTAGAACAACACGGTCCAATAGAACTTTCAGTAATGATGGAAATAACCTATAATCTTCACTGTCCGATATGGTAGTCATTAGCTGTATGTGCTTACTGAGCACTTGAAATGTGTCTAGGGTAACTGAAGAACTGAATTTTTAAAATTTTATTTAATTTTAATTATTTAAATGTAAAGACATGGGGGGCTAGTGTTGAAAAGTGCAGCTCTGGAAATAGGGAGAAATTTCTGGTGTAAATAAAAATAAAATATTAAATCTATGTGTCATCATAATTAAGTATGTAATACCTGTGTGTACATGTGGAAAATTATGCACAGAATTAAATTAGTTACTTTCCGACCAAAGTTAAATGAGTAATATTTTTTTAAATGCTGAAATTTTCAAAGATGAGAGAGAATATGCAGTGTTCAGCATGCACTGTTAAGTGAGGTAGCTTATAGCTCCATGTGAAAATTCAAATTAATTAAAATGAAGCTGTTAATTTAGTTACTCAGACATACTCGGTTCAATAGCCACATGTGGCTAACCTTTACTACTTTGGACAAAGAAGAGACAGAACATTTCAAGCTGTTGATATAATTCATTAGTAAAGCATTTCAACAGGCACAGGTGAATTAAAACTACAGGTTGGATCCAATAAATAGTAAAGAATAATTAAGTGCTATGCTTAAAACTTAGATCACCCTCTACCCACTACTGTTAGGTCTTTCAGATTCGCAGAGACCTCCACCCTCTGCCCTCCATGTTGTTGCTGTTGTTAAGTGCCGTCTAGTCGGTTCCGACCCATAGTGACCCTCTATAGGGTTTCCAAGGGTGTAAATCTTTATGGGAGTAGAAAGCCTCATCTTTGTCCCGCGGAGCGGCTGGTAGTTTCGAACTACTGACCTTAAGGTTCGCAGCCCGATTCGTAACCACTACGCTACCAGAGTAAAACTCCTTAGGATGTCAGTTGCAACCTGGGGTTGGCAGCCAGATTCTTTTCCTCTTGTGCTCCTAAGGCTCTTTATAATTTAGATCAGTGCTCTTTGAAATGGGTCATCTTTGTGTAGGTGCTGACTTGTTACCAGCCTATAACTAAATGTTTTATTTGTCTAGACACTTTTATAGCAATGTGATATTGCTGTAACACATCTTGTTGAAGAGTTTACCAATCTGATTCTTACCAAAGTAGCATGAAACATATTATGTAGTATAAGCTCAGTGCTTGTCTTAAGCGATAGTCCACAACTAAGAAGCCAGGATGGTTTGGGCTGGCGGAGCCCTTCACTACAGTATACAAAATCTTGGGCAATGAGAAAGTATATTTAAAGCATTTTTGTAGGAAACGTCAATGAGTTGTTAGTGGCAAAATACTGTATATTTTGTAAATGAAATTTAAAAATTGGAAACTAAATCTCAATGTGGTAAATTTTTTAGACTTCATCTCTCCTGCTAGTGGAAATGAGACCAAAAAAAAAAAAAAAAAAAAATCATTGTCTACCAATGTGAATAAGGACTTTAAAGGAGTTTCTCATCAGTTCTGTCTCTGGAACGTGTTTCCTTTTTCATTATTCTTCATGTAGGAGATTATTGTAAAAGGAATGTTTTTCCATTATGTCAACATTCCCACCTTTGTATTGCTTTTACCCTTATTTAGTTCCTTTTGGCATATTGCTGCACTTATTCTTTGTAACTATTCTCAATCCTTTCCCACAAAATTAGTCTTGCATGATGTACAGAATAGGACAATTTTCTTACAATATTAGCTTTTATTAAACTTTTGTTTTAAAAACTCTTCATATTACATTTAAGCCTGATTTCTTGATATGAAAAGCATGATCTGACATAACCAAAATATAATCTATCAATTAAAGCATTATTTTGACAATACAAAGGTAAACAAATTACCCATTGACTGCAGTTTCTTTATATTGGCTTTTACTCTACATTCTGCCTTCACGTTGGGTCTCTGTAATTTGGAATTGACTCTATAGCCCACAACAGCAACAACACGCTGAAATGCATGCTATGCACTGCCTAGTTTAAGGATCAATTCCAGGTGTGTGGAATTTAGGGTCCAATTAGATCAGTATTTTCTAACAGTTGTTTCTTCTAATGCATATTGGATTTTAAAATAATTACACACTTTCAGTTCTGTCATTACGATAGATTTTTGTGTCAATGGTTTCAGCATCTTCTCCCTAATTTCTTAAATTTGCTAAAAAGAGTTGATGAAACACTTAAAGAAAATCAGTTTCTTATTTTTTTAATGACAACCTGTAAGTTACAGAAAGACAGATAAATAACTAGCACCCACCTTGTCCTATTTAAATGCTGGGTTTTCGTTTTAAGATCGAACAAGAGGTACATATTAAAAATAATATACGAAGGGGATTCAAAAAGTTCTTGGAAATGTTTCATTAATTCCAGTTTCCCATGAACTTTTTGATTCCTTATATGAATCCTTATATGAAATTTTAAGTACCAAATAGCATCCTGGGATTTCATCTTCAAGGTATATTAATGATTTACTTTGGCAGAATTATAGGTAATCATTTTATCACATGGTTTATATTGACCTACTTTCCAGAAGTTGAAAAATAATGACTACTGAAATAATGCTGCTTCTTACCCAAATTTATATTCGTATTCTTATAGATGATACTTGCTGACCACTCAACAAGTAACCAGCCAGGTTGACAGTTAAACATCTACCGACATTTACTTATATTCTAATCACTAACTTGCTATTCAATTTTATACCACTTAACATAAAAAGCTTTTCCTGTGAGTTATCAGTCAATTACATATACTCTTGTTTTTCTATAAGTTAAATATCTTTTAAATGAAATTGATTACTTTTGATATTTGAACAATCCAAACTTTTCCCTTAGTTATCTCAACTTCTCATCTGGTGGTTCAATGATGGGAAAAGGTGAACTAGTAACTTAAGGTTTGAGATTTTAAGGAATTAAGTTTAACGCATGCAGTATTCCTTAGGAAAGATTTTTTTTTTTTTTTTTTTGAAGGAAGAGTGTGATTATTTTTGGATACACATGATTCTATTTGATTTCTTTCTTCAGAACCTGAATTTGACAATATGGAAGGATGAACTTTCAAATTGGGCTGGTCTCTCAGTATAATCTTTTACTCTTCTCTCCTCCTTCAGGAAAATCTTAAACTTCCACCATAAGAAGATTAAAAAGAGATCACTCCTGCACCAAGAAAGATCTGCAGATCTTTTTCAGTGTTCTTGGAGGTGTGGGGTGTGAGAGCTTGATCAGTTTGTGTCAGCCACCTTGTTCTCTAAAGGTAAGCACTGTGTAGTGAGCGCACACTCATGGGCCCATGCTCCTAACGGATGACTGGTTTTGGAATGCTCCATTGAGGGGTTGAGACCATCAGACCCTCACAGGAGGGGCCCAGGCAGCCAATCATGTGTGGTCAGGGAGTCACACACATCCACTAACAGGGGATTTGAACTTTGTGGAAGAGAAGCACATCTGACCAGATGGTGGATGTTCTCTTGTTGCTTTGTTTTGATTTCTTTTTTTAAATCCCAGTTGTAAACAACCCTTGTCTTCCAGTTTGCTGTGCATCTAGATACTTTAATAACTCTTATGGTTGATTCCTTATCAGGAATCCTTCCTAGAGGCTTTGAGAGATGCATTCAAGAATCTTGAGGCAATGACAATATTAAAGTAGTATTGTTACACTCTGGCCTAAATTGTCATATCAGCTATAAAGATTGCTTCTCTTCATCTTTTTGAAGCTATCTTACATCTTACTTCAAGTAAAGTTTTCCAGGCTTCTTTTCATCTATATTGAGCTTCAGAAGGTGTGGCAGCAAAGGCCTGTTTAACCTTTGAGAGGTATATGGTCATAACATTTGTTATATCAGGTCCTGATTGGGGGGGAAAAATCTCCTTTAAAACCAGCAACTTTTCCCTGTTTTCAGGAAATGAGAAGTTTATATATTAGTTCTACCAAGGAAGCTTTTTGAAAGATAAGTAAATTAATGTCTCAGCTCTAAAGTTTGCCATTAGAAAACCTTTCTTTTCTGTTATTTTGTGCAGTTTATTAACACCCCCTCACCATGTCCCATCCTAAGTAAAATGTCATTTGAGTCTCATTCCTTGAATATGAATCTGGAAGCCTGCCTATTATGAATATGCAGTCAACATTAGAAGCAGGCTACAATTACCTAAGAATAACTGTTACATCTAGAGACTAAATGTCTAACAAAACATTTCAGATTATAATCCCCCAAGATACTGTGGTACTAAGTATGAGAATTTCAGGTTCCGCTGACTTTAAATCTGTTCACTTTCACCTACACTCATCTTTTATTCCCTAAAGTTCTTAAAGTGATCTTGGACAAAGTGTGAACTTCTAATACATCATTCAATTTAAGAAAAATTTGCTGATTTTTGTCTTGTCAGCGCTATCTATCTTTGATATGTCAAATTTTATTATTCTTTCCAAACCATTGTTCTTCCTGTATCTGTATAATAAAAGGTCCAAAGGAGGAAATAACTCTGTGGTTGCTGTTAGAATGAGAAAAAGAAATACTTAGGGAAACGTCCAGAACTAATTGACTTTTTGTTTGCAGATAGTTGAAGAGTGGTAGCTAGTCTTGCTTATGGAAACTGCAGGAAATATTTAAAGATTTAATTCTTCAAAGTAGATATAATACAGGTTTTTGTTTGAGAATAGTGTGTGAGTGCTTAAAGATAATCAATATTCACAGATACAATTTTTCTTTGAAATTTTATTTGTGAGAATATAAGAAGTGAAGTATTTTTAGTCTTCATAACAACACAGAATAGAATGAACAAATGATTAATTCTTTGGGCCATTTGAGAAAAACCTTTGATTTAAAACCTCAAGCCTTCTAAAATTGTAAGAATAAATATAAGGGATATAAGAATTTTGTATTTACAAGGGTTCTTCAACAGTTCATATAAAATTCTCATTATCTTTTAATTCCATTTTTGCCAAACTTTTTGAAGCGCCTTCATAGGTTATTATTTTCTATGAAAGCGAAAGCTTTATTATAGCTGATTTTTTTTTTTTTTAATCAAAAAAGATTTCTACCTTCTCTATCCTGTACCTTCTGTTTAAAATGAGCTTTGTCTTATGAGAACAGTGGCAACGTGTTTTGGAAAAAGAAAAGTTTATTCCACCATTCTAGAACAAGTACCCTAATTTCACATATGTAGTATATGTAGATAAAATGAAGAATATTAAGATACTCCTTTTTGTATCTAAAATAGCAAAAATAAGATCTTGTCCCAATATTTTTTATTAATAACTATGTCATCTCTATTCACATTAGGCAAAAAAATAAGAAATTGCTTGAGTGAAAATTCAACATAATTGGTTAGAGTTATTCTTCTGTTGAAACTGGGTTCTGGGGAATATTTAATTTTTACATATACCAAAGATTTACAGTCTCCGAAGCCCTAGCCAGGGCTGCTATGAGTTGGACTTTACTCTGTGGCAGTGGGTTGGGTATATATTTATAAACTAAATCATATACATACATGGAGATTTCAAAAGGTTTGTGGAAAAATTACATTATCATTTAATGCCATTTTTCCGTGAACTTTGAAGTCCCCTCGTATCTATATACTGATGTTTATTTCTTCTTTTGAATTATGTAAACTGATTTGTCACATTTCAGATTTTTCTCTCACTAGTATTTGGTGTTATATGTTTTATTTATTTTGTTATGTTTGAAGTTCCCATAGCCAGTTCCTGAAAGCAGTTTTTATTAGAAATTTAGTGTCTTTGATACTGTCATGCTCCCTACCTGTTCCAGTGGCTACAGTGAGGTGAGGGAGACAGTTCTGTCTTTTCAAATAATATTTTAGGGAAAGAACAAAGATAGTCTAGCCTGAACCCTTTCCCTGGAGCCTTCTAGACAAGCACTGTCAAATGGAAATTTAATATGAGCTACAAATATGAAGTACATTTGTAATTTTAAATTTTCTAGTAGTCAAATTAAAAAAATTAAAAGAAACTAATAAAATTAATGTGAATAATGTTTCATTTAATCTAATATACTCCCAATATTAATAAGTAAAAATATAAAAATTGTCCTCAATATCTCATTTTTTCCCCCATACTAAGTGTTTGAAATCTAGTGTACATTTTACACTTTTGTTGTTGTTCTTGGTAAGTGCCATGGAGCCAGCTCCAACTCATAGCAACCCTGTATAGAGTTTCCAAAGAACAGGTTTGAATTGTCATCCTCAAGATGAGCTGTCCAGTACAGATGTATGTCCATCACCAGCCACACCAGGACCCCTTTTTATACTTATGTTGTTGTTGTTAAGTGCCATTGAGTTGGTTCCAACTCATAACGACTCTGTGTAGGGTTTCCGAAGAACAGCTGGTGGATTTGAACTGACAACCTTGCAGTTAGCAGTCCAGCACTTATCCTACAACAGCATGCTAGGACTCTGCTTATATAGCACATCTGATATTGAACTAGCCACATTTAAAGTGCCCAGTAGTCCATGCAGTGAATCACACATGTATTAGACAGTACACGTCTAGAGCAAGAGGAGAGTTCACAGATTTAGCAGATAAAATTATTTAGTATTGCACATAACTGTTTAGCATAAGTATATTTCATGGAATAGTTGGGAAATACTTATAAAAATTGTTTATCTGAAATTCAAATGTAAACATACTTTATCTGGCAACTCTGCCTTGCTTGAACTTGAGTGGATGACATCATCAGGCTGGCTAGAAACTTAGAGGACTAGAGGTTAGAGAATCTCTTCTGTGGACGGTTTGGTTTTGATAACCCACATAATTAGTATGCAAACTAGATACTGTTGACCATTTCTTCCTAAATTCCTAAGATATCTAAGACAAAAGAAGAGCCTAGTTGGCAGGAACTCATTCCTTATGTATTTTACATATTTAAACATTTAATATCTAAATTATTACATTAAGTTACATGACTTAAAATTTTTATAAACAGATTAATTAATTTCACTACTAAAACAAAAATATTATAATAGCACATTGCCATTACCATATCTCGAGGAGAAACCAGTTCTACCTTTGGCAATAGTCTCCGCATTTGAAGGTATTTTCTTGCTGTTGGTTTTCTATGCAGTTGTCACATAACTCTCATATTGGCAAACATTAACACAGAATACTAGGTTGTTGAATGCCAGGATAAGGTTTATTTTGCATTACAAATATTAAAATGTGTGTAATTATCTGCTTTGGTATTAGCCATTGGATTCTTACGGAATCAACAGCCAATCAGTTCTTAGACCTGGCATCACTGATTTATCCTAAGGGTTTCTTTTACAGAGATTCTGCAGTATCTTCTCATTCTTTTAACATTTCCTAATATAAGCATTTTGGGTCTTGGCTTGGTGCTGTAGGCATGCTAACCACAAGGTCAGCTGTTCAAACCCACGAACTATTCCTCAGAAACTGTATACAGGGTCACTTTGAGTTGGGCATTTAGTAACAACAGAAACAATAACAATGTAAGAATTGGAGTACCACTTTCGCAGTGTAGAACAACCTTTTTAGATAGTGTGGATCTCCCTCCTTTAATCTGTGGAGAAGCAACCTCTTCTAATTCCTGTTCTCTAAGGTCAGTAATTACACCAGGTCCACACTCCCTCCTAGGGGGAACACTTGCCTTTATGAGTTGAGTGACTAGGTGATAGGGTGGCATAGCAGTTCAGAGCTTTAGCTATGGCGCATTCCAAATCCATTCACACTTAGGAGAACGTACCCAAGAGTGTGGATATGTTTATAATTACTGCATTTCCTTCAGAGAACAAGAATTACAGGTAAGTTTTTTGCAATTATTCAACAATTATTTTTCAATAAGAAATTTCAGGACTTGAAATTACTCTCTGTGGCTTAAAAGAAATTACCCAAAAGTCTCAAAAAATAGTTTTCATTATTACATAGCTTTTCTCCCTCATTCTACGAACTTGGTTGTAGTGGGCTCAGAGGTAGATAACTTAGTTTCACTGGAAAGCTGTGACGGTCACACATTTCTGTGTCTAGAAGTATCCTAGGTTTTTGTAAAGATTGTATTTTGCTTGATTTCTAATGTTCTGGTATGGAATATTTAGTCAAGTAACACTTATATCTAAATATAAAAGTAAGGTGTCCAGTCTTCCCTTGTTAATATCTTTAGCAGCAATGAATAAATGAATTGTGTTTGGGTTTTTACTTTTATTCTCAAGACTAATGTTCTTTTGTTTAAAGGTGTTAACCTTATTCCTGGAACCAAAATTTAAAGTTACAAAAGATCCTAACTATAATACCATACCTTTTAAACCCAATGATCCGTGGCTGAGTCTCAAAGTGTTTGTAAATCTCCTAAAGTCAGATTTTCTATGTCTGTGTGTTTTTTTTAGAGCTAGTGTCCATCATTTTCATCATATTCTCAAAGGCTTTTGTCATCAAAATTTGGTTAACCACTGGTTGAGTCAAACGTCATCATTTTACGGATAATGTTACTTCATATGAAATGTAACACTTAACAGAGATTAAAGTTTATGTCTTAAAAGCATTGTACTTATTTTTAGAAGGATACAAATTAATTAAACCTGAGAATATCAGCCTTAAATTGGAGCAGCTAATGAGTTTACTAATAATAACTTCATTCTGGATTTTCGACTGGAATCTTAACCATGCAAAAAGGGAATAACATACAAATGCCTCCTCCAATAAGGGATGTGACTATATGATAGATTTTTGCCAGTGGATTGAAAAGAAAATGAATTATGTTATATTGAAATTATTTTCTTTTCCTTTCAGTCTTTCCTACTGAAAGAGTAACTAAATTCAAGAAAAGAAAGCAAAACATGTTAATTTTATTATTTCCAGAGTATTAAATAAAAAGCTAATTGCCTTAACAAATATCACACTGTGGTTTTTTAAGGTTTGAACTGTCTATTAAGGGAAGGTTTTGACAGTTTAAATCCACCCTTTAATAATCAGGAAGACCTGGTTTTTTGCTTCCCTAAAGATGACAGCCAAGAAAACCCTAACCCATTCTGTTCTGTAGAGTGGTATATGACAACAGTGGATTTAGATTACTTCATTTTGGGAACTTTGTTGGGATTCCTGGTTCTAAAATTTGATTAAAGAAATTTTACAGTAGACTACGCTTCAAGTTGTTCAGCATTTAGGGAATTTTAAGCTTATTATTTTTATTATTTGTTTCTAATGTTGCAATAGTACTTTAGAAGTGGGAAGTAAACAAGTTCTATATTAAAGGAGCTCTGGTAGCATAGTGGTTATGAATCGGGCTGCGAGCCTCAGGATCAGCAGTTCGAAACTACCAGCTGTTCCACGGGAGAAAGATGAGGCTTTCTGCTCCCGAAAGGATTTACGGCTTCAGTACAGGGTTGCTATGAGTCGGAACCGGCTCCACGGCACATAACAACAGCAACATGAAAATTTAGGACAGGCTGTCATTCCTCTCCAGCCCCCACTCCCATCCCCCATTTAAGATTTGTATTAGAATGAACTGCGCTTAAGACCATCTGGCTTTTGTTTAACATCTTGACATTAGTTGTATAATGGGGGCTTCAAAAAAGTCAGTGGGCAAATGGAATTAAAAGACAATGGAACTTTTGCCACCCCCTCATATGTACTACATACAGTGTTGTGGCATATACGTTGCTGATGTCATCACTCTCAGATGTTACTCACAGATGTTTATGTTTACGTGTAATGTTTCCAACCCCCAAAGACAAAGTAAAATCAGAATTATAATGATACTGATAATAAAAGGCAATAATAATGAAAATGTTAAAAAAAAAAAAAAAAAGGAAAGAGCAGTATTGGACTTATGCCAGAACTGATTTAAGATGGAGTTGTCACAATGTATTGAACCTTTTCATAGTCAGGGATTACCTATAAAGAATGACTGGTTTTCTCTAGATGAAACTATGTGTAAAGATTGTGGAATACTTAGTATAAAGTTTATATATATATAGACAATAGCATGGACTTCTGGAATAGATGATAGTTGTGTTTCTTTTTGTTCCCTTCTTTGGGCATGATTGCTCAGGGTTTAAGATGATGTACATACTGGTTTACTTTTATGAGGGTGCCCTTGTAAATGAACCAGGTTTTGCCTTTTATCCAGCGAAAACAGTGTGGCAAGTGAGTGCCACTCACTAAGTTGCCTGTTTCAATTTCCATGGCTAAGCTGAAAAAGAAAACAGTATACTTTTTATTATTATTATTTTTTCAAATGGGAAGGCTTAAATTTTTAAGAAGGTTTGAAAACACTTATATGTAGTTTTAAAAGGTTAAGGTAGGCAAATGATAAATACTTTGACTTTGCATTTAAAAAAACTGAAACAATAGATTAATTGACCTCCTTACTCACTTTATTAAATCCCTGGCAGAGCCCCGGTTTCCATTATGGATTAAAAATAATTCATCTGTATGTAGACTGAGGAGTAATTTATTAATCAATTTCAGAATCGTATTAGTATAGTTGAAGTCCTGGTGTGTTGCTGTGGACTAATGCGCTGGACTACAAAGTCGGTTTGAACCATAAAGTCAGTGGTTCAAGCTTACTAGTTGCTCCTCAGAAACCCTATGCAGGGTCACTATGAGTCGAACCAACTCAATGGCCTTTAACAACAACAATTAATATAGATTACCATTTAAAATAGAATTCTCATAAGCTAATGAGCCATTGAAGTGATTTCTCCCTTTGCCTCTGTGCATGGCTTATATCTCTCTGTGTATAAACAAGTTAGTATTTCACTTAATTCATTTTAAGTTTATGTATCAAAAACCATTTTAGCAGTTTCTCCATTATAAATGTTGTATATAAATATACAGTACATAGACTGAACCCTTCTCACAATTACCTGCCATATTCTTATATTGCTGTTGCTGATTTGTGCTGTCGAGTCGGGTTTGATTCATAGCAACCCTGTGTAGAGTTTCTGAGGAGAATCTGGTGGGTTTAAATCACCAACCTTGTGGTTCAAACTGACCTATAGGTTCAGTGCTTATCCTACAGTGCCATACTAGAACTCCTATTCTTATATAGTAAATAAATAAATGTATTCATTTAGTTATCAAATTCTGTGAGAATTGAGTAGTAAACATATTTCCTGTCTTCTGGTGTGGTGGTATCTAGGTGTTGTAGGATAAGCACTCGACTTCTAACCACAAGGGGTCGGTGGTATGAACCCACCAGCAGCTCCTTGAAAATGCTGTACAGAGTCCCTGTGACTCAGAACTGACTCCGTGGGTACTTAACAGCAATAAGATGTGTGAATAGGTATTGTGAAGGAAAATAGGAGACTGTAAACCTAAATCTAGAGTCCAAGAAGACTTTCTTGAGAAAATGAAATTCTGAATTCTACAAGTTAATTTACAAAAGGAAGGTGGACTAGTGTTCTGAGTTGAGGACACAGCATATGTGAAAGTAAGAATGAGAGCAAACCATGTTTAAGGATTATAGAGAGTGGGAAAGAGGGCACTAGCATGTGTATGATGGAGTGGCATGTAAATTACAGTGAGATACTAGGACTCGAGCTTAAGAGCTGTGGTAAGACATTATATATTGGGTGTATATTCTCTGAAGCTTTTAATCAAAGCTTGAAAATCATATAGGAAAATGACTACATAGTAAGTGTGTAGCTCCGTAACTTTTCACAAACCAAATACATCGATGTGTGACTAGATGAAGAAACAGAGTATTTCCACATTCCTTGAAGTCCCCTTTTCTTTTTCCTTCCCCCTACCCACCGTAGGAAACTCTCACCTGACTTCTTACAGCATAAGTGGGTTAGCCTGTGTTTATATAGATGGGATCATACAGTATATATTCATTTGAGTGAAAAAAGCCAGGCGCAACATTATGATTATGGAATCCATCCATATTGTTGATAGTAGTTTCTGATTAGTAATAGTACCATGACTGTGTAATATTCCATTGTATGAATATGATACAAGAGTAGTACATTTCCAAGGTTACCGTGGCTTCCCCACGAAGGATAGGAAGGTGTGAGGTCAGTAAGTTTTGTAGTAATTTGGGAGAGTGGTAGATGATGGGTCTTGTTTGAACTGTTTGGTGGCAGTGAGGATGAAGAGAAATGGGAGGATGAAATATTAGAGTTCTTAGGATTTGGAGCCTATGTGCTATCTTTGGTCTTTAATTAGATGAAAGACCAAAGAGCACATGGATTTCTGCCCGGAGCAAACACTAGAGAGGAACTGCATTGTTGCTTGAGTTTTGGTGATGCCTTTTGCCATTGGGTTGATTCCAACTCCTACTGCCCATATAAAGTTCGAGTAGAACTACCCTGTAAGTTTTCCTACTCTGTTCAAAACCAAACACATCTTTCTCCTGCTAAGTGGCTGGTTTGAACCACAGACCTTTTGGTTTGCTTTAACCACTGGGTCACCAAGGTCCCTTTGTTTGTTTCTTTGGTGATAGGGATTAATAATGATATGTTTCTTCAAATGCCTATTAAACACTGCACAAATCTGCTTTATGTAACTAAATAACTGATAACTAGCTTAATGAATGACTTTCCATTCGCTGATGGTGTTGCTTGTTGCCATCAGGTCATCTCTGACTCAAGGCCACCTTGTGTTTAATGGAACAAACCCTTGCCCCGTCGTGTGCTATCTTCATGATCCTTGGGATGTTTGACTTCACTGTGTTGACTATTGTGCCAATCCACTCCATTACTGCGGTATGTTAGCAGAGCGCTCTTCTACTTAGGGAAAGTTGCAAATTTTGTCTTTCTTCTTAGTATCTACGCACCTTTAGATCCCATCAGATACTTTTTTCCCTAACTGTGTATAAGTGGTGCTGTCACATCTTATATCTTTTCTTTTCATTAGTCTTCCTTTCTTCCTTTCTTTTTAATATAGTATACTTTTCTGAAATTAATGTGTTAACTTTATATTCAAGAGTAGTAAGACATCACCTTCCCATGTATGGCATTGCTGAGATTGTCATCATACCTCAAGGAGTCTATCCATTGTTATAATCTTCTAATTAACAGAATACCTTAAAATGAGATTTGTGTTTGTATCAAACTAATAACCTAGTTAACTTGAGAAGACTTTAATGAACTGAAATAAAAGTTCTCTAAACTTGGGTAAGTGAAAAGAAAGGGCTGAAGTATATGACCTGCAGCCTGGGCATCAGAGGGCAGGAAGAGAACTCCTGATTTTAAAGGGAGGGCATGCCAAGAAGAAGGGTCTGTGGAGAGGAACTGCCTACTTTATACTGCGCCTTGCATTGGCTGCGCCTGGGAACTTTTACGTGACTATGAATAACAAGTAAAGCGCCAAATGAAACAAATGCCTAGACACAATGGAATACCAAATCAACTTAGCAGTTCCCCCAGTTTACACCAGTTATGATTCAGTGCTATATTTAGACCATGAATTTGAACTAAGTTCAAGACAGTTTGTTATTATCTCATGATGTCCGTGAAAATAAAAACAACAAAAAGAGCTAAGTAATCATGGTCAGGCTTTTCAATTTAGAGAGTTTTATGTAGCTTTGGACTCTGCTATCAGATATTAGTTTTCAAAATTAAATGATTTCTTTCATTTTGTTGTTTTTCTCTTCACATTTTTGTCTGTAATTCAGGAAAAGCATAAGTAGTATTTTCAAAAGCTATTGAAGTTTATTCATTTATTGAACAATTGCCTTTAAACACTCTCGTACTTACAATAGTCCTGTAGCCCAAGTTTAAAGCCTTTGACTACTAACCAACATATCTGCAGTTCAAACCCACCAGACATTCCATGAAAGAAGGATGTGTCAATCTGCTTCTGTAAATTCTGTTTTTTGGTGCTATGGAGTCGGTTCCAACACATAGCGACCCTTTATAGGGTTTCTCAGGAGCAACTGGTGAGTTTGAACTCCTGACCTTGCGGTTCAAACTGACTTTGCAATTCAGAGCATTAACCCACATCGCCACATCAGGATGCTTGAAACCTTATGGGGCAGTTCGACTCTCTTCTGTAGAATTATTCTCAGATGGAATTGATTCAGTGGCAGCAGTGGGTTTGGGATTTTTCTTTTGTGTTTTTTTTTTTTTTTGGCTGAAGGTAATGATACAAAGAAGTATTTCTGTCTTTAGTTACTGGCTCCATAGTGGGAGAGTCAGGTCACACAAAAATAGTTATGATCATTAAATTTATGTAATTAACTGATTGAATAGTCTTGGAAAGTCAGTGACTTTCCAAGGGCACGAAATTATGGGTTATCCTGTAGCAGAGAAGAAATGATGGAGGTGGTGGGATTTAATCTGGGCCTTTATTGATAGGTAGATTCTACAGTCTCTGCCAAGAGCACTGCAGGCAAGGGTAGCAGCCTGAAAACAGGTGCAGGAAGATTAAAGTCCAGCACTTTTGAAGCACAGTGCAGCCGGTGAAGCTCGCCAAAGTACAGCATCTGTGAGGGGAGAGAGAGAGAGAGCTTTCATTAAGGTTTGAGTGTTCTGTTAAAGATTTTGAGTTAACTTATAAATTTACTAGACATATGAACATAACATCATTGCCTTGAATTTCAGATTTGTAAACAAAATTTTACTTTATTTGGCGTCGTGTAGTAATTTATTGTTTTTTAATCTTTTTAGATTTTAGATTTACTTGAAAAAGTAAGGTGATTGTGTTTTTCAGGTTCAGCGAGTCTTCATTTAGGATTTCTGGGGTCTGGATCTTGCTGAAATTCAGGCAGAAATTTGAATACTTTATCTTTTTTTTTTTTAAATCAGAATTTCAAAGACTGACACTTAGCTCTCTGGAGCTGTGTGTTGTTTGTGTGTTTTATTGATGCATGGAATACAAGCAGGGAAATTTAAACACACTAAATGTTACAATGCTTTCCTTTTTCACTGGTACAATAGTTACAGAGATAATTCTGAAAAGCGAATCACTGCGATTGATTATGTAATACAGTGGCTTTTGCACAGATTCCATGGGTTTCAATAAAAGGACATCCAAATGCATTTTGAGATAACAAGCATATTTCAGATTATATTATTTCAAATAGATAGTTCTTATAATTGGGGGAAATGTATTATATAGATCATTCTTTTTGCTGAACATAAAGCATTTAAAATCAATGTCCAAATTTAATCCTGAAATGTGACTCACCTGAAACTCCAAATTCAGTCCTCACTTGTTTCTGTGTGGCCCACAAGATGTGAATCCATTTCACATTTAAAAAATAATTGTTTTGCTAAAGAAGGATTCGTGACAGAGATTATATAGCCCATAGAGCTTTACAATGTCTGTGGGGCCCGGTTTAAAGTAGTTCGCTTTTGAAGCTCTCAGCGTTGGAAACCTTGTATCACCAGGTCACTATGAGTTGAAATCAACCCGACAACACTTAACAGCAACTCACATGCATGTGTTATTTTACAAGTTCATGCATAGTTATATTGCTGTGGGTAGGCAGTATTTTTTTTGAAGTTGGGTCTATAGTTTTAGCAAACCTGATTAGGTAAAATAATCTTCTGTAACTTTTCTGTATTGAACTTCCAACTAGTAGTTCAGCTTTCTGAAGTCTGGAGTTAAACGTATTTAAACAAAATGTGAAATTTACTGATCCATATCAAGGAGCCATGTAAATGTCAAAGTAAATTTTTTTCTTCACAATGCAGGAATTATAACATTGACAAATTTATAAAGGTTACATATAATCTTTACTTTGAAGACTGTGGTTGTTACAAAGTACCATCGAGTCAGTTTCGGCCCATAGCAACCCTGTATAAGGTTTCCTAGGAGCAGCTGCAGAGTTTGAACTGCCAACCTTGTGGTTCAAAATGGCCTTGTGGTCTAGTACTTACCCTAAAGCACTACAGCCCAGGACTCCACTTACTGGTAGCAAGTAAATCAGATAAAGGCAAAAGGAAATACACATGTAACCAATAATGTATTGGGCAGAGTAGTCAATAAAAAGTATATTATTTTTTAGCTTATTTAATATTTACTTTTAGAATTGCTAAAGGTGTTACATATTCACAGTTCTACTAATGTATGAGACATTGATTCTAATTTTTGGATTAATACTGAAATACTGATTATTGAAGGATTATCATATGTCATGGGAGTCCTGTGGCTTTGTAGGATAAACACTGGACTGCTAACCACAAGGTCTGTGGTTTGAGCCCACCAGTTGCTCCCCAGGAGAAAGATGAGGCTTTTTGCTCCCACAAAGATTTGCAGCCTCAGAAACCCTGTACGGGTGGCAGAGTCAGAACTGACTGGACAGCACTTTAATGACAAAATCCTCTAATGGTTCTTGTCAGTTATTGTGGGTTCCACGCTGACTCATGGTGACCCCATGTGTTACAGAGCAGAACTGCTCCCTAGAAGTTCCTTGGCTATAAACTCTATGGAAGCAGATTGTCAGAGTTTCTCTTCCACGGAGCCACTGGGTTTAAACTACTGGTATTTCAGTAAGTAGCCCATGGCAAACCACTTGTGTGCCCCCTACCCCCGTCTCAAAAAATTGGAGCACTTCTGCCTCTTCTCTCCTGCATCATTAGTTTCTCCTTCATTGTTATGTGATTTCCTTCAACATATTAGTAATGCTTGGCTCTCTTTGTCTTTTCTTTTAAAAATACACTTCTTGTTCCAATTGTCCCTGTAGCTGTTGACTTATATCTCTTTCCCTTTACAGCTAATCTCTCTGTTCTTTCTGAATTCGTTTTCTGTAACTCCTGCCTCTACCAAACTCTTGTAAATGACCTGCATGCTACTGAATGGTCATTTCTCAGGCCTCAGCACACTTGACCTAGCAACAGCATTTAACACTTGCCTTATTTGACTTTCAGATACTTTACTTTCTTGTTGTGTTTTGTTTTTGTGTTTTCCTCCTACCTCTCTGGCTGCTACTTGTCAATTTGCTTTGCTGACTCTTTCTCATCTCCTTAACGTCTAAACCGGAAACATTCCAGTATCTAGAATTTAGGCCTCTTTTCTGTACATGTTCAATTCTTTATTAAACTCATCCATCAGTACACTAGCCTCTCATCGGAAACCCTGTGCAGGATCACTCTGAGTGGGGAATGACTCCGTGGCACTCAGCAACCACAGCCATCACCACCAGACCATGGCTTTAGAAACCATTCATATGCTGACCAGCAGAAGTCCATTTGTCTTCTCAGAATGGAATGTAGCAAACTGAACTCCTAGTCTTCCCATCTCAGTAAATAGCAGCTGTATTCTTTTGGTTAGCATTATTGTCATTCTTTACACTTTGTTTTCATTCACCCTGTATCTTATTCCACACATACCTGTCACCAATTTCTCTTGTTTCTGCCCTTAAAATAGATCCAAAATCAGTCACTACTCACCATCTTTACTGTTACATCCCTGATTCAGGTCAACTTTCATGTCTTACCTTTATTAATTGCAAAAGCCACCTAATAGGTCTTGTTTCTGGCCTTGAATTCAATCCATGCTTAATATAGCATATTGTTGTTAAGTGCCATCGAGTCGGTTCTGACCCATGGTGACCCTATATAGGGTTTCCCAGAAGTGGCTGGTGAGCTTGAATGCCCCCCCTTGTGGTTCAAACTGTCTTCGCAGTCCAGCGCTTTAACCCACAGCACCACACCAGGACTCCATAGATAGCAGGTAGAATAATTAAGATGTAATGCATGTCACTGCGTGGATCCAAACATTCCAGTGGCTTCTCATGTCAGAGTAAAAGCTGAGTTTTAAAATGACCTGCCAGCCTTTTTTCTGTGCTGAATTGTTCCCTGACTGTAATGGCTAATGTTCGCTCATTCACTTCGCTCTAGTCATACTGCCTTATTTGCTGTTCTTACAATGTACCAGCTAGGTTCTTCAGAACCTTTGCCGAGTTCCCTCAGCCTAAAACACTTTTGCTTTTTATCTGCATGACTCATTCTCTCGTTTCATCAAAGATGTGAAAGACGTGAAATCCTTTACTACAGATGAATAAGTTAGCACAAGTAAGCTTGTAATTACCTTGTTTATTGGGTAATCTGACATTGTTACCATCTACTACTACATATATAAGAATAAGTTAAAATAATTATTACTGCAGAATCATAGAAACCTTGATTACACAAAAATATCAAACTGAAGTTAGCGTTGCTGACTTCCTCTGTTTATACCGTGTCAAAACGGTACGTTGGACATCCTTGAGGTGTAGGTAGCATTGTCATGATGGAAAAGATGCAACATCCCAGGCCTCTTCCTCAGCAATGAAGTTTTCAGTTTTCTTAAAACTTCTTCCTAATGAACCATTGTGATCATCCTGTGTTCTTTGAGATCAAGATTACCTCTTTGGAATTCCAAAAGCCAGTTGCCATAACCTTCTGAGCTGACCTCTCAGCCTTGGTGAGTGTAACTGGTTCAGCAGATCCCCTTGGGAGCCACTGTTTTACTTGGACCTTGTTTTTTTTAAGTCAACCTAATGAGATTAAGGCAAGTGTACTACTGAGAGAATGGGTCTGCGGTCATCCCCTGATAGCACAGGCATATTGAAGCCGACTCAATCCATGAATGCATGACTTGGAACCCTAGGAGGAATACTTCTTGGCTTACCCTGGGGTTTGACTTTATGTTTTTACTTCAGCCCTGTGCCCTAGAATGTAAAGAGGAATCTTTATTTGCTTTGCTTACTGCTCTGTTCTCAGCAAGTAAAATATGGTGCCTGACTAATCTTATGTGTTTAATTAGTAATTGCTGAATGAATGAATGAATGCAATTTAAGAAAACAGCCAACAGAAAATTTTAAAAAGAGTTTAGGGGGGAATTTGAGAGCCCCTGTATCATTTTAACAAACTCACAAATATCTTAGTAAATAACTTACATCAAACTATTTGCATTAGAAATATGGTTGTATAAACTGATATAATAACATATGTAAAACTTTGGGTAGAACCTTCCTTTTGACCATTGACTGTTTAATTTTATAAGTGTGGAATACTGAAAACAATTATTGGAACCTAAATATGATTGAGAATACTATAATGTAGATGTTTTTTCAAAGACACTTTTGTGGTAAAATAGACACATTTAGTATAATAAAAATCCAATCTAACCCGATTGCCTTTGAGTTGATTCTAACTCATAGTGACCCTGTATAGGGTTTCTGAGACTGCGCGTCTTTACCGGAGCAGATAGCCTCATCTTTCTTCTGGGAAGTAGCTGGTGGGTTAGCCTACAGAAATAGTAAGGAGTATTTTATTGAAAGTTTTTTAGCGCTTTTAAGAATAATTTAGATTTACAGAGAAGTTGGCAAGATAGTACGGAGAGTTCCTGTATACCCTTTAGGATTCTCATTTGTCTTAGGGAATTACCAGCTTTACAAAGTGTGATGTGAATGCTAATTCAGCCTACCAGTTACTGTTAGTAGATGTCCTCAAGTTGGTTCCGACTGATCGTGGCGCTGTGTACAACAGAATTAAGCCCTGCCTCATTCTGCGCCATCATCCCTATTATTCTGCACCACCCTCACAATTATTGTTGGAGCCCACTATTGCTGCCAGTGTATCAGTCCATCTCCTTGGAGGTCTGCCTCTCTTTTGCTGACCATCATGATGTCCTTCTCCAGGGACTGGTCCTTCCTGACAACATGTCCTAAGTATATGAGAGATGAGGTCTCACCATCCTTGCTTCTAAGGTATACTTCTTCTAAATCTGTTTTGTTGTTCTGGCAGGCATGGAACTTTTAATATTCTTCACCAACACCATATCTCAAATGCATTGAGTCTTCTGTGACCTTCCGTTTTCATTGTCCAACTTTCACATGCATATGAGGTAATTGAAAATACCAGGGCTTGGGTCAGAAACACCTTAGTCTTTAAAGTAACATCTTTGTTGTTTAATACTTGAAAGAGGTATTTTGCAGCACATTTGCCCAATACAATGTGTCCTTTGATGTGTTATCTGTGGCTTCCATTCATGTTGATTGTGGATCCAAGCAAAATGAACTTCAGTCAACTTCAGTCTTTTCTCCATGTATCATTATGCTGTTTATTGGTTGAGTTGTGATGATTTGCATTTTATTTGGAATCTATCAGCATATCAAGAACTTTTAAATGTTTTAAAAAATAATTTATAAACAAAACCACCATAAACCAATCCAAATAGCTAGTACCTTCAAATTTACTATCTTGATTGCATGCATCCAAAAATCAAGCACATTACCACGAAATGGATTCCTACCCTTCCTGACCCTTTCTGACAGAGTAGAACTAGCCCCCAGAGAGTTTCCAAGGCTGTAAATATTTACAGAAGCTGAAGGCTTTAATCATTGTGTCACCATTGTCCTGATTACATCATAGCTACTCTAAATAATTGTCATAATACACATTTCAATTGGTTTCTTAACTCTGTGGCAAATTTTTTTTTTTTTTTGACACTTCGTTACAGTCTCCAGTTTTGTCTTTGTTACTGGCTCCATACTAGACCATCTTGTTGATGTTTCATTTGTTGCACTGTTGGTCATATTACAGTTATTCATAGTGTTTTACTGTTGCTAACAACATGGTTGGTAGTATATTTGTACATAAAGCTTCTTTTAGTTATGAAAGTGATTTCCTTAAACTAAAAGATCTAGACTTAAAATTTCTGGATTCAAGGGTGTGTTGTGTCTTGCACTTTCCATAAAGGTCATACAGTCACTTCTACGAAAATGCTCACCTACACGTCTTGAAAACCACTCTCTGAAAAATTGGGCAATGAAGAACAGGAGGTTTATGGAAAGAACAAGGTTGGCAACATCCAAAAACTTTGTCACTGGGTAAAAAAACAAAAAGGAACCTGATAATAATAGTAGGAACCCTGATAGCACTGTAGGATAAGCACTGGATTGTTAACCACAAAGTTAACAGTTCAAACCCACCAGCCACTGCTCAGGAGATGGATGAAGGTTCTGCTCCTGTAAAGATTCACAGTTTCAGAAGCCCTGGATAGATAGCATCACTATGACATGGAATCTACTCAATGCCAACGGGTGAATTTGATTTAGTAATAATAGTAGCACAGTTTTTCAGATGTTAAATGATTAGGAATGATGCAGCTGCTATAATAGGTATTAATAAATGCTGCATTTTTACCTTGACAAGACCTAAAGGCCGTCAGTGGAAGTGATCTTGTTTGGACGGATTGTGGTCCTTGAGTTATTGGACTCATTAAATGGTAGAGAAGATGATCTGTAATAAGCAGGAAATCTGTTGCACCAGCTGTGAGTAGGTGCATTTCATAGCGCACATACAGTAAACCGGAATAGTTGGTGAATGTGAGGTGTATGCAGTACAGGTGTTGTGTTTTGTTTATCTCAGTGCTCAGTCAGTGCAGTTAGCTTACAGTTTCATACGGTCACCTAGTTTTACTTGTGGATGAAATTGTACGTAAACAAACATGAAACTCTCTATGCTGAAAACTTTTTTTCATAAATACATTGAATTGAAATAAAATGTATTTATGAGAAAACGTTTTCAGCATAGAGAGTGTTTTAGCGCTCTTTTAATGCAGTTTTAGAATCTAGTTCCAGCCATGATAGTCAATAATAGAACTTGGCTTAATTGCACATTGTTATTATTGTTAAGTGCCATTGAGTCGCTTCTGACCCATAGCGACCCTGCATAGGGTTGCCAAGGCTTGCAGTTAAATGGCTTTGCAGTGTGGCGCACCACACCAGGACTCCACATAGACTCCACATAGACAAGAAAAAGGGAGGACTGGTTTTTCGCAAGTGTGGCTGGAGCCCAAAAGAAAGTTAAAGAAACTATTAAAGAGAACCAAAAAGAAGAAGTAGAAAGCTAATTTGTGACTAGGTAGAACTCCTATTAAACTTGCAGTTGTTACTCTTAGTGACATCATTGAGTCCCTTCTGACTCAGACTAGCCCCATGTAAGAGGGTGGGACCTTTGCCTGTAATCTTTATGGAAACAGATCTCCAAGGCTTTGCTCCCACAGAGCTGCTGTGCAGCCTTTTGGTTGATAGCTGAGCACTTAACTGTTATGCCACCAGTGCTCCTTTAAGTGCCATCAAGTTGATTCCAACTCATGGTGACCCTGTATAAGGTCTCTGAAGAGCAACTGGTAGGTTTGAACCACTGACCTTATGCTTAGCAGTCTAGTGCTTGTCCTACAGCTTCACACCAGGACTCTTAAAAGTCAGTGTTTTTATTATGCACCACAAGATGTGAAAAAGGAGAAGTAGAAAGAGCAAGAAGGAGGCCCATAGAAAGAACATAAATTAGACATGATGAAGTTCCAATCCAACGTGGGGCAGTACGAATAAAAAAGAAAGTATAAATGTAAGGGAAGTTCTGCGACCAATAGGATTTGCTATCCAATTAAGAAAAAACAATGCAAAGGCTTCCGATTGCGTGGATCATGACAAGCTATGGACACATTGCAAAGTATGGGTATTCCAGAACACTTAATTGTGCTCATGAGGAATCTACCTGGACCAAGAAGCAGTCGTTCGAACAGAACAAGGGAACACTGAATGGTTTGAAAGTAAGAAAGCTGTGCAACAGGGTTTTTTCTTTCACCATACTTATTCAACCTGTATGCTGAGCAAATCATCCAAGAAGCTGGGTTATATGAAGACAAACATGGCATCAGGATTGGAGGAAGACTCATTAACAACCTGCGATATGCAGATGATACAACCTTGTTTGCTGAAATTGAAGAGGACTTAAAATACTTGCTGATGAAGATCAAAGAGCACAGCCTTCGGTGTGTATTGCATGTCAATATAAAGAAAACAAAAGGCCTCACCACTGGACCAATAAACAACATTCTTATCAGTGGAGAAAAGCTGCATGCAAAAGTTGGACAGTGAGTAAGGAAAACTGTAGAAAAATTGATGCTTTTGAGATATGGTGTTGAAGGAGAATATTGAAAGTGCCATGGGCTGCCGAAAGAACTAACAGATCTGTGTTGGAAGAAGTGCAGACAGAGTGCTGCTTGGAGGCCGGGATGGCCAAACTTTGTCTCTCATACTTTGGACATTATGTCAGGAGGGACCAGTTGCTGGAGAAAGGGTATCATGTTTGGTAAGGTAGAGGGTCAGAGAAAAAGAGTAAGACCCCAGTGAGATGGACTGGCCAAGTGGCAGCATCAGTGGGCTCAAGCATGGCAACAATTTATGAGGTTGGCCCAGGATCGGGCAGTGTTTTGTTCTGTTGTGCATGGGTCACTATGACTCGGTACTGACTC
The DNA here is from genome assembly GCF_000296735.1 of Chrysochloris asiatica. Lineage (NCBI taxonomy): Eukaryota > Metazoa > Chordata > Mammalia > Afrosoricida > Chrysochloridae > Chrysochloris > Chrysochloris asiatica. Next base: position 3,000,011 of record NW_006408776.1, read on the forward strand.
GATGGCACATAACAACAGCAACAACAAAGGTGTAAAATAAATTTTTGTCGCATATTACCCCAAAGTATTATCCTGAGTGACTGAATAATAGTGATTTTAGTAACAGAATCAGGAAGAAGAGCAACTATTGGTTGGGGAGGGCCTTCTTGGGCTTTGAGCTTAGGTTAAAAGAAAGCCTGATCCAGTAAACAGAGTGCTAGACTGAGAATTCGGAGAGTTCAGATTAATCACTTCAGGGGTACTAGAAGTAGTTCAGCTTTCTTTATCTGTAAAGTATTAGACTACTAGATGACTGTTGAAGTCTCTTTCAGTTTTGAAATAATTGCAGTGTCTTTGAACTTCAGTTTGGTTTATTTGAACTTCAGTTGAACTTCATTTCCTTTTGGCTCTTTTCTGGTCATCTTTTACAAGGATTTCATTTATAATGAAAACAGGATAAAATGTTTAATCCAGAGTCTGTTGGAGATTAGAACTGTCATTCCTTTTAATACCTAAGCACTTTGTACAGTCAGTTCACTGTCTCGCTCTCTCCTAAAAGAAATTTCTTGTAGATCAAAATTCAGAGCAAGAAAATTGGACATTTAAGACCAAACTGGTAAAACATTTTGTAACTTTCTTTATTGCATGCTTTTGGGATACCTACGAATCAGGCTGCGAACCACAAGGTCAGCAGTTCGAAACTGCCAGCTGTTCCACGGGAGAAAGATGAGGCTTTCTGCTCCCGTAAAGATTTACAGCCTCGGAAACCCTGTATAGGGTCTCTGGGTGTGGGAACCGACTGCACGGCACATAACCACCACCACCATTTTGAACCAGTGACCATGAAGATGGCACATGAGCATCTGATGTTCTTTTCTGTCATTCAAGAGTTGGTACTGACTGACAATATCTCTCAGCAGCAAAAAATCATCATTAACTGTCAGAAATCCCAGTGAGTGCCTTGGTCAGAAATAATGCAGTGCAAATACAGTGTTAAATGCAAATAAATAAAATAACATGTAATCTAGGAGAGGCAATGTAATTACAGGACAAGAGCTGAGTTAGAAGTAGGTAGTTTGGGTTCATATATCAACTTGAGTACTCAACTAGCTGTGTGATGGTGGTGGTAGTAATGTGCCGTGGAGTCGGTTCTGACTCATAGCCACCCTGTGCAGGGTTTCTGAGGCTGTAAATCTTTACTGGAGCAGAAAGCCTCATCTTTGTCCCTCGGAGCCGCTGGTAGTTTCAAACTGCTGACCTTGCGGTTTGCAGCCCAATTCGTTACCACTACGCTACCAGAGCATTTCTAAATTTACAGAGTTGTCATGAGGATTAGAGAGACTTTGAAGTAATTTATGGGTAACTTGATGTTTAAAAACAGTAGTACTTATCAGTTATCAATCAGTTATCGTGTAGCATAAACACTTCTAGTTAGTAGATTTTCAAAATCTTTTTTGAATTTTTTTTTTCCCTCCAAATCTTAATTATATTAAACGTCTTTTCTATGTTTATTTCCTTCACTTGGGATCGTGTGTGTGTGTGTGTGTGTGTGTGTGTGTGTGTTTATATGTGTTATGGAATCTAAATGATTTTTCAAAATAATGATTTTTTTTTAAAACGTGTGTTCTAACTTCACGTTAATTCTCAGATTGAACTAGATCTACTTTTGAAGAGACATTTCTTCATTTAAATGACATGTGTTTCTTTTGTAAACACCTGTTCAATTCATAACACAGTCCAGATCAAATCACTAAAGCACCACTTTTTAGGGATTTTGATTATATAATGCAAAATGTTTTGTGATAGGAATCAGAGGAAATTATTTTTCTTCTCAGAGATTATTGCTTATATTTTACTTTATAAAGTTAGTAAATAGGTTATTGCCACACTAT
>NW_006408776.1:3002786-3008393 GCF_000296735.1 Chrysochloris asiatica
TCTGATCATCCAGTCATTGAAGCCAGGTCAAGTGGGTATTATCTGCAAGTGTGGGTCTTGTACATATGCCCTCTCTTCTTATCAGCTGGATGCTTCGCTCTCTACTCTAGTCCTCTGTGGCTGTGTCATTTTCTCTGGGCCTGGTTTATGCGTTTTAAAGTACATTTTCTACCTTAAATAAGTAAGAAGGTCATTACTCAAAAGCATGGAACATAGAGTGGTTAGTGAGGAAACAGCGATTGTATAGCGTGAACTTCAAAATTAGGAAGAAAGTGGATGAAAATGACTTAATGGCTTATCAAGAAAGACTTGAATGGGGGAAGGTAAACTAGGATAAGATTTAAAAAGCAAAATGTCAAAAACAACAAAAAACTGAAAACTAACACTTTGGAGTAGATATTTTATTACAGAAGCAAAAAGGTGTGTGTATAAGTGCATGAGAAAAATACCTGTTAAATAATAGAACACCATAAAGATGAAAATATTTTTAATGCCAAATGATCTACTGCTGGAGGACCTGTTTTGTGCTAGAATTAATTCAGAGTAGAGTACGATACGTGCATTTTCACAGCAGCAGTCTCTGTTGACTTTCTTTTTCATGTCCTCAGAAATAGGTATTTTGCTTTCTCTCTTGTATGCAGCATTCTTGAATTTTTGTAGCTGCTATCAGCTCAGTAGGGGTGATTTTTTTGTCTTTAATTTTACATATGGTTACATAAAATATAGTATAAGTTTTACATAAACATATTTTGTAGTGCTAGTTTCATGAATTGACTCGATGGCACTTCACAACATCAAGAAGTTTCATAACACCTAACCTGGGTGGTGCAATGGTTAAGAGTCAAGCTACTTAGCACAAGGTTGGCAGTTTGAAGCCTCCCAGGGGTGCCTCCGAAGAAAGGCCTCGCAGTGTACTTCTAAAAGGGCACAGCCATTGAAAGACCTATGGATGCAGTTCTACTCAGAAACACAAGTATTTGCCATGACTTGGGATTAGCTTGAAGCCAACTGATTGATTGTTAACTTGTTATTGGGAAGACATTTCATTCAATTATAATTGCTCCTTCATGTGGTTTGATTATATTCTGGCTAAAAGATAATAGATTTTATGTGTTTGTTGGATCGCATTAATGTTAGCTTTATATCTGGAATTTAAGTGTTAGAAAATGTTTGTTTGTAAAATGATATTTCATGTCTTCTAAGCTGCACTTTAAGCTATTCAACTGGTTCATTGACCCTTTATTAATTTAAATAAAACTCTTGAACTTTATACAGTTCCATTTTGAAGACATACTAGAGTACTGCTTCTCAAATTTTAGCTGTGTAAGAATCACCTGGAAGACTTGTTTAAACACAGGTTTTATGGACTCTACCCTCTGGGTTTCTGATTCAGTAGACATGGAATGGGACCCCAGAATTTACAAGTGCCCAGGTAATACTGTTGTTCTGGGGATCCCACCTTGAGAACCACTGTACTTGTAACAGAGTAATTTTTACTCATCAAACAATGAAAAATTAGTAATGTTTGAATTGCATATATTATGGGTAGTCTTAGATTCTTTGTTACTTATTCCAAAGAGAGAAACAATGACCTTGTCCCAGGTTGTTGGAACTAATTTCTTCTTTTTAAGTAACTAATTTCTTTGTTTAGAAAATAATTGCTTGTGTGAAATTAGGATAACTTTCTGTTTCTTGCACTTAAATCTAGTATTATTTCTGAGAATAATAAATAAAAAGAACATTTTTAAAAGCCAAAGTCTTATTTCAGACCTGGAATCTGCTAGATCTGAGAGAATAGTAGAAGCGATATTCTATATTTTTGCTGACACAACCGCTTCCTTTAAATGTTGCACAATATTGTAGGCACTTAAGGTTGTTCTTTAATAGGTGTATATTACATATTCTTTGATTTTATAAAATGTGTGTTGAAAATTTCAAAGATACATTAAAACTAAGGACTTCTTCTCATGTCTTATGTTTCTCCTTTTAATAAAAACAGATCGATAATACTAATGATGTCATAAGCATGCCATTTCTTTTATAGAAATCTTATTTTAGTTTCTTAAGTGAATTAAAATACCTATTATGTTGATCTTGTTAAGTGCTGTCAAGTCAGTTCCAACTGATAGCGACCCTGTACAGGGTTCCAGAGGCTGTAAATCTTTGTAGGATAGAAAGCCTCCTCATTCTGACCTATTATAATGGTGGTGGTGGTGTGCCATGAAGTTGGTTCTGACTCATAGTGACCCTAAGTAGGGTTTTTGAGGCTGTAAATCTTTGTGGGAGCAGAAAATCTCTTGTTTCTCGTGCAGAACAGCTGGTAATTTCGAACTGCTGACCTCAAGTTGAGTAGCCTGACTCGTAACCACTATACTAGCAGAACGGCTCTCCTTGACCTATTCTGGTAGATGCAGACAGTGTGATGGCAAGGTGCCACTGAAAACTCGCTTTGCACTGAAGGGCTAAACGAAGTGTTCATTATGAAACAATTGCTGTTCAATTGATTTTGATCCCTGGTGACCCCCATGAGTTGTGTGGTTGAACTTCAATCCATAGAGTTTCAGTAGCTGTGATTTTTCAGAAACAAATCGCAGGAGCCCAGGTAGCACCAGTGATTTGCAATCTTCTGCTAACCTAAAGATTGGCAGTTCAAATCTACCCAGAAGAAAGGCCTAACAGTGATTCCGTAAAAGATTACAGCCAAGAAAACCCTATGGTACAGTTCTGCTTTATAACACACATGGGTTTGCTGTGATTGGGGGCTGACTGGATGGCAGCTAACAACAATAACAACAATGTAGCACAAGAATCTGTTGGGTAAGAAAGACCTTAGGTGTCACCAAACAAATGAACAGAAGCAAATCGCCTGACCTTTCTTCCAGGGTGCCTGTGGGTGGATTTGAATGAGCAGCCTTTCCGTTAGTAATTTGAGTGCTTAACCACTCAATTTACGTATGAATAGACTGGGTTATATTTACTCTATTGTTCTACTTATAAAAAATTCAGTATACTATCTTTGTAGAAATGTTAAATGAGCAAATCATACTTTTCTGAGCATAAACAGTCCTTCAGAAATAACAAATTCATTTTACAGTTGTACTCATTTAATTGTGAATCTTAATAAAAGGGGAGGGGTTCAAAAGTTCATGGAAAATTCCATTATTTTTTCATTGTATTTTTCCACAACTTTTTAATCCCCCTGTTTCTCTGTTGTGTACCATTTCTTTCTTGTGATCGCTTCTTTTTTTTTTTTTTTGTCTTATTAAAATATGTGTTTCATTACATGTGACTCTTGTCTATTTCAGAAGGAATTAATTACTATTTATTTGCTAATAGTGAATACAAGCTTCTATCTGCCTTTATGCTTTTTTTTTTAATTGCCTATGCGCAGTGCTTACTTGTGCATAATACTGCTATTTTCCTTTAATATTACTTAAGTGAATTCAAAAATTCTTGTATTTTTGGCCTTAACGTTGCAGTATCTTTCAGTTTATATCATAACCAAAATATGTGCTTACTAAATAAAAGACAAAAAAGTTGGATTCCATGAGCTCTTTTGCAGGAGCTTTGAGTTATAATTTTAAAGTGATATTAAAACTTCTATAATAACTGAGAAGTTGCTAAGGCTGTTCGCTTCCTTGAATAAAATTCGAAGTTTGTATGGTTTTTAAAACTCAATTACATGAGTAACAAGAGTAAAAATTCAAAACTTGCAATTTGAATTTACCAAAACAAAACCTCAACTTAGAAAATAAACTTTAGAACATGGTTGTGTTTGAAGAAATGTAAAAAATATGAAAACATTCCTTTAATTTTTAAAAATCCAATTTAAACTTCTTAAAAGGCAAATCATAGCTCCCCCCATAAAACTTTAATATGCTATCAAGACCAACTTAAGTATAAATAAATTTGAAGTTGATTTGACTAGCTAGTAGTCAGAAACCTACCTATGTATTTTACCAATTTAGAACCAGATGTGATTGGTCTAAGAAGGAAACGTGTAAAAGGTAAAGCTGATGATAAACCTAAAGTTTGGTTACTTGTTCTTTTGTTGTATTTGTTATGCGTTTTAACTTCTTAAACACAAAACTCAGAATGTTTTTTACTTTTTGATTAGAAGGTACATTTTGGTTTTCACAGAGGGTAAGAATGAATTTGATAAAGCTTCAATCCTCAAAAATGGCCGTTTTATACTGTAAGTGATCCTGATGATTTGGATATCACCAATAAGTCATCAGGAAGAAAAGACACATTGGAAAGGAATAGAGCTAGTTTTCTTCCCCACAGGTATTAATTTACTGAAAAAGATACCCACTTTGTGGTCTTGATGTTAAAAATCATCCGTTTTAATTGACTTTGATACTTTAGGTAAAAACAAAATACTTATTACCTCTTACCTGAGATTGTTTTTAACCTTTATTGAAAAAAAAAAAAAAATTTAGTCATACTTTAAGTAAGCATCTGCTTACTTTCACAATTAATTACTGTGCAATTTGTGTTTTTATCATTTTCTAGCAAGCTAATCTTTTTATGCATTCATTATATTCTGTTGTTATCCCTAAACAACCAGGTTCTAATTTAAATAAAGAACATTGGAAGATACTGTGTTAAACTCTGGGCTTCGTCTGTCATCATGTTATCAATCACCATATTTCCTTTTACTCCTTCAAGTTGAGGGTTGAGTCATTAACATAAGTTGTGTCTCTTGGTCAGCCCTGTGGTGGGTGACTAAAATAATTGTGCTTTGGTTTAGATGGCTGACATTAGGGAAAGTAAGTATTCACTAGGAGACAGACTGAGGAGCTGAATAGAAAACATTCAAAGGAATGGAGGCAAAAGAGCAAGACCGCTTCATGGACCTGGGTGCAGTCACAAGGGGCCCAGCACACTGAAGGCACCACACTTGGTTTAATGCTCCTTAGTACAGGAGGATTTGGTTTTTATTTTGCACTGGGTCTGATAAAGTATGTAGCTGGTTTTGGAGTAGAAAGAACATGAGAAAAAGAAGTAGACATTTCATTTGTGTTCTTAGTTCCTCGTTGTCTTTCCCCAGTGTATCCAGAGTAGAAAAGTATTTTAAATGATGGGTTACAAACATTGAAAAAGTTGTGGGAAACTAGCCTAGTTTAAAAGCAATTTTATGTGTGTATGCATGAGTATACTTCAGTTACTAGTCAAAATATTAGGTAGAGGAAGGTGAATTTCATTCACATTGTCCAAGCAAAAATATCAAAGATGGCCGTACTTCTCATAGTAACCTCACAAAGTAAGGAATCGTTCAGCTATGAAGCCTAATTAATGCTTTATACTTGGTGTCTTAATTATCTAGTGCTGCTTTGACTGAAATTCCAAAAGTAGATGCCTTTAATAAGCAGAATTTTACTTTCTCACAATTTAGGAGGTTAGAAGCCCAAATTCGGGATACAGGCTTGGGGAAGGCTTCCTCTCTCTATTGGCTCTGGAAGAAGGGTCGTGTCTCTTTTGGTTTATGCGTCCTAATTCTGAGAGATCTGTCTTGGGCATCTGTCTAAGCCCATTTCTCTTCTGGTGCCATGTGTAATCTCTTTTTTTTTTTTTTTTTTTTAACGTTTTATTGTGAATTATGTG
>NW_006408776.1:3033202-3094272 GCF_000296735.1 Chrysochloris asiatica
ATCAGGAAATGGGCTTCCCTTTTCACTCTTCTTCATGAGAAGTTTCAAGATACCACTGTTGGTTGTTTTGATGTAATTTTTGGCCTATTTCCTCTTTTGTCTGCTTGTCCCACTCCACAATCCCTGTTCAGGCATTTTTTCTAGTTGGAAACAGTTCAGGGCCGGCTGTGGCCATTTGGTTTTAATTGGAAACTGTCTCTCTAAATTTTGAGGAGATCTGTGCGCATGCATAGTAGAACCCTCCGAGGGTGGGGCTGGGGTGCCCACTAGCTCAGTCACCCCTATAGTCACCAGAATGGAGGTGTGCAGACAGCAAGGGACTAATGAACAGATATATTGGTTACTTTTTGCAGGTAACTTCAATTTTCCTGAGCTTGTCTCAGGATTTTTTCTTTGTCTTTGGTTTTAGATAATTTATTATGTATCATGATGATTTTCCTTTTGGGTCTATCATAAATGGGTTCATTGTGCTTCCTGGGTGGTTATCTTCATATCTTTCATGACAATAAAGAAGTTTATTGTCAGTAAATCTTCACAGATTTTCTCACTGTTATTTTTTGTCTCTTGTTCGCAGATTCCTTATCACATAGGTTGTTCCTCTACATAGCCTTTCACATAACTATTAAGCTTTCTTCATCCTTTTTTTCTGAATATTCCTTTAAAAATTTAGAATCATGGGAATGTCCTGTCTTCCTGACTCTATGTTTCCATGAATTCAGATCTTCTCTGTATGCTTCCACTCAGTTATCGGTTTCTTAAATTTTACTGTTAGTCTTCTGAATTTTAATTTCTGTTTTGTATGGTTTCTCACTGTTTACTTAATTTGTTCTTTTGTTCTTGTATTCTTTCCCTACATTATTTTTAATTTTGTTTGTGTTTTCTTAGATTTTGTCTGTGATTTCCTTGGTTTTGTCTGTCTTTCTTGTTCTCTTGTATGGTCCAAACTATAAATCTTTAGAATTTCTTACTAGGTAGCTTTATTACCATGTCTTCCTCAGAAAGGTTTTCTAGCTCTTTGTTTTTGTCACTTGCTTGAGACAGCTTGTCCTGGTTATTAATGTGATTGTATGTTGACTCTTATCTCCATGATATTAAGGGAGATATTTGTATTTATTATGTTTGTTTGCCTCAGATTGGTTTTTGTTTTGATAGATTCAGGAGAACTGGGTGGGCACGCTACTCTGGTTGCTACATCAGCAGCACTGAATCACTCACCAACTGTCTTCAATTGGGTGGGGTAGTGAGGAGTGAAGAGTACAGGTTTGTTCTCTCGTCACGTGGAGGAGCTAATGGTGGGCTGGTATGCAGTGACTGTCATCTGTTGCCAATTCAGTGGCAAGGGTGGTAGCACTTGCTAAGTAGGTGGGGTGGCAGATGAATGGGGGACTCATTCACTCACTACAAGTCATCAAGTTGGGGAGTGGAGGATGGTGGGCAGGTCACCATCTGGGTGTTGATTTACTACTGTTTGCCAGGGCAGGGAAATGCTCAATTGCACAGTCACAGAAGGGAGCAGTATGGCAGTGGGTGGGAGTATGTGTTGCCAGTTGTCACTGCGGTGGGAGCACGATGTACAAGCTGCAGGAATGCAAGCCCCCAGGCCCTGGGGGTAGGCAGGGAGGCATATACAGTGCTTAATATACACTAGTACAACCCACCAATTTCTGGATTGCACAGAGGAGGGTGTGTAATGCATAATGTGCATAACTAGTCCACATGGGGTAGAGCAGTGGTGGGCATGAGTTTGTGCTATCAATTTCCTGCTCAGTAAGGGTGGGTGCACACTACACAATCTGAGGGAGTGCACACGATCAGTCACTGCAAGAAAAGAGTGGTGGGGGACTGTGAGGTGGAGGAGACAGAGTGGCATCAGCACCATCTGCCAACTGTCTGGCAGCAAGAGGACTCAAACCATAGACTATGAGGCATAGGAGCAGCAGTACAGGGATGCACCAGTCACTAGGTGGGTGGGGGTATGGGATTCACACCTCTGGGAAACTGAGAGTTAGTTAGGGGAACACACTCAAAATATGACTGAGGAAGAGCTGACTCCTTAAACCAGAGTCAACCTTAATGATGTGGGTGGAACAAAGCTATTAGGACCTTTATTTAATGATGGGGCAAAGCTCAAAATGAGAAGACCAGCTTCCATCCGATATCCATGTTGTCAAAAATTGTTGTTGTTAAGTGCCATCAAGTTGGCTCTAACTCATAGTGGCCCAGTAAAGGGTTTCTGAAGAGTGGCTGGTAAGTTTGAATAGCTGTTCTTGCAGTTAAACCTGACCTTTCAGTACAGTGCTTACCCTATAGTACCACACTGCTGTTGTTGTTAAGTGCTGTCGAGTCGATTCCGACCCATAGCGACCCTGTATAAGGTTTCTAGGGAGTGACTGGTGAGCTTGAACTGCCAACCTTGCAGTTCAAATGGCTTTGCAGTGTGGCGCATTAACCTACAGCGCCACACCAGGACTCCCATAGTATACCACATTAGGACTCCAGAAATGAAATGGAACACATGAACGTGCATTTTCTAGGCATTAGTGAGCGGCAAGTGTTGACCATTTTGAATTTGACAATTATATTGTTTACTCTGCTCGAAATGACAAATTGAAGAGGAATGATGTTTCATTAATTGTCAAAAAGAGTGTTTCAAGATCTAGAAGTACAATGCTGTCTGTGAGAGGATTGTATTCATACACTACAAGGAAGACCACTTCATACCACTACTCTTCAAACTCACACAACAACCATTAAGGCCAAAGATGATGAAATGGAAGAATTCTAATTCATCAGCCTAAAATTGATCAAACATGCAATCAAAATGCATTGATAATTACTGGTAATTGGAATGTGAAAGCTGGAAACAAAGAGGAAGGATCATTTGTTGGAAAATATGACTTTTGATAAAAATTATTCCTGAGATCACATGATACAATTTTTGCAAGACCAGTGACTTATTCATTACAAATATCTTTTTAAATGCTGACTATAAATGAAGTCCTCACATGATGGAATTCACAGGAATCAAATTGAGTACATCTGTGGCAAGAGAAGCTCAAGAAGCTCAATATCATCAGCCAAAAGAAGTACAGGCGCAGACTGTGAAACACACCATCAGTTGCCCGTATGAAAGTTCTGAACTTGAGGACAATTAAAACAAGTCCACAAGAGTCAAAAATATGATCTTTAGTAAATCCCACCCACATTTAGAGACCATCTCAAGAACAAATTGGATTCATTAGATACTGATGACTGAAGACCAGATGGGTTGTGGAATGACACCAACACATCATACATGAAGAAAGCAAAAGGCAATTAGAAAGATGGGAAAGAACGTTCACATGCCTGTTAGTAGAGACTCTGAAACTTGCTTTTGAACGTAGAAAAGTTAAAGCTGCTGGCAGAAGTGAGAAAGTCAAAGAGGAAAACAAAAGGAACGATAACACTCAGTATTTTTCAAGGTTAAAAAGAACTGAAGAAAAAAAAATCAAGCCTTGGATTGCAATATTGAAAGATTCCGTGGGAAAACACTGAATGACACAGAGAAAGCATCAAAATAAGTATATAAATAAAAGAATACACTGAGTCACAATGTTCAACTCTTTGAAGAAGTAGCGTATAATAAAGAACCAATGGAATTGAAGAAATCCAAGCTGCACTGCCGATGTTGTTGTAAAACAAGGCTCTGGGACTTGATAAGATACCAACTGAAATGTTTCAGCCAGCTGATGTAGCACAGTACGCACTCACTTGACTCTGCTAAGAAATTTGGAAGACAGTTACTTGGACAACTGATTGGAAGAGATCCGTATTTGTACCCGTTCCAAAGAAAGGTGAGCCAGTGGATTGTGGAAATCATTGAACAATATCATTAATATCACATACAAGCAAAATTTTGCTGAAGATAATTTTAAAATGGTTGTAGGACTATATTGACAGGGAGCTGCCTGAAATTCAAAACAGATTCAGAAAAGAAGGTGAAACAAGGGATATCATTGCTAATGTCCGATAGATCTTAGCTGAAACTAAGGAATACCAGAAACATGTTTACTTGTGCTTTATTGACAGTGCAAATGATTTTGACTTTATTAATTATGCAAATGTTGCAAACTCTGCCTAACATAATAAAGAATGGAAATTCCAGAATGCTTAATTGTGCCCATGAAGAACCTGAACGTAGACCAAGGAGATACTGAGTGATTTAAAATTAGGAAAGACTTTTATTTGTTGTATGCTTTTACCATACTTATTTATTATTCAATTTGTATGCTGAGTAAGTAATCTGATAAGCTGGATTTTATGAAGAGGAATGTGGCATCAAGACTGGAAGAAGATTCATTAACAACCTGTGATATACAAATTATATATATACCCTTCCTTGCTGGAAGTGAAGAGGACTTAAAATACATACTGATGACAATCAAAGAAGACCATAGCCTTCAGTATGGATTGCACCTGAATATAAAGAAAACAAAAATCCTCACAACTGGGTCTATAAATACCATCACGATAAATGGGGGAAAGATTGAATTTGCCAAAGACTTCTTTTTGCTTGGATCCATTATCAATACTCATGGAAGCAGCAGCCAGAATGCTCCTTGGAAGCCAGGATGGTGAGACTTATTCTCTCATATTTTGGACATGTTATCAGGAGGGACTACTCCCTGGAGAATGGACATCATGCTTGGTAAAATGGAGGACTAGCAAAAACGCGGAAGATCCCCAAGTGAGATGGATTGACACGTGGCAGCAGCACTTGGCTCAAACATAATGACAGTTATTTAGTTCTGTTGTGCAAAGGGTCACTATCAGTAGGAACTGAAGAATGTGGCACTGTAGGGTCAGCACTGGACTGTGAATCACAAGGTTGGCAGTTCAAACCCACCAGCTGTTCCTTGGAAACCCTGTACAGAGTTGCTATGAGCTGGAAACGACTCGACAGTATTTAACAACAACAATCTTCATTTCAGTATTTGGAATGTTTTAGAGGATCTGTGAAAGCCTTTTATCAGTTAAAGTAAGCCTTTCTTCCACTTCCTCCTGATTCTGATTTATATACTGGGTTTTTATTTTGATCATCTTTGCTTAAACTACAGCACATCATAAGCCCTAATGGATATATGTGTGGGACCTATACATTTGATTCTTCCTTTTACTCTCAGAAAAGTCGGGACCAACTTGCTATATTTGTTTTTCATTGATGCATAACAAATTACAACAAAAATCGAGACTTAAAAACAGCACACATTTACTGTCTCAACATTTTTGTACGTCAAGAATCCAAAAATAATTTAGCGCAATGCTGCAAGCAAGGTGATTCTCAGCCATAGCTTAAGTTTCGCTATAAAGCACATTCAAGTAATCGGCAATTAGTTATCTGGTAGTTGTAGGAACGCTGCCCTAGCTGCCTCTTCATGGGCTGTTGACAATATGGCTCTTTGCTTCTTTAAGTGTTACAGAAGAGAGGATTTCTGCTGTTTCAGTCTCTATACTAAAGGAAGGTGGAAGTGCTCTTTTTAAAAGCTTACTTGATTACACCACAGCTACCTATCCAGAGTCTACTGGTGGTTGTTGTTAGGTTCCATCAAGTGGGTTCCAACTCATAGTGACCCCACCCTGTGTACAGTAGAGCAAACACTAACTAGTCCTGTGCCGTTGTCACAGTTGTAATGTTTGAGTCCATTGTTGCAGCTACTTTGTCAACCCATCTTGCTGAGAGTCTTCCTCTAGTTCTCTGATCCTTTACCAAGTATGATGTCCTTCTTCAGGGACAGGTCCCTACTAATAACATGTTCAGATTACTTAAGATGAAATTTCACCTTTCTCCTTGCTAAAAATCATATTAATTATACTGCTTCCAAGACAGATTTGTTCAGCTCTTCTTGCAGTCCCTGGTATAATTAATATTCTTTGTCCACACCATAATTCAAAGGTATCGACTCTTGGTCATTCTTTATTTGTCGTTCAGCTTTTGCATGCATATGAGTCCATTTTTAAAATCATGACTCAGACCAGGTGCACCTTAGACCTCAGAGTGGCTTCTTTGCTTTTCAAAACTTAAAAGAGGTCTTTTGCAGATTTTCCCAGGGCGATAATCATTTGATTTTTTGACTGATGTTTCTCTGGGCATTGATTGTAGATCCAAGTGAAATGAAATCCTTGACAATGCCAATGTTTTCCCTGTTTATCATGATGTTTCGTATTGGTACACTGGTTAGATTTTTGTTTTGTTTGTTGTTTAATCCATATTGAAGGCTATAGTTTTGATCTTTATCGGTAAGTGCTTCAAGTCCCCTTTGCTTTCAGTAAGCAAAGTTGTGTCGCTTGTATATTGCTGGTTGTTGATGAATCTTCCTCTAATCTTGATACCCCATTCTTCGACATACAGCTTTTCAAATTATTTGTTTAACATTTGGATTGAATAAGTATAGTGAAAGGTTATACAACCCTGACACACACCTTTCTTAATTTTAAACCACATTTTATTTCCTTGTTCTGTTCAGACAACTGCCTCTTTTTCTGTGTACAGGTTCTAAATAAGCACAAGTAGAAGTATTTTGGAATTCCAATTCTTCACAATATTATCTATAATTTGTTATGATCTTCACAGTTCAATGGCTTTACATAATCAATAAAACACAGATAAACAAACATCTTTCTGTCATTTTCTGCTTTGAGCCAAGATTCATCTGACATAAACCATGATAGCCTTTATTCTGTGTCTTCTTGTGGTGCTGTAGGATCAGCACTGGACTGCTAACCACAAGGTCAGTGGTTCAAATCCACCAGCAGCTTCTTGGAAACTCTATATAGCTATTAGTTGGAACCAACTTGATGGCACTTAATAACAACAATAACATGACCACTTCTGAATTCAACTTGAATTTCTAGCTTCATAGCCGACATAGTGCTGTAACCATTTTTGGAATACATTCAGCAAAATTTCAATCGCATGTGATACTTCATTATGACACTTGATAATTCCTGCGTTCATCAGTAAAATTTCCCTGCTGTAGACTCGATTCCATCTCATACTGTCATAGTAGCACTCTCAGAGGGTTTCCAAGGCTAAACCTTTACAGAAGCCAATTGCCACATTGTTTTCCAGTGGAGAGAGTGGTAGACTTGAACCACTACCCATTTGGTTAGCAGCCAAGTCCTTAACCACTGCACCAGTAGGACTCCTGCAAAATTCCTTTCACCTTTACTATATATACTGTAGCATAATCCTAGAAATAATAGCTCATCCTCTTCCCAGGTCCTACCCATACTCCTGATGGCATAGTAGGTTACATGTTGGGCTGTTAACTGCAAAGTCAGCAGTTCAAGTCCGCCAGGCATACCAAGGGAGAAAGATGAGATTTTCTGCTTCTGGAAAGATTTATGACCTTCGAACCAACTCAGTGGTACACAGTCAGCCAGCCAGCCACCCATACTCCAGGGGAAGTGTTTGTAAAAGAACCTGGGTGGCTTAGAGTTAGTCATCTTAGAATTCTGTTTGTCTCGCTTGCCTGTTTGTGACATTTTTTACGTCTTAGTCTCTTCATGCCTTTGATGGTTCCTTCTTCATTCTCTTTTCCATTCCATAAACACTGAGGTTCCTCAGCACTTCCCATCCTAACTATTCAGCCTGCTTCTTGACCCCTTAATAATTGTTTTTCTCTGGCTAAGGACCATTTCTTTGTTCAAATAATAAAACTAAGGACGGGTTCTTTTTCCTGTAATCACTTTCTGAAGAACTGAAACTCATCCGATAATGAGTAGAACAAAAACAACCTGTAATACTACTTCCTGCTGCCCTGGGACTTGTCTTAGGAGAAAGGAGAGGATTTCTGTCTCTGGGGAGCAGGGAGGGTAATCTGTGTGTGGATTGTGGAGAGACCCTAAGGATGTTTGGGAAAGTCTTACCAGATTGGGGCGCAGGCAGGTGTGTCTGAATTTTAGCTAGTGCAGCGACAGTGACATGGAGGTGTGTTGTCTGGTTATGTTAGGGGACCTCAGAAGAATACAGATCTTCTCATTTAAATGAGAGAGCCAGACATGCATGAAGTAGGACAACCATGTGTTATTAACCCACCAATGGCTCCCAATCATATTGCTGAAAACCTACATTTTTTTATTTTTTCAGTTCAGGTGTAGCATGTGCACTAAAATTTAACCTTACAAATTAGCTCTATCCTTCTGGTGTGACTCTGTGGATCAGCACTGGACTGGGAACCACAAGGTCAGTGGATCAAAGCCAACTGCTCCTCAGAAACTCTATACAGGATTGCTATGAGTCAGAACAGACTCGACAGCACTTAACAACAACAACCATAACAAAGTTGAGTATCTTCCATGTAATTTAAGGCCTTCAGTCTTTTGCATCTAATTTTCTGAGGATCAGCCACCTTGTGGTTCATACTGACCTTGCAGTCCAGTGCTTAAGCTACAGCGCCACACCAGCTTGGTGGTGTTTGTATAGAGGGAGCTGTTTCTTTCCCTCTTTCTTAATGCTCTTCATCTCTCCTTTTATCTGAATAGCGAGCGTAACCATTAAAACCTAACATAGCAGGGGATGGGGTGGGAGAAGTTTAGACATTCCTTCCCTGTTGAAGTCTTTGTATTTCTAGAAACCTGCCTCCAATATCCATTCTTGAGAATGGGTTAATACTTCTATTCTCTATTTTCTACCGGGGTTGTAGACCTGTCAGTCAATTACACCTGTCATAATACATTATCATTTATTTGCACATCTGTCTACCATACCAGTGAGACTCTAGGCTTTAAAAACGATTCATTCATTTTCTTAGCTAGGTTGTTGTTGTTAAGTGACATCAAATTGGTTCTTTTTCAGAGACATCCTATTTAGGATTTCCAGTGAGTACTTGGTGGAGTTCGAACTGCTATCCTTGCAGTTAACAGTCCACTTCCAGTGCTTACTTAATTAATGCTCAAGAAATATTTGAATAAATAAGAAATAAACAAAAGTCACCAAATCTATTGCCTTCTCATCAGTTCTGACTCACTGCCCTCTATAGGACAGAATAGAACTTCGCCATACTTACCGAGACCAGTCTTTACTGAAGCACACTGCCAAATCTTTCTCCAGCAGAACCACAGGTACTAACTGAGGATGTAACCGGTGCACCACGAGGACTTTGTTGCTGTTGTTGTTGTTGTCCAGTGCCATCGAGTCAGTTCTGACTCACAGTGACCCTTGATAGAGTTTCTGAGGAGCAGCTGGTGGGTTTGAACTGCCGACTTTATTACACTACCCCGAATCAGAATAACTTGAAGTAACTAGAGCTGACTCTGTCTTACAGACCTTGACCCTTTTATCATCTGTTTATTTTGCTCTGTGATTACACGAGTGTATTTGGATTGCTGGCCACCTTTCCTGTAGCTAGTTTGGTTGTTGTGGCCCTGATTTCTTTGCTTTTTTTCCCCCTCCTTTGAATAGAATGCTTTAAAGTCATTAAAACCGGTCACCCAAAAAAGTATCATGGCTGGGACAAAGAAAGCTTTCTTGATTTGAAGTCATTCCAGAAATTATGGCACAAAACAACATGCTTAGCATAGGGTGCAACTGAGTAGCATTACCGTGGAGCTAAGGAAAAATGATATGTTCAGATTTTTGTCTACGCCGAAGATAATGCATGTTTTTACTGCTGAAAATAGTATTAGTGATGGTGAACTTAAATGTGAACTTTAGGACACATAGCTTCCCATAGTAGAAATGTACTTTTCATAGATAAGAATTAAGTCTGTAAAATATTGATGGCTATCGCATAAGGTGTATAGAATTAAGCAAGTTCTATATAGATAACAATTTCAGAAATCTTCATGTAGCTCTATTTCTGGAATATGGGCAGAAACGAGTGTTTTAGGTTTTTTTCCTATGGTCATCAGTTGGAATGGGCAACATAGTTTTATGTTGGTACCTTGTCAGCAAATATTTAATTGATCACATTAACTAAAAGTATTTGTTTAAAGAGTCTTTCATGTATAGAAAACAGAGTACCATGAGGTGACTATTTTTTATTATTTAAGAAATATTAATAAGCAAATAATTCTCAAACCAAGTGAAGGAAATAAATAATTCTGTAAAAATTGTGGCATGTGTATAGTTTTTAAAGGTTTTAAAACATGTTAATATTATATATAACTTATCAACTTATTTTCTGTTTTCAAATTATTCTGGTACAAAAAGTTTATGTAGAATGTATATTCCAATAAATGGTGCCAAAGCATGAACAACCAGTGTTTATGGAACTAAATGGTCACTCCCTCTAATTTATCTCTTCCCAAAATAGTGTTTTATCTCTTGTGTTATCTAAAAACAGGCACACTTGTTGGAAGAAATGGAAAAATGGGGGGTTGTGGGGACAGAGGGAGTTGGCTATATACTAAGCAGTTTCATCCAGAAAATTTCAAGATTTTTACTTTGTAAACTTCATGAGAAATAATGAAATAGTAAAAAGCAAATATGACTAAAGACTTGTTATCACTTGTTCTTAAGACAGTCTTTTTGTTTTTGTTTTGTTTTTAATGTTTTGTGAACAATGTGATAGTTTACATGGGAGAACATTAGTTTTACATTCATCCTATTGTATATCATTTCACTGCATGGTTACAACCCCCTCCATGCATCATCAACTAACCAAAGGGTATATACTACAAGCCTGCCTCCCAGTCATTAGCACACAGCCCCTCTCCCTCTCTGTGTCTAAAAGTCCCCAACTGCTCCATCTCTCCACGTCATCATCTCTGCCTCCATCTCAGGTATCACTGCTTCTCTGGGTAGGGTCCTGTTCTTCGCTCTTCTCTCTTAGCTCTTCTCCCTTGATGGTCCCAGGGACCTCCGCTCCTAGACTGAAAAGTTAATCACTCCCCTCCTTGCTACAAAACGTCTACCTTTACATTTCCAACCCTCACAAGTGGTTCTGATAACAATTATTCACTGTAGTATCACAAGGGACCCCTCTGCATTTCATTTCATCAGCCCTGCCTAGACAGATTGGATACTACTCAGTGAAGAGTCTACCTTCCTTCATGCCCTCTGAATCTAGGTTCCCTCTTGAAAGCTTGTAAGCCGGTCACTTCTTGCCTTCATAGCCCCCCCATTTTGGGTAGCCAGTGTCCAAGTTGCCTACCCCTGTCTATTCTGTGTATGAAGGGGGTGGGAATGATCCTTATTATAAGGATTTGTTCCCTCTTTTGAGCTACTGCATGCATTAGGTGTAGGTCAAGTTCATCAATTGTATCAGATTACTCTTTTTTTCCTCTTCTTTCTTCTTCTGGTTGAGCTCTGATCATCCAGTCATTGAAGCCAGGTCAAGTAGGTATTATCTGCAAGTATGGGTGTTCTTGTGCATATGCCCTCTCTTCTTATCAGCTGGACGCTTCACTCTCTACTCTAGTCCTCAGTGGCTATGTCACTGACTCTGGGACCAAGAGTCTTGCCACACTGCTGGCCAACCATGTCTCCATCTGGGCTCGCAGGAGTCTATTGAACATCGTAGGGCTTAGCTTGCAGCTTCATTGCTGTTTTCCCCCCACTTCCCCTTATCAGTGACGAGCGTGGTAAGATTTTGATTCTGTTAGTTTTAAAGTTCTTAAAGAAGGGGTTTTAAAAGTTTTAGCTACTCCCATTTAAGTTGGTGAGCAAACACTGGAGGCGCCATAATAGTAGAAACCCACTATGGAATTATAAGGATGGTTTCGATTTTACTTGGAGTTGATAAAATGGATTCCTTTAATACAAAACCAAATTATTACTTTTGTTTTTGTTATGTTTTCTTTTTTAATTTTGGTTGTTTAGTTCCAGCTGGCCATCAATGTGATTCTTTGCTCCCTTATTCTGTAGTTTATTTAATAGTTTCCTAAAAAGTATTCTGTCATCCCATTAAAGCATTTTACATTTTCTTTGCTAACATATATAAATCATGGAAAAAATCCCATTCTGTTTTCATTCTATTTTTCCATGAACTTTCCATAAATCACGTTGAGAAATGTGTTCAGATTAATAACTATAAATTTTCTTTGTTGACTAGGCTTTTTATCTTGACTGCACAGCATTGTTTCAGCTAACTCAACAAATTGATTATTATATTTGCTTATATATTGTTATACTATGGAAGGGGAGTCCTGTTGTGGCGCTGTGGGTTAATGCGCTGGATTGCAATGTCAGTTTGAACCACACGGTTGGCAGCTCAAGCTCACCAGCCGCTGCTCAGAAACCATGCACAGGGTTGCTATGAGTTGGAACCAACTTGAAGGCACTTAATAACAACAGCAGCATGCTATGAATAAGGCCTTACGATCTCAGTAATGTGAGGGAGATTTATTGGTGGCGGTGTTTTTTTTTAAGCTGCTATATTTAAATGGTGTTGTAATTTACCTAGTCCTTTGAATCCACACAGAGTGTGTACTTGACATCATTAATAAAAGGTTTTGTTAGCTTTCTTTATATTGAACATTTGAGCAATACTCCATTCTGTTATGGTTTCGGATCTGAATTGCTTATGTACAAGAATATTTACTACCTTCTTTGTTTCATTTCAGAATGACCTTATTTAAAAATGTATGAGGCTATTTATAATCGACTCTGTGGCAGTGATTAAAGAGGTGTGAATAATAGGTTATTGGAAGTTGACAGCTTCTGGTTTGCTAAACCAGGGTTAGAACATTTATGCTGTTCAGATGTTCCTTTTTTCTGAGGTGGGAGTTTCTATTTTGACATGTAGATTATTGGTATAGACGGATTCCATAGGTTTTCCACGTTAAAATAGTTGATCAGAGCTCAGTATTTTATTGATTTATTTTGCCTTTTAAACCTTGAACTTAATGAATCAGCCGTCAATATAGACAGAAGACTGATCTGTAAGCACAGCATTGGCCTTCTGCCTGAAGCTCTCCTATAAGAGAAATTCAATCAAGGTTTTTAAAAATGTTAATAAGACCTTTTCTTACAGAAAATTTGAATATATTTGATAGGTTTCGGCTTTGGGAGGAACATCAGTACTCTAGAAGCAATTTGAAATAGCATATTAGATATATTTTAAAAGTATGTGCATTTTCTTTTTCAGTATTTGGTGTATTTGTTATTTTTAAATACATTTTAACTGCATGTATTTGAATTAATCAGGCTTAGGTAATGTTTCTATTTAATGAAAGGAAGGCTAGGGAAATATTGACTCATTTTTTTTGTAAACAAGTAACTTACCTGATGAGTTTTTGCTTTTTTGTTCGTACAGACTCAACCTTTTCAGTTCCTAGAACTCTTAGGTAATCTGAAAACTTACTAAAATGCATTTTAATGTAGCAATTCAGTTATCCCTTGCCAGTGAGGAGCTTGTGTTTCCAAAAAGAATATGGTTGGTAAAATTACAGCAAAGAAAGTGAGGCCTAGAGATTAAAAATTAGCGAAATAAAACATTTAATTACTATAATGAGAG
Source organism: Chrysochloris asiatica (assembly GCF_000296735.1). Taxonomy (NCBI): domain Eukaryota; kingdom Metazoa; phylum Chordata; class Mammalia; order Afrosoricida; family Chrysochloridae; genus Chrysochloris; species Chrysochloris asiatica. The sequence continues at coordinate 3,046,642 of NW_006408776.1, forward strand.
GACTTCAAAAATGTTGTAGCTACATGGAATTAAAAGATAATGGGATTTTTCCAGGAACTTTTTGAAGCTCCTTGGTATTCTATAATAAATGTGAGAAACAACTTAGTCTAGAAAAGAAGAACTTCCAAAATAAACCACACTCCTCAGCCCGCCTGCCCTGCTCTCTTATGTTACTTGTCACTTAACTGAGCTCTGGACAGTGTCCTGTAAATGTTGCAATATGTGAATTGCACCTGTTTTTAAAGTCTTGTTGTTAAGTGCTACCGAGTCAGATCCGATCCATAGTGACCTTATACAGGGTTTCCGATGAGCGACTGGTAAGCTTGAACCACCGATCTTGCAGTTCAAACGGCTTTGCAGTCTGGCGCATTAACCCACAGTGCCACACTAGGACTCCTTTAAAGTCTTACAGCTATCTTATTATATCTTTCTTTTTTCACTTGATTTTCCCTTGTTTCATTTTAGTAAGTCTAAAAAATTACGTGTGTTCATTTGGTCTTACCTCATATTTTGGTAGCATTTCAGTATATGTTTTTCTAGATCTGGTCTTTTGTAACTTTCTACCTATATATTGAGAAGCTGGAATACTAATGTTTATAAAGCACGTAATAGTTGTTTTAAGGTTTCATATAGAATTGTACATGTATACGTTCATATGAGGGGACTTCGAAAAGTTGGTGGAAAAATAGAATAGGAAGGTAACACGATTTTTCCTTTAATTTTTAAAGCCCCCACATATAAACCAGGAATTTGAACCAGTTAATTCCTGATGAAAATATGCATTTCCACCCCAGATATACTGAATCAGAATCTACATTTAAACAAAGATCCCCAGGTGATTTGATGAGATTTTTGTTAAAGACTGTAGATTATCATTCAGTATTTCAGGAATGGAATTGCAAAGTCTAAGCAGGTGATTGAACTGCAATGAATGGTTTGAAGTCCTAATATAAACATCCCATAGGTTTTGTGAAAATTAATTATGATAATGTATTCAAAGTACCTAGCAAGAGTTTTATAACTAGTGGCCCTTTTTATTCCCAGTGTACCATGGGAAAGAGCTCCACTTATTTTTACCCTTACTTTCCTAATTACAGTATGTGAATTTAAGTAGTTTCTTAATCTCACTAAAGTTCATATGCTCTTTCTTAAAAAAAAAAAAAAGATAATAATGCCAATTCTACTAGCCTCATAGTATTTATTTCCAGGCTGTTTGGTTAAAGTGCTTTGTAACGTGTGAATAGCAATAGAGTTGTACTATTTGGTGATGTTGTTCTTGTACTTCTTGCCAGTTTGAAGATTCAAATGGAACATCAAACACATGACCTAGAGAAAACACATGGCCATTACTGTCAGGTTGACAGCTGTTAGTTAGAAGAAGATAGTTTGGGAATCTCCCTGCAAATATTCTGTGACTTGTAGTTCATCTTTACCTTTTGTAACATTTTCTTGACACACTCTAAATTCACTCCGAAGTCTTCAGATGGCTAGGCTATCCTGAATGTAGAGTAAGTTGAACTTAGCGGCCTAGAGTACAGTGCCGAGCCTTCTTGTTGTTTAGGTTTTCCACCTGACGACATCCTGTGATCTCACTGTTCCTAGAGCTTTGGGTAATCCTGCCCCTGTCCTGTTTGTGAATAACTTATTGGATGCCCGGATTGTCTAGCACAAATAATGCCTCCACTGTTTGTTTACCTTCTCCCTTAACACACACCTCGTTCAGGTGAGGGTCTGCTCAGAACAGATTACTGCTTTAGTTACCTAGTGACGCTGTAACAAAAATGCCACAAGTGGGTGGCTTTAAAGAATAGACATTTATTTTCCCAGTTTTAGAGGTTAGAAGTGTGAACTTAGAGTGTTAGCAGAGGGTCCTGCTTTGTATCTTTCAGCTTCTCTAGTACTGGTGATTGTGGGCCTTCAAATCTTTCCTGACTCAAATTGTTGTTGTTGGTATGTGCCTTCGAGCTGGTTCTGAATCACAGCTCACAGTGACCCTTTATAGGGTTTCCAGAGAGTGGCTGATAAGTTTGAACTGTCATCCTTGTGGTTAGCAGTCCAGTATCCTACAGGTTCAGACTCTTAGTGACGATTCATAGTGATCCTGTATAGGATTTCTGAGACTGTGAATCTTTATAAAAGCAGAAAGCCTAATTTTTCTTATGAGGAGCTGGTGGACTTGAACTTCTGACCTTGCAGCTAGCATACCAACATGTAGCCCCTTATGCCACTGGGGCTCCTAGGCTTATTTAGTAGCTGCTGGCAGTCCTTGGTAGTCCTGGGCTAACAGATGAATCTGTCTTCCTAGTCACAAGAATCATAAAATTTGATTAAATTTCAGCCTCTGTAAATGTTATATATGTTTGCCTTTTGCTTTAATGTTACTTGGAAAAGAAGTTGCTATACACACACATGAGCACAGTTTATATGGAAAATGAAAATACTGTTTAGGATGAGCTTATATAACAAGATAAGATTTAAAACAAAGGTTTTAGAGGATAGTGTAATATAAAGTGTCTTATAAAAATTCATTTAAATAGCAATTATCTTATCACATGCCTTTGCATGGAGTAAGGATTAATGTGCTGGACTGCAAAGTCTGTTTGAACCGCAGTGTTGGGAGTTCAAGCTCACCAGTTATTCTTTGGAAATCCTATATAAGGTCACTACTGGTCAGAACCAACTCGACTGCACTTAACAACAAGAACAAAGGTGACTTTGTAATACCCACTCAGGATCGCTTGTTGACATACATCAAATATGTTCATTTCATAAGTCATTTTCTCCCCCAAAACAAGGTTTCAGAAGGAAAAATTTTTTCAAAAAGAATCTGTAGGGGTATATGGAGGGTGATGATGCCCAGCCCTAAACTGGCACAGGGTTTGGGTGTGTATGTAAACAGCTAATCTCTCACCTAGCTCTAGGTACATGTTTTGGCTGTTGACCAAAGAAATACCTGGCCAGAATCCCACATCTCTCTCCATTTTTTTCTCCTTCCTTAAAAAAGTGTCCTTGTCTGCTAGAGACAGTCACCTAAAATTGACCTGGAAGGAAGCAGCAGTCATTATATTAGAGGAAGGTAACTCAGAAAGTATTGCTACAAAACCGTAGAAACCTGTATTAACCCCAAACAGCAAAATATGAGGCTTTTCTTTCTTAGCATATCCTCATTCTAAGCCAGTATGCAGTATTTCCACTTCCTTAATCCTTCCCAGTAGAATTTTGTGGTCTTCAATTTACGCCATGTCAAAATGGCAGTTTGCGCATTTTCAAGAGACTCAAATCATGTTTCTTTAAAATGTTCTTTGGGTTTGGGGAACCGATAGAAGTCTGAAGCGGCAAGATCAGAACTCTAGGATGAACAGGTTTCCCAAGAAAATTCTTGTAGAATAACTCTTACTACCTTCAAAGAATGAGCAGTGCATAATTCCAATGAAAAAAATTTTTCTCGGTGTAGCGTGCCATTTTTATCATCTATGCAGGTTACACTTTTCTTAAAGCACCTTCATACTAGGCCTCCATGATTGCCCTGTGACCTTCTTGATAGATTTACTTGTGCTTTATTGACTATACAGAGACTTTGGATTGTGTGGATCATGACAAGCTGTGGACACCATTTTGAAGTATGAGTATTCCAGAACACTTAATTGTGCTCATGAGGAACCTATATACATAGACCACAAGGCTTGTTCGAACAGAACAAGGGAACACAAGTGGTTTAAAATTAGGAAAGGTGTGTTCCTGGGTTGTATTCTTTCACCATACTTATTCAATCTGTATGCTGAGCAAATAATCTGAGAAGCTGGATTATATGAAGAAAAACATGGCTTCTGCATCGGAGGAAGAGTCACTAACAACCTGCAGTTTGCAGATGATACAGTATTGCTTGCTGAAAGGGAAGAGGACTTAAAATTCTTAACTGATGAAAATCAAAGACCACAGCCTTCAGTATGGTATGTGCCTCAATGTAAAGAAAACAAAAATCCTCACCAATAAACAGCATCCATATCAATGGAGAAAAGATTGAAGTTGTCAAAGACTTCATTTTTCTCGGACCAACCATCAAAACTCATGGAAGTAGCAGTCAAGAAATCAAATGACTTAATGCATTAAGAAAATCTGGTACACAAGAACTCTATCAAGTTGAAGAGCAAGGTTTCAGTTTGAGGAACAAAACATGCCTGACCCCAGCCATGGTATTTTCAGTAACCTCATGTGAGGTTGGATATGCGAAATAACCTCATGAGAAAGTTGGCTAGTGAATGAGGAAGACCATAGAAAAATTGATTCATTTGAGTTATGGTGTTGGAGGCAAATATTGAAAGTACTATGGGCTGCCAAAAGAATGAACAGACAGACATGTGTTGGAAGAAGTACAGCCAGACTGCTCCTTGGAAGCCAGGATGGCCAGACTTCATTTCTCATATTTCAAACATATTATCAGGAGGGACCAGTCACTGGAGAAGGTTATCATGTTTGGTAAAGTGGAGGGTCAGAGAAAAAGAGGAAGACCCCCAACGAGATGAATTAGCACAGTGGCAACAGCGATGAGCTCAGGTGTAGCAACGATTGTGAGGTTGGCCCAGAATCAGGCAGTGTTTCATTCTGTTTTGCATAGGGTCGCTATGCATCAGTACCAACTTGGTGGTAACTAACAACAACAATCCTAAACCACGGACTCCATAACCTTCTGAGTTGACCTGTCTGTCTAGAATTTAACTAAGTGTCCTAGCAGATTCCCTCAAAAACTATTGTTTTGATTGCACCTTGTTTTCTGCATCATTTTGTGATTTGTTCCAACAAATCATCTTCATTAACTTCAATCTTGCTTCAAAGACTTTTGGAAACTTCAGCTCTTTTGGCTAACTGATATTTGCAAAACACTTCAGCATCCATCCTCCTTTTTTTGAAGGCACCCTAACAAGACTAAGACAAGTGCATTACTAAGAGAATTTGTCTGCAGCTGTCTACTGATTGCAGAGACTTGTTTAAATATGTTTTATTGGGCTAAACCCATTCAGATATGAATTGGAACCCTAAAAGCAATACTTTTTTACTAGCCTTCATAAGTCTCTAAATATTGTACTAAGAGTAATGTTGTTGTTAAGTGCCGTCGAGTCAGTTCCAACCCATACAGACCCTGTAACAGGGTTTCCGAGGGTGTAAACCCTTACGGGAGTAGAAAGCCTCATCTTTCTCCCGCAGAGCGCCTGGTAGTTTCGAACCACTGACCTTAAGGTTCGCAGCCTGATTCGTAACCACTACGCTACCAGAGCTAGAAGGGCAATAAAACACTGCAGGCCAGCCCTAGGTTTTTGGTATCCCCACATACTTTGCACTTACACTGTTGTTGTTGTTGTTAAGTGCTGTCGAGTTGGTTCTGACCCATAGTGACCCTATATAGGGTTTCCAAGTAGCAGCTGGTGAGTTTGAACCACTGACATTGCAGTTCAAACGACATTGTAGTCTGATGCATTTGCTCACAGTGCCACACCAGCACTCATTAAAATCTCTGAAATTAAAATAGATACAGTTTTAAAGTACCTAAAATCTATTACAAGTGTTACTTTTAACAAGTCCTCAAAAACTCCACTTGCCACTTTTAGTAGAGTATAAAGATTATGAAAGCAAAACAGGAGGTGCTGTGACTTTGAAAAGCTAAGAGCCCCATAAGACTGTACTGTCCTTAAAGTCATTTTGTGAACCTTCCAGCCAAACCCAGCTCACTGCTATCGAATGTGCTCTGGCTCACAGCAACCCTACATAGGATTTCTGAGACTGTAAAACTTTATGTGAGCAGACCTATGAGTCTTGTTGTTGTTGTCGTCATGTGCCGTGGAGTTGGTTCTGACTCATAGCGACACTGCGTAGGGTTTCCGAGGCTCCTGCAGAAAGCCTCAACTTTCTCCCATGGAACAGCTGGTAGTTTCGAACTGCTATTCCTGAGGTTAGCAGCCTGATTCATAACCACTACGCTACCAGAGCTCCTTAGGGTAATACTAATTCATTTTAAATTAATTTAATCAATCTATCATTTATACATTCATGTAGCTTTTAACACATAGCATGAACAGGATGTTTTGGAAAACCTTAAAACTATAGTTTGTTGTTGTGTTTTGAAGTGCCATTGAGTTACTTCCAACTGACAGGATTTCCAAGAAGCAGTTGGTGAGATTGAACCATTGACCTTATGGATCAAACCAACCTGGCAGTCCATTGCTTATCCCACACCGGAAGAAAATTAAGAAATACGCAAAATGAGAAAGTCAAAGAACTGAACAGAAACTGTAAAACAGAAGCTCATAATAGCAAAGTCAAGTATTATAATAAAATGTGCAAAGACGTGGTATTAGAGTACCAAAAGGGAAAGACATCCCAGCTAAAAGAACTGAAGAAAAAAAATCCTAATTTTGGCTTGGAGTATTGAAGGATTCTCTGGGCAAAGAGGGAGGTGTTAGAGCTGCTCTGAAGGCTTCAAGAATTGACATCATATTAACTGAAATCTTTCAAAACACTGATGAAGCACTGTAGGCACTCACTCATGGAAGACAACTACCTGGCCACCCTATCGGAAGAGATCCATATCTGTGCCTATTCCAGAGAGAGAGGGATGTGGAAATCATTGAACAATGTCATTAATATACAAAAATAAAATTTTCCTAAATATAATTTGAAAACGACCCCAGTAGTGTATCATCAGAGTATTGCCAGAAATTCAAGCCAAATTCCGAAGAGGACAAGAGGATTCAATGCTGATGTCAGAAGGATATTGGCTGAAACCAGAGAATACCAGAAAGATGTTTCCTTGTGCTTTATTGACTACGCAAAGACTTTTGACTTTGTAGATCTTGACAAACTATGGATAACATTGCGAAAAGTGGGTGTTCCAGAAAACTTAACTATACTCAAAAGGAGCATGTGCATAGACCAAGATGCAGGTCCTCCAAACAGAACAAGAGGATAACTGCATGTTTTAAAATCAGGAAAGGTGTTCTCCAGGGTTGTACTCTTTCACTCTACTTATTAAATCTGCATGCTAAGTGAATAATCCCAGAAGCTGGATTATATGAAGAAGAATGTGGCATCAGGATTGGAGGAAGACTCATTAACAACTTGTGATGTGCAGATAATACAACTTTGCTGGAAATGAAGAAAACTTAAAATACCCCAAGAAAACTGAAGACTAGCATTCAGTGTGGATTGTACCTCGATGTAAAGAAAATAAAATATCCTCATAACTGGACAGATAATAACATTATTATTGTCAAAGACTTAATTTTGCTTGGATCCACAATCCACAATCTCTGGAAGCAACAGCTATGAAATCAAAGAACATATTGTTGTAATGTGCCGTGGAGTCGATTCCGACTCATAGCAACCCTGTACAGGGTTTCCGAGGCAGCAAATCTTCACGGGAACAGAAAGCCTCAACTTTCTCCCGCGGAACAGCTGATAGTTTCGAACTGCTGACCTTGCGGTTCACAGCCCTATTTGTAACTACTATGCTACCAGAGCTCCTTAAAGGACATATTACATTATGCAAATCTACTGCACAAACTATCTTTAAAGTATTCAAGAGCAAAGAAACAAGTTTGAGGACTAAGATGTGCCTCTTATGCACATAAAAGTTGGACAATGAAGAATCAATTTGTTTGAGTTACGGTGTTGAGGAAGAATATTAAAAGCACCATGGACTGCCAGAAGAACAAACAAATCTGTCTTAGAAGAAGTATAACCAGAATACTCCTTAGAACCTAGGATGGTGAGACTTTTGTCCCTCATACTTAAGACATCTTATCAGGAAGCACTGATAAGGAAGGACATCATGCTTGGTCAAGTGGAGAGTCAGTCAAAAAGAGGAAAATCCCCAACAGGATGGATTGGTACAGTGGCAGCAGCAATTGGTTCAAGTATAAAGTAACAACAATTGTGAGGATGGCCCAAGACGGCAGAGTGTTTTGTCCTGTTGTGTTTAAGGTCACTATGAGTCAGAACCAACTCTATGGCAATTAACCACAACCCCCTGTTATTTACAGAGCACTTAATATGTGACTGGCCAGTGTTTATGGGATTTTAAATTCATTGAGTTAATCTTCTTAGAAACCTCGGATGGTAGGTTTCATATAAAGTCTACTTGATTTTATTTTGTTAGTAGTCGCCATCATGTTCCTTCTGTATGCAGAGAGAAACTGCTCCATAGAATTTACAAGGCTGTGACCTTTCAAATTCCTATGACTGTTTTCTGTGGTATCTCTATCTATGTAAGTTCAAACTACCAGCCTTTCAGCAGTATTCAAGTGCTTAGCCATTTGCACTACCCAGAGAAACTCTGGATTGTATTCTAGGCTCACAATTTTTTGTGTAACTAGAAAATTTACTTGACCTCTTCATGGGTCAGTTTTCTCAATGGTAAAATACAGGATTGAGAATTATCTTCAGATCCTTTTCAGCTTTAAAATTCATTAGTTTAACAAACAAAATAATCCTTTATTGACCCATTATCAGAACACCCCACAATTTATTAGAATGTCATAAAAGCAACTACTAAATCATTAGCATGAGCTTTTCAAAATATTTTAATATTTCTTCCTCTTTAGATTTCATTGATTTAATAAGTATGTCTCAGTACTTAACCCTTACTGGCACATGGTATCAGAACATTCACACCTTAAACACAGTAAAATATTCATTTTTAGAGAGTTAATGATTCTTTTAGTGACTCTTTTAAGGATTAATGTATTCATTGCATATAGATCACTTAATACTTAACAACACTATGGAGGGTAAAGCCTGCATAAGTAGCTTGATTCATTTTGCTTTATACCAATAGTATAAGTCTGATAGATCATATTTTTTAAGATACTTAAAATTACCTATTCTTGGTTTATGTATAGAATTTAAAATTTGCTTTTTACTTGTATTTTGTAAGAATGTCATTTTCCTTCACTACTGAGTTAGTATACTGTAGAGAAAATTTATAAGAAATTTAATATAGTTATTTCACATATTCTTCTAACATACTGGATATTATTTATTTTCTGGGATAAATTCTGTCCAAAAGTGATTTTACAAGGGTTCATAATAGAGGCCTTGCTAAGTGCCGTCAAATCAGTTTCAACTCATAGTGATCCTGTACAAGGTTTCCAAGATTGAAAATCTGCACAAGCAGAAAGCCTCATCTCTTTTCTTACACAGCGGTTGGTGGGTTTAAACCGCGAACCTTGTGTTTGGCAACCCAGAGCTTATCCTATGGAACTACAATGCGCCTAATAGAGGAGTTTGTTGTTGTTCTTGTTAAGTGCCATTAAGTCAGTTCTGACCCACAGTTACCCAGTATAGGATTTCTGTGGGGCAACTAGTGAGCTTGACCCATCAACCTAGTGGTTTAAAACGACTTTACAGTCCAGCGCATAAACCCACTAGAGGAGGTAGAGAGCCCTTTTTACACAGCAGGAATCAGGAAAGCTCCCAAAGAGGAGATTCCTAGTGGGGGCCATTAAGCCTGACATAGGTCATTGTAAACTGTCACTTTCCTGGAAACAGGGTGTGTCAATCCTCAGACTGTGTCCTGGGGATTCATGATCTTTTTCTTTTTACTTCCACTATGGCTCCCTTTCACATAGTGAATGCTGGAGTCTCACACTCGGCCAACAGTTATAAATCACATACACGATGTTACAAATTTAAAGGAATCTGGGAGGACCAAATATATGAATTTGAATAGAATTTCTGTCCTTTTGCTTCATGTTGTTTTACTTGAACTACTGATCATTTACCTCACTTCCAATTAAGAAAACGTAAAGCGCTGTGGGATAATGTACTGGAAAAGGTCAGTGGTTCAAGTTCACCAGCCACTCCTCAGAAACCCTATACAGGATTGCTAGGAGTCAGACATAGCACTTAACAGCAGCAACAACAAAGTGACATTAATCCTTTGTTACCCTACGTTGCCTTCTAGAATTGGCAAACGACAAATTTTAAGCATTTTTGTAAAATGAGAAAAAGACTTGGAACTGTGCCAATTTCTGTAGTATAAACTACTTTATCATTTCCTGATTGTGTGTATGGGGATGTGTGTGCTGCTGTAGCCTGTGTGTTGTGATGCGATTTGCTTTGACAAGGGAAGAAGGGAAGTCATTTGCTTTTCACATGGCAGTATTCCTGGGCAGCTACACAGTAGCAACTGCTGGCACAATGAACGTAGCTTCTGTCAGCTCTAGCCCAGACAGGATTCGCTGGTTTGGGGCTTCATTGATCACTTCGTGTAGTTCTTACCTTCCTCTTTATTTTCTATAACCCTGTGCTTTAGGTAGCTATGAGTAAAAAGGTAAGTGCTGCTTCATACATTATAATAATAATAAACTGCTTTATGTAAGTTTTAATTTAAAAAAGTTTCATGTAGTGTATTCCTTTTTAACTTATGCCTCCCATTTTAGAAACTCAAATAACATAAAAAATGTTAAAGAAGAGAATGTTCCAGTTCAGTTTTCTAAAGTTCACTACTAGTAACATCATGTTAAATATTATTTCAGACATTTTCTTTAAAATTTTTTTAAAAATATGTACTCAAATAGTAAAGAAGGAATAAAGTAAAAGAAGCAAGTCACTCTTTCATTATCTTATGTTTTCATTCATCTATCCTTCCAAATATTGTCAACAAAATTCAAATAAGTATATATGTATTTTCTGCAAGAATGGGATCAGGCTGTTTTGGAGGAAATATCTCTGTGTCAGTATACAGGGAATACATCTTGGGTGGCTATTCTAAGTTCTTTATAATTAAAAACAAGTTTTTAGATAAGCACATATATATATTTGCATACAGCATAATTTAATTTATAGTGTAAATGACAAGAAATTGCTGAATTAACAGATAAACATTTTAAATTATGATAAATATTGCCAAGTTTAAATAACAACAGGTTCAGAGAGTATGTTTGCATGTACAATTATAAGAACTTTTTTTTTTTGGTCACTTAAGTTGTTGTTAAGTGCCGTCGAGTCACTTTAGTAGACAAATACAATTCATTGAGTAATTAGTACTTCTGGGCATTATTGTAGATGCTTAGAAACAGAGCAGTGATTAAAACAAGAAAATCCATATGAATCTTTTAACCTAGTGGGAGGAGACAGGAAAGGAAAGAATGAAATATGGGGAGAAGGGAGAAAGAAAATGAAATCTGTTAATCGGTAATGAGTATTTTGAAGATGAATAAATCAAGAGAGAAGGTAAGGGTTGTATAACTTTTAAATAGTCCTAGGAGGACCACACTGAGGAAGTGAAATTGAGCCAGGCATAAAGGGTATCCTGGATAGAGGAAACAAGAAGTGCAAGAGTCTTGAGGCAAGAGACCAGAGCAAAAGATAAATCAAAGAAAAAACCAGGTGACCAGGAATCAGATCATGACGTATCATTGGATTGCAGTAAATAAGGTGGGAAATCGTTAGATGGTTTTGAGCAGAGAAGTGACAAGATTCTGCTAATTTTTTAAAAAGGTGCTTAGGCTTCTATGGGTGAGACCTGTCTGTAGGAGGCAAAGGTTGGAGATCTGATAAGTGTCAGTTATAATATTTTGGGTGAGAAATGACCATGGCTTGGAGCAAGGAAGTGTCAGTGATTGTATGTGGTTGGGTCCTGGATATATTTTTAAGGTACCCAGAAGGTTCTCTCCCCAGATGAGATGTGGGGTGTGAGAGAAAAAAAGAAGTTAAAAGTGACACCAACATTTTTGTCCTGAACAACTGGAAAAATGGAATTGCCATTTACTGAAATGTAGACGATTATAAGAGATCAAGACATCATTTTGAACATGACAAGTTTGTCCATTAGGTATCTGTGATAGTTAGGTTCTATGTCACTTTGATTGGGTCAGGATTCCCAGTCTTTTGGCAGTTGATAATTAACTCTATGATGGTTGGCGATGATCAGACAATCAATTGAAAGGATGTTTCCATGAGGGCGTGGCCTGCTCTCAATATAATCGACATGCAGGAAAGGCTCTCTTCCCCCCTCCTCCCTCTCTCTGTCTTTCTCTCTCCCTCACTGGGGACCTGGGACTCCAATTGTAAGCCTTGGTAAAAACTTGCCTTTTTATATGTACATATATTTATTTCACTGTTTTACTTCTCTAGAAAACCTAGCCTAAGACAGTATCCAAGTGGAAACATTAACTAGGCAGTTGGGTATGCAAGTCTGGGATTTACGAGGGGCATTTGAAATGAAATATATATCAAGGAGTCACCAAACGGTCTTTAAAGCCATAAAATAAATTGAAGAAGCAGTTTGTGAGTTATGAGGAATTAAGAGAGTCAAGAGAAGGGATTGTTGTGAAAAGTAGGGAGTGATCGGTGGTGTAAATGCTGAGGGTCAAGTAAGAGGAGAATTGGAAATGTCATTGGATTTTGCAATGTAAAAGCCATTCATAATTTTGATGAGTATTTTTGGTAGTGTGCTTTTAATGGAATGGATTTAAGAATGAACAGGAAGAAAACAAGGCAGTTTTTTTAAATAAGCATTTCAGAAAAGGGGGGGACTGAAGTATGAATTTCATAAGTTAAATTTAACCAGAATTAAGGTTTACCCACAGTAAAGGTTTTAAGAAGGACAATGGAGATATGAGTGTATTTGAGGAAGTGATTATAGGATTAAATTGAGTATTTCTCTAATTATAATAATTGAGGTATTGCGTATCTTTTTGCATGTTTGCTGTTCATTCATTCTATCTCTGTGCGAATTGCCTTTGCTTATTCTTGTTGAGTGTGTGTCTTAGTTATCTAGTGTTTTGGTTTTAATGAAAGAATCTGTTTTTTTCCCATTTTATACTCATAAGCATTGAGTTGACTCTAACTCATACTGACCCTGTATGACAGTGTACAAATGCTCAGGTATTCTGAGTCTTTATGGAAGCAGACTGTCTCGTGTTTCTCAGAGAATAGCTAGAGGATTTCCAGCCACTGGCCATCCTATTAGCTGCCCAGTACTTAATTCACCACCCATGTTGCTCCTCAGAGTTTACAGAGCTGAACTTGGGGTACTGGCTCTAGGGGAAAAGCTCTCTCTTTCTATATTGGATCTGCGGGAAGGTCCAAGTCACTCTTCACCTTCTGTTCGCTGGGGATCATCATGTGGCATGGAATCTATATCCTCCTCACCCTTACCCCACTCCTACGTGGTGCTTGCTTGCTTAATTTGCTTTTCTATCTCGAAGAGGTTGATTTAAGACCCAGCCTACACTAATACTGTTTCAATCACATGACAAAGAAAACTCCTAAGTGGGATAATCGCCACATATTTGGGGAGACACATCATTTATTCCATAATACTGGGACATCTTTTCCTTGTGGAAATCGCTGAGTCAGAACCAACTCCAGGGCACATCACCACCACCACCATTTAAAAGTTATCTGTATAATAAAGACATCAGTCATTTATTGCATGCGTTGCAAAGATTTTTTTTTGCAGTTGGTCTACTTTTTTTTTTTTAATGCACAAGCACATCATGTTTTGTTTTTCATTTTGGTGAAAGTTGTGACATGTGGAATCTGGCTTTACATTTTCTCAATGATATTTGTTGAATAACACATCTTTTCCCCTGTTGATTTATATGCTTGGGTATCATTTCTGGATTCTTTGTGGTTTGTTGACCTGTCTCTCTATTTCAGTGCCAGGATGAATCTGTTTCCAGTTCTATACATTTTAATTCTCACATTTTACTATCTGATATAGTACACATTCCCATACCATCACCATTACTGTTATTTTTCTGAAGTGTCCCAAATATGTTTGCATGTTTATTTTTTAGATAATAATACAAGACTTATTCAAACTGTATGTGTGATACTACACTATGTGTTTTTGTATATATAATCATTTTCATCATTAGGATAATTATGTTAGGACATCTTATTATAATTCCTATTTTAGAAATCAGCAATGTAGAGCATTAGAAGATTAATGAGCACAAATCTTTAAGCAAGGTGTGACATAGTTAAATAATAAATAATGAATCTGTGATGTACTCAGCTTCCACAGACTATGATCCTGTCTTATAACCTTTGAAATCTGTTCTAAATAATTTAGCTTTAGTAACTAAAATAATCTTAGTATTTTAATTAGTATTAAATTTATAGCTTATTTTATATGGAAGAGTTCATGTTGTCAAGATGGCAATTCTATCTAAAGTAAGGTATACCTTCATTTACTTAGGTTTTCTTTTATGACACTCAATAGACTGTTAAGAGTTTTGATTCCAATTCATAGCAACATTATGTACTACAGAGAAAAACAGTTAATGGTTCTGTACCTTCAAACAATGATTACGCTTGAGCCCACTGTTGCTGCCACTGTGTCAGTTCATCTTGTTGGGGGTCTCTGTATTTTTAAATGACGCTTTACTTTACCAAACATGATGTCCTTCTCCACGGCGATAACATGTCCACAGTATGTGAGATGAAATCTCACTCTCCTCTCTACTTGTTTTTTATATTGTTGTTGTACCATCCTCCCATCTAAGAAGATGGCTGTACTTCTTCCAAGATAGATGTGTCCTTCTGGCAGTCCATGTTATAGTCACTCTTCTTTATCAACACCATAATTCAAGTGTATCAATTCTGCAGTCTTTCTTATCCCATTTGAGGCAGTTGAAAATACCATGGCTTGGGTCAGGTACACTTTATTCTTCAAAGTAATGTCTTTGCTTTGTAAAACTTTTAATACACCATTTGATTTCTTGACTGCAGCTTCCATGAACATTAATTGTGGATCTGGGCATCTTTTCTCCATTTATCATGCTGTTTCTTATTGGTCCAACTGAGGATTTTTGTTTTCTTCATCTTGAGGTGCAATCCATACTGAATGCTGTGGTTTGTGATCTTCCTCAGTAAGACTTTGCAGTCCTCTTCACTTTCATCAGGCAACGTTCTGTCATCTGCATACTGCAGGTTGTTAATGAATCTTTCTACCATCCTGATGCCACGTTCTACTACATATTTTTTTAGATTGTTGTTAAATGCCATCAAGTTGATTCCAACTAATAGTGACACTGCTTGTGTATCACGGAGTAATTTTCAACTCATAGCGACCTCTGGTAGCGTAGTGCTTACAAATCGGGCTGCTAACCTGAAGGTTGGCAGTTCGAAACTACCAGTGGTTCCTCGGGAGAAAGATGAGGCGTTCTGCTCCCGTAAAGATGTACAGCCTCAGAAACCCTGTACAGGGTCACTATGAGTCGGAACCGACTCCACGGTACTTAACAACAACAGCGACCTTGTGCAGTTTCTGAGGCTGTACATCTTTACAGAAGTAGACGAACTCATCTTCCTCCCATGGAGTGGCTGGTAGATTTGAATTGCTGACTTTGTGATTAGCAGTCCAGCTCAGACTCCACTAGGCTCCCAGGCCTCCTATGCACAGTAGAACGAAACACTGCCGGATCCTGCACCATCCTTACACTTGTTACATTTGAGCCCATTGCTATTGTCATTGTGTTACTTCATCTCATTGGGTGTTGTGGGGTGGGTGGGGGGGTCTTCCTCTGTTTCATACCCTGCACTTTACCAAGCATGGTCTTCTTCTCCAGGTGTACTGGTCCCTCCTGAGGAAATGTCTGAAGTTTGACAGACAAACTCTCACCATTTTGGCTTCCACAGGAGCATTCTGGTTATGCTTTCTCCAACACAAATTTGTTTGTTCTTATGGCATTCCATGGTACTTTTAATGTTCTTAGCCAACATCGTAATTCAAATGCATCAATTCTTCTAAAATCTTCCTTATTCGCTGTCCAACGTTCACATGCATATGAGGCTATTGAAATCCTATACCTTGACTCAGGTGCACCTTAGTCCTCAAACCGACAATTTTGCTCTCTAACACTTTAAAAAGGGGTCTTGTGCAGCTGATTTACCTAATGCAATGCATCATTTGATTTCTTGACTGCTGCTTTCTTGAGTGCTGAATGTGGATCCAGGCAAAATTAAACCTTTGACAATTTAAATATTTTATTCGTTTATCATTGGTGTTTGTTATTGGTCCAGTTGTGAGGATTTTTGTTTTCTTTACATTGAGGTACAGTCCATACCAAAACTGTAGTCTTTGATCTTCATCAGTGTTTTAAGTCCTCTTCACTTTCAGAAAATTAGGTTGTGTCATCTGCATATTTCAGGATGTTAATAATAAAGTCTTCCTCTAATCCTGATGCCACATTCTTCTTCATATAATCCAGATTCTCAGATTATTTGCTCATCATACAGATTGAATAAATTGTGAAAGGATACAACCCTGGCACACACCATTCCTGATATAAAACCATTCAGTATCCCTTTGTTCTGTTCAAACAACTGCCTCTTGATCTATGTACAGGCTCCTCGTGGGCACAATTGAGTGTTCTGGAATACCCATTATTTTCATTGTTATCTTCAGTTTGTCATGATCCACTCAGGTGAAAGGCTTTACACTGTCAATAAAGTATGCCAACATCTTTCTGATACTCTCTGCTTTCAGCCAAGATCTATCTGATGTCAGCAGTGATAGTCCTAATTCCACATCCTCTTCAGAATCGGGCTTGAATTTCTCACAGTTCCCTTTTGATGTACTCCTACAACCATGTTTTAATTACCTTCAGCAACATTTTCCTTGCCTGTGATATTGATGGTACTGTTCAGTGATTTACACATTCTGTTGGATCATTTTTCTTTGGAATGGATAAAAAATATGAATCTCTTCTGACCAGTTGGCCCCAGGTAGTTGTCTTCCAAATTTCTTGGCAGAGATGAGTGAGTGCCTCCAGTGCTGCATACGTTTGTTGAAGGATTTCAGTTTGTATTCCATCAATTCCTGGAACCTCAACTTTGTCTTTTTGAGCTGCTCTTTAAAATTTTGTTTAGTTCTTTTATTTCATTTCTTCCATTCATTTTAGCTTCTTTAGTATCCAATTAAGTTTCAGAGCCTCTCTGTCTTGTTATCACTAACAGTTTGTTGTTTTTTTACAGTGATTTCTCTTGGTTTTTTTTAGAAATGCCTTCATATCACCTACAATGAATATTTTTTACTTTCTTCTTTACAATATTTGTGTGTTTCCTTTTTCCTTGAAGACTAATCACATTGGCTTGTTTTTTCAGAGCACTATTAATTAAATGATGACAATGAGCTTCTTTATCTTATAAATGCTTCTTACAAATAATCTTTTTCATGGAAGTGACTTCAGTTTTATATTTATATCAGAGTATTAGCAAGAAATATTGAATTTGATGGAATGCTTTTCAATGTGTATAGAAGTCATGTTTCTTTATTTTGTAAATGTCATTAACTATATTTTCTAATGTTGAGCTAATCTTTTACTCTTTTGATGTATCACTATATTAAATTGTTTTATTTCAGACTACTGTACTGTAGATAGGAGCCTGGAGGCTCAGCAGTTAGAGTAGTCAGCTGCTAACATAAAGGTCGGAGGTTCAAACCCGCTAGTCACTGCCCAGGAAGAAGATATGACAATCTCTTCTGTAGAGATTTGTTGTTGTTATGTGCAGTCAAGTTGGTTCAAACTCATAGTGACCCTGTATAGGGTTTCTGAGGAGCAGCTGGAGGATTTGAACCCCTGACCTTGTGGTTAGCAGTCCAGTACTTATTTTACAGCACTAGACTGCGATTCCATAAAGCTTCCTGTCCTGTAGAGTTTCTGCGTCCCCATCAAGTAGAAGCAATGGGTTTGGATTTGGGATTTAAGTATTGATCACCAGTGATACTAGATGTGTATGTGTATGTGTGTATACACAGATTGTTGTTGATGATTAGTATACTGGCTTCATATAAAGTGTCTAGAGTCCTGGTGTGGCACTGTGGGTTAATGCACCAGACTGCAAAGCCATTTGAACTGCAAGGTTGATGGTTCAAGCTCACCAGCTGCTCCTCGGAAACCCTATATAGGGTTGCCATAGGTCAGAACCGATTTGACGGCACTTAGCAGCAATATAAAATATCTAGGCTCTTTTTTTGTGTGTTCATATTTTAAAAACAACACATTTTTCACTTCTTTTGAAGATTCGAAGAAATTAACCTGAGAAAACATCTGACTCTTTGTGGGCAGTCAACTATTTAATAGGTTTATCAATTTATTCTGTTGCTTATCTAGCTTTTGTATAATTTTATAGATCCTATAAAATTACAAATGTAGTTGTAATGATTTACATTTTTCTAGAAAGTTGTTTCATCCAAGTTTTCACATTTGTGTAACATTTTATAAATGAAGTAAGTTTCTTAAATTTATTTGAAGTTTTATATTTAATATTAAATATTTATGCTTAACTTCACTCATAGATTAAGTGGACGAGTGATTACTTTATTGGTTCTTTAAAAATCTGGCTTTTGATTGATATATTTAATAATTTCTGCTTTTATATTTTTATTGTCTCCGACATTACTTGGGTTTTGTCATGCTATCTGCATTTCACAAGTAGTGATTCATATTTACAAGTATAGCTTTTACCTAAGAAGGAAATGCAAACAGTCTTCAAAAAGTTTATGGAATATTTAAATTATCTTTGAATTACAAATTTCTAAATGAACTTGTGGAAGCCCCCTCCTTCTAATTAGGAGCCACATGTTCCTGGGACTCAGTTTAATCTACTGAGGAATTTGCCCTTTCCTTCATCTTCGTGTTTGTAACTTGTCTAACATTGTCTGATGTTGGTTTACTAAGTGAATAGAAGTTTTGATTAAACCTGGAAAGGAACATGTAATTTGGGGACGTGGCACTTGGCTTGGGGTGTAAATACAGAGGGTTGTGGAGAATGGGAGAAAGACAGCAGTAGGAACTAAGAGAATATCAAAGACAGGTCCTATAAATACTTGTAATTCTACTTAATAGCAGAGATGAGGAAATACAAACTGAGGTAAGTGATGGCACCATGTCTGTCAGTTTTCAGTCTGCTAATAGCTAATCTGTGGAGGCATTAAAAACCACCAATATTTGTACAAGGTGAAGTTCAGAATCATTGACTTTCATTGGAGTTACATTTTTAAATGTAATTGGAAAATATAAAGAGTTTATTTGGTACCCTAGATTAAGAATGCCTTTACCTAGAGAGGAATGTAAAAACTTACCTAAAAATTTGCTGGACCATTTTATTAAATGGTTTATTAAAATATAACATGTTCATATAGTACTTTGTTGTTGTTAAGTGCTGTTGAGTGGGTTCCAACTCATTGTGACCCTGTATAGGGTTTCCAAGGAGTAGCTGGTGGGTTTGAACTTCCCACCTTGTGGTTCGCAGTCTAGTGCTGATGCTACAGCACCACACCAGAATTCCTCATAGTACTTGGGGTACTATAAAACAAAGATGATACCTGTTCTTAAAGGACTTGTAACTAGATACTGTATACTTTGTATCTTCTTTATTATATTATGTATGTTATGTTAAATGTATATATTGCATCATATTCTTTATTATACAATATAAAACCTACAAATATTAATATTATCCATCAAAAGTCAGATTAACAAATATTATCATCAATTGTGAACAAATAACAAAAAGGACTTTGTTCCTGGAGTAATTTTATATGCAGTAGTTACCTCTAATCATGTTGTTTTTGTGTCATTAAGTAGATTTGAACTCATAATGACACTATGTAACAAAGTAGAAATGCCCCATAGAATTTTTGTAATTATTATATGACTTCTTTCCATTTTTTATGCTGCTTTACTAGTTCTGTTCTTATCATTGCAGTTTTTTTCTCAGTTTTCAGAATTATTAGCAGCATGTAAACACAAGGAGGCTCCAACAGTTTCTAGGAATTAAAATACAGTGGAATTTTTTATGACCTTTTTAACACACCCTCATATATTGCCTGGAGTTCTAGTACGGTGTAATAGGATAAACATTCGAGCACAAGGTTAGTTTGAACTGCATGGTCAGTGGTTCAAACTCATCAGCCACTTCTCGAAAACTCTTTGCATGTTTGCTATGAGTTGGGATTGGTTCAGTGGCACTTAATAACAACATATATTGAACTATGAGAAAAAGTGTGGCCCCATATTCAATTCAACAAATGATTTTATACCTACTAAGTGGGTCAATGTGCTGGACTGCAAGGTCGGTTTGAACCACAAGGTCAGCAGTTCTAGTTCACCAACCCACTCCTCGGAAACCCTATACAGCGTTGCTCTCAAGTTGAAGTTGACTTGACGGCACTTAAGGGAGAGAGAGAAGTACAAGGTTAGCATGCAACAACAAGTTCAAGGATTCCTAGTGGTGCAGTGGGTTAAATGCTGGGTTACTAACACAAATCCACCAGCTATCCCATAGGAGAAAGATGAGGTTGTCTACCTCTGTAAAGACGTAGTCTTAGAAAACCCCAAGTAGCAATTCTACTCTGTCCCCTTGAGTTGCTGTGAGTCCGAATTGACATGATGGTAGTGGATTTAGTTTGGTTTTATGTGGAAGTTCGGTGCCATCGAGTTGGTACCAACTTATAGCAACCCTGTGCACAATAGAACGTAACACTGCCCATTCCTGGGTCAGTCTCACAATTGTTGCTATGTTTGAGCCCATTGATGTTGCCACTGTGCCAATCCATCACGTTGGGGGTCTTCCTCTTTTTCTCCGACCCTCCACCTTACCGAACATAAAATCCTTCTCCAGAACAACATAGATCTGTTGTTCTTTTGGCAGCCCATGTACTTTCAATATTCTCCTCCATCACCGTAACTCAAAAGCATCAATTCCTTTTTAGGCTTCCTTATTCTTGGTCCCATTTTTGCATACATATTTTGCAAAATACCATGGTTTGAGTCAGGCACACCTTAGTCCTCAAAATGACATCTTTGCTCTTCAACACTTGAAAAAAGGTCTTGTCAGCAGATCTGCCTAATGCAAGACATCATTTGATTTCTCAACTGTTGTTTCCATGAGTTTTCATGGTTGATCCAAGCAAAACAAAGTCATTGACAACTTCAATCTTTTCTCTATTTATATGGATGTTTTTTATTGGTCCAGTGGTGAGGATTTTTGTTTTCTTTACATTGAGGTACAACCCGTAGCAAAGGTTATGGTCTTTGATCTTCATCAATAAGTATTTTATGTCCTTTTGGCTTTCAGTTGAAAACCAAATGGAAGTCTCCTTGTGGCACAGTATTTAAGCACTGGGCTGCTAACTGAAAGGCCAGTGGTTAGAAGCCACCAGCCATTCTGAGGGAGAAAGATGTGACAGTCACTTTTGTAAAGATATCTGCAGTCTTGGAAACCCTGTGAGACAGCTCTACTCGTACCTGTAGGGTTGCTGTGAGTGGAACCCACTCAGCAGCAGTGGGTTTGGAGTTTTTGTTTTAATATAGATGGCGGTATGCTAGGGATGCTTTTGAGAATGAAAATAGAATTCATTTTTAAATGTTATCTTTTGTCCCAGCTCATATTAAAAAATGATGGAAATGCTGGTTCCATGCCTGTATCTTGACCGTAATATTTATAGTTTGTTGTTGTTGTTGTTAAGTGCTGTGGAGTCATTTCCGACCCGTAGCGACCCTGCACAGGGTTTCCGAGGCCGTAAATCTTTACGGGAGCAGAACGCCTCATCTTTCTCGTGTGGAACCGCTGGTAGTTTCGAACTGCTGACCTTAAGGTTCACAGCCCGATTCGTAACCACTACGCTACCAGAGCTCCTTAATATTTATAGTATTCATAACTAAATCTGTAGTATTCTCAGCATAGTACTAATATGTGATTCTACTACTTAATAAAACTCTAATCCATTGCTCTGGAGAATATTATTCAAAGTATATCTTTGTTTAGGTGTTTCTTAAATTATAACAATAGGCTTGTGTGGTACATATCAAACAGTTTGTTAGAAGCATTCTGTTAGTTTTCAAAGATTAATTTTATGTCTTTTCCTAAGAGAGATTTCATCTTTCTTTTCTACCATGCATGTGTTTGGGGTTTGGTAACAATGAGTGGAGTTTAGTTAAGCACATATTAATAGTATAATATAACTAGACTCTTTCTAGAAATAAAATCCTCTTGCACACTTGAGAATGTTGAAAACCTGGCCTTTAGTCAACACATGCCATATTTACCAGCTGATAAGAATTGAAGAACTGAAAATTAATCTCGCCCCTCCCGTTTACCGCTTCTATTTCAGATACTTAAAAGGACCAAAACTGCTATTCAGTTACAGTAAATGAACTATCATGGAATTTTTTTTTTTCATAGAAAATATTTAGATTTTCTTACATTTATCCTAATGACTGAAGTTGAAGTTTCATTAAAGCAAAAATGCAATTGGTTAGACTTCATATTACTTTTTTGTTGTACAGTATTCATTTAATTTATATAATTATTTTATTAAAATTATACATTACTTAAGAAAAAGATGATTACATGGGGCTTTAATTGTGTAGTTGATTTAGTACTACATGTAATCAAGTGCTAAAAATAATATGCTCTGTGAAATTCTGTTAAAGGTGTACTAACTATAGTAATGGCATTACTCCATAGTATTCTGTTTGTTATGTTATTATTCTAGGGATTAAAATTTGATAGCCATTTGAAGATGTCTTTAGTTAAAGATAGAATTCCAAAGTCCCAGAATACATTAGACAGCACAATTTGAGTTTATGAATATTGATCATTAACAATTTTGAAGCTTTGTATGTAATGGTTAAAGTGTACTGGCTGTGGAATCAGGCCAACTAGGATTTGAGTTCCCCTCGGAACCCCTGACAGGGTCGCTATGAGTGGGAACTGACTCAACAGCACTTAACAACAACAGTGAGTGTATAACCTCAGACACATTACTCATCTACTTTTCTAGCTTCTTGTCTATAAAAGGGAAATACAATAATACACACTTCTTAAAAGTTGTTGTAAAAATGATAACTAAAACTTCCTTAGCCCTTACTGTGTGCCAAACACCAATCTAAGCACTATACACACGGCAAATCATTTGATCCTTACAACAAGACTTTGCAGTGCATACTATTATATCTGGCATGAAATGTTAGCAAACAATATCAACAAGAACTATTACCAAGAAATCAGTGTGTTCTCAACCACAGCTTGATGATAATAAGAATACGTTGAGAGGAGCCAAGATGACAACTTAGTCAAACACACCATTCTACAGCCATGATTTAAAATTTTTTAAAGTGAAACAGATGCAGATACTAATGCTGGAACCCTGAAAATCAAAAGGAAGGATAAAGAATTGAATTAAGCATGAACTAGAAGAACAGATTGAGCAAACATCAAATGAATTGTTCTAGAACAGAGGGGACTCTTCAGCTGTCGAGGCTCAGTGAGGCTATTTTGTGACAAAACCAGTAGAGAGATGGACTAAAGAGTGACGAAAGGCAACGTCACAACATACTCAGTAAGAAACAGAGAAACTGAGTACAGACACCTGAAGGGGGGAAGTAAGATGCGGAAACACAGGAGGGATGTTAAGGAGAGAAAACACAGGAAGGATGAGAGTTCAAGGGCTCCTGGCATCCACTGAGGAAATAGGGCTCTAGGATCCAGAGTCAGGTACTTAAGAGTGGTGGTCTCTGACCATTAAGGTGGGTGGCTCACATGAAGCAACAGATTACAGACAGCTCCCTCCCCACTTACTGTTGAGTGGAACCAGGGTCCAGTAACTGAATGCAGCCAATGGAAAGCGTGCAGACAACCTCACTTGTTGATCTAAGGAGTGTACTCACCGTGCCCCAACACCAAACTCCTGGTTACCAGAGGCACAAACCCCTCTAATCCCCATAACCCAACCATAGGGGACTACAGTTTGAGGTCTTCCTTCCTCTGCGACATCAAATTCTTGCCCACCTGCCAAGCAGCAATGGCCAGGGTACCCTAGCCCACCTGAACAGATCCTCTGCCTGGTCACATGATCCTCGGAGGAGGGCAGAAATGCTCCAGTAACTACCAACTGTTGTGAAGCCTCCTGGTGTGGCGCTTGACCTCGAGATCAGTTTGAACTGTAACGTCTGCAGTTCAAACTCACCAGCCACTCTTCAGAAACCCTATACAGGGTCACTGTAAGTTGGAACTTACTTGATGGCTCTTAACAGCAGCATACATACTCTGGACTGCAGGGTGAGTTTGAACTGCAAATTTACCAGCCACTCCTCGGAAAATCTAAACTAGGTCACTATGAGTCAGAACTGAGTCGACTCCACTTAACAACGGCATACATAATGTGTGGTGCTGTAGGATAACCACTGGACTGTTAATCACAAAGTTGGCGGTTCCAACCCACTAGCTCAGCCACTCCTCAGAAACCCTATACAGGATCACTATGAGTCGGAACTGACACAGTGGCACTTAACAACAGCAACATAACTGAATAGAAAGACGTAACTGTAGGGTTGAGTCAATGGAGGACAGAATCAGAAAAAGAAGAGGAAAAACCTGTTGATAGATATTTGACACATGAAAAAAATAATAAAAAGAAAGAAAGCTCAAGAGTTATATGGAGCACTGTTAAGAGAAATAATCTGCACCTCATTGGAATTCCAGAACAAGAGGAGACAAAATCACAGAGAATATTCAAAGATTTGCCAACAGGAAATTTCCCTAATATCATGAAAGACCAAAAAATCACCATTCAAGAGAAACAACAATCTCCATGTAGAATAGACTCCAACAGAAAGTCACCACGACATAATAATCAAATTTTCCAAAACCAGAGACAAAGATTGTTGAGAGCAGCTTGTGAGAAATGAAATGTTGCCTACAAAGGAAAATCAGTAAGAAATCAAGCTGACACCTTGTGAGAAACCACACAGGCATGGAGCCGGTAGGGGATAGCATGTATAAAATCTGAAAGATAAAAATGGCTAATCAAGAATCATATGATCAGCAAAATTGTCTCTCAAATCTGATAACAAAATTAGGATATTACCAGATAAACAGAAATTGAGAGCTTTTGTAAAAGCCAGACTAACCCTACAAGAAATATTAAAGGGAGTCCTTTGGACACCACTAGACAACAACCTAAGATTAACACCACTAGACAACAACCTAAGATTAAAATGTTTCATCCAGGTAGCAATCCAGATAAAGAACTGTCAAAAGTAAAATAAAGCTAAAAAAATATATATAAGAAACAGGGATGTTAAAGACAACTTAAGCACTAAAAGAAGGAATGACTGGTTAATAGAACTTCTATATGGGGAGGAAGTCACGATGATATCAAGAAACAGGCTGCTTTAAATTTAGGAAGATAAAGTAAATCTTAGAGTAGCCACAAAGAATATTAATGATCTGACCAAAATAAAGAACGTAAAAGACAGTAAATACAAAATCAGCAAAAGTGAAGGAAATGAAAGGACTATCTATAACCACCTTCCCCTCAAAAAATCAGCACAGAGAATTAGGCATAACAAGTATAATGTCAAGCACACACATACACTCACAAAAAGTATAATGAAATGACAGCAGTAAATTTGTATATACCGATGATCACACTAATGTAAATCATGTAAATGTACCAAATGATCAAGAATGACAGGGTTTTCAAGAAACATGTCTTAGACACAAAAGATACAAATAGGTTAAAAATCAACAGATGGGAAATAAATATATCAAGCAAAACAGTAAGCAAATAAGAGTGACCGTATTAACCTCTGACAAAATACGGACCAACTTGACAAAAGAAAAGAATGAGAAGATGCAGATAACCAAAAGAACAACATTATAACAGATCAACTGAGATAAAAAGGATTATAACCAAATATTGTGAAAAACTACTATAACAAATTTAAATCCTAGAAGAAACAGACAAATTTCTAGAAACGTGTTATCGGCCTAAGGTAACACAAATAGAGGACAGAAAGTTTGAACAGACCCATAGTCAACACCCAGTCAAGCAGCTGTCAAAAAATCAAATGACATATTATATTGGGCACATCTGCTGCAAAAGACCTCTTTACATTGTTAAGAGGCAAAAATGTCACTTTGAGGATTAAGGAATACCTGACTCATGCCTTGGTATTCTCATTTACCTCCTATGCATTGCATGTGAAAGCTGGACAAACATTAAGGAAACCTGGAGCAGAAGTAATACATTTGAATTATGGTTTATTAAAGAATATTGACTATACTATGGACCGCCGAAAGAATCAACAAATCTGTTTTGGAAGAAGTACAGAAATTTCCATAGAAAAGAGTATGGCAAGATGTAGTCTCATGTAATTTGAACATATTATTTAGAGATAACAGTCCCTGGAAAAGGACATCTTGCTTGGAAAAGTAGAGGGTTGATGCAAAAATGGAAGTCCTTTTGTAAAATGGATTGACACGGTGGCTAAAACAATGGGCTGAAACATAGAAACAGTTGTGAAGCTGGCACAGGGCCAGACAGTGTTCTGTTCTGGTGTACACAGGGTCACTGTGAATTGTAACTAACATGAGGGAACCTAGCAGCAACAATATAACAAAAGAAGAAATCAATGTGATCATAAAAATCTCCCAACAACACAACAAAAAGCTATGGTTCCAGCGGCTTCACTGGAGAATTCTACCAAGCATTCAGAGACGAGTTGAAACCAATTCTACTCAAACTATTCCAGAACATAGAAAAGGAAGTTAGTAGTCCTAAATAATTCTGTGAATGATAGATAACCCTAGTACCAGCAAAGCCCTAAAACCACTAACGAAGGAAATTACACACCAACATCCCTCATTAATATAGAAATGAACATTCTCAACAAAATCTTAGCCAAAAGAATTACACTGCTTAACGAATAATACTATATTATGATCAAATGGGATTCATACCAAGAATGCAAGGATGGTTCAACATTATAAAAACAATCAGTGTGATCCACAACATAAATAAAACAGGAAATTAATCACATGGTCATATCGATTGATGCAGAAAAGGCATTTGATAAATCCAATACCTATTTTTGATTTTAAAAAACTCTCAGCAAAGCAGGAATAGGAGGGAAATTTCTTCAGCATAATTCAGGGCATATATATAAAACCAGAAGCCAACATTAAATTTCTCAACTAGACTTCCTAAAATTCAAATAGTTAGAAACTAAAAACATTCCCCTTGAGGATGGGAACCAAAAAAGGATATCCTTTATCACCTCCTTTATTTAATATCAGTACTGGAAATCTTAGACAGAACACTAAGACAAGAAAGGAAATAAGCATCCAAACTGATTAAGAAATAAAATGATCACATTGCAAATGATACGATCTTGTACATTGAAAATCCCAAGGATTCTACAGGAAAGGTATTGGAACTAAGAGAAGGATTTAGCAAAGTGGCAGGTTACAAAACTCAGATTCCTTCCTCTACAAAAACAAGGAGCGCTCTGAAAGTGAAATTATGAAAATAATACTCATTTAATAGTCTCCAAAAAGATGAAATACTTAGGAATAGAGACATAAAGAAATAAACCTAACTAGAAACATAAATCATCTCATTGGGGGCTTCCTCTTTTTCTCCGACCGTCCACTTTACCAAACAATGATATCCTTCTCCAAGGACTGGTCCCTCCTAATAATATGTCCAAAGTATGAGAAAAGAAGTCTGGTCATCCTGGTTTTCAAGAAGCATTTTGGCTATACTTCTTTCAATATATATTGGTTTGTTCCTTTGGTAGTCCATGGTACTTTTAATATTCTCTTCCAACACCATAACTCAAATGAATCAGTTTTTCTACATGCCTTTTTATTCACTGTCCAATTTTCATATGCATATGAGGTTATTGAAAATACTAAGGTCAGGTGTACCTTAGTATTCAAACTGACATCTTTGCTCTTCAACACTTTAAAGAGGTCTTGTGCAGCAGATTTGCCCAATGCAATAGGTCCTTTGATTTCTTGACTGCTGCTTCTGTGGAGTATTGATGGTTGAACCAAACAAAATGAAGTCTTTGAAAACTTGGGTATTTCTCCATTTTATATAGATGTTGTTTATTGTTCCAGTGGTTAGAATTTCTGTATTCTTTACATTAATGTGCAACCCATACTGGAGAGTGTGGTGTTTGATTTTCATAGTATTTTAAGTCCTCCTGACTTTCAGCAAAAACTTTCTGCATGTTACAGATTGTTAATGAGTCGTCCGCCAATCCTGATGCCATGTTTTTCTTCATGTAATCCAGCTTCTCAGATTGATTGCTCAGCATACAGATTGAATAAGTCTGTTTTAAAAAAATACAACCCTGGCACACACCTTTCCTAAATTTAAACCATTCAGTGTCCCCTTTTTGTTTGAACCAAGCGCCTCATGAGCACAATTAAGTGTTCTGGAATACACATTCTCCACAGTGTTGCCTATAGCTTGTCATAACATTCTTTAAAGATAGAGAAATACTAGTCACCAGCTTTATATGGAAAGGAAAGAGGCCCCAGTTGAGTGAAGCAATCATTACTGATGAGGAAAAACCAATTAGGAAGCCTCATACTTCCTGATCTCAGAACTCACTATATAGCCACAGTTGTCAAAACAGCTTGGGACTGGTCCAAAAACAAATGCATAGACCAGTGGAACACAACTGAGAACCTTGTGGACAACTGATGTTCAAAATCCATCCAATGGGAAAGTGAGACTCCTTAACACATGGCACTGGCAAAACGGGATATCTCACACCACATATAAAAACGAACCCATATACGACCAAAGATCTAAATGTAAAACCTAAAGGTATTAATATCATAAAAGAAAAAATAAACCTAGGAGCCATAATTTATGGCATATATACATTATCAGACATATAACTAAAAATGTACAATTAGCAAAAGATAAACTAGACAACTAGACTTCCTAAAATTTAAGTATTTATACTCATCAAAAGAGTTCTCCATTAAGAGTGAAAACAACCTGCAGACTGGGCAAAAAATGTTGGCAACAACGTATTCAACAGTGGTCCATTCTATAAAAATTCTAAGACCTCAACAACAAAAAGATATATAATCCAGTTTAAAAATGAGCAAAGAACAAGAGTGGACATTTCACAAAAGAAGACATTCAGGCAACCAACAAATACATGGAGAGATACTCACAATCATTAGCTGTTAAGAAGAAACATGTATATCAAAGCTACAAAAAGATAACCATTTCATATCAACAATAATGATACTTACTTCTAAAAACAAAACAAATGCTGGTGAGGTTGTAAGGAGACTGGAGTGATCATTCATTGTTGGAGGGAATATAAAGTGGATCAGCCATTAGGGAAAGCAATATGGTGCTTCCTCCAAAAGCTAGAAGTAGTAGTACCATATGATCCAGGAATCCCACCCCTAGGTAGATTTTCTAGAGAAATAAGATCCATGAAATGAATAGTCATGGCACACCTGTGTTCATTGCTGCATAAGTAGCAAAAAGATAGAAATAAATGCCCATCATTGGACGCATGAGTAAATAAATTGTGGTACATATATCATTAATGAATAATGATCAATCTATGAAACATTTTACAGTATGAATGAACCTGTAGGGCATAATGTTGAGCAAAATAAGTCACAAAGGACAAATATTGTATGACAATATTATTGTAAAAATGTAAGAAAAGTTTTGCACATAGAAAGAAACATTCTTTGGGTTACCAGGGATGAAAGGTAGAGAAGGAAAAACACTAACTAGATCATTGTTTACTGTTGTTAAGTGCCATCTAGTCAATCCTGACTCATAGTGACTCTGTCTAGGGTTTCTGAGGAGCAGCTAGTGGATTTGAACCACCAACCTTGTGGTTCAAACTAGACAATAGACACATGCTAACTTTGATGAAGGGAAAGACAATACACAATATGGGAGAAGTCAGCATAATATAAGCCGAAGCAAACAAAGACTCTGAAATGTACGCAGGAGAAAAAAGTAATGTAGTAAATACTGTTTATATATATAATCCAACAACAATGGTAATAACAAACAATAATGAATGAGTGGATGTATTTACAGTTGTGTGAGCTCATCAATACTGGGAGGGCATAGGGGAATGCACCTCTGTGCATATATAGGGTCATCAGCATATATTCTTACATATATATATACACATGCTGCAAATATATCCATGTATAATAATAGGGCACAGAGTCCTGGTGTGGTGTTGTGGGTTAATGCACTGGACTGTAATGTCATCTTGAACCACAAGGTCCGCGGTTCAAGCTCACCAGCTGCTCCTTGGAAACCCTATACAGGGTCGCTATGGGTTGGATCCGAGTCCATGGCACTTAACAACAACAACATAATAGAGCACACAGAAGGCACAGTCATGAAAATCTCTTGGACATTAACGGTACACCTTCTGGGACTGAGATGCTGGGCGTGTGGGATAGGGACCATATTCTCAGGACACCTGGGATAATTGGCATAACATAGTCCATATAGGTAGGGTTCTGCATCTGACTTTGGTATGTGGCAACTGGGGTCTTGAAAGCTTGTAAACAACCCTATAAGTTATAAACATTGACTTCTTTATGACAAAAGCATAGAAGTGTTAAGGAAATAATTAGTCCAAAGAAGAACTAAAGGGTGCCCAACTCCTTAGATTGGGATCACACTGGAAGGTACCAGGCAGAGTGGGAGAAACAGTAGAACAAAATTCAGATTCATAGAAAGGACCAGACTTAACCTATCTGATGGAGACTGTTGGAACCCTGAGACAGTGGTCCTTAGTTACCTTTCTGTGTGAGAACTGAAGCCACTCCCAGAGATCACCGTTTAGTCACATAAATGACAGGACTATAAAGTGAACACTAACGTCCAGGGGGCACATGCTACTCAGAACAATCACTATGTGAGACCTAAAGGGCAAATTGTGCTCCAAAGCAAAGATGCGAAGGCAGGGACACTGGACAAATGGAAATAGTGACACAGTGTGCAGATTGCGACCAAGTCACAGAATAATCTGTGGATAAATTTCTGAATGGGAAACTTAGTTGCTTTGTAATTTTTCACAATATTAACAATGAAAAATGAAAAATTGTTTGCTCTCTCTGTTTTTCCTCTAGTGTTTGCTTTCTTGGTATTTATTAAGATTCAGAATTGAGATGTGAAAATAAACTGGTTGTTAAGTTTGTTAACTGGTAGTTAAAGGTTAAAAGATACAGAGGTGTGGAGATAAACAGTTGTGATAAGTGATACTCTTACTGGCTGGTACACTTGCTAAAGGGTCTGTATTCTTTGTGGTGTGGCGCTATAGGGTCAAGCACTGGACCATGAACCACAAAGATGGCACTTCAAGCCCAACGGCTGCTTCTCAGAAACCCTATAAAGAGTCACTATGAGTTGGCATCTAACAACTATTATTCTTTAAGATTTTCATGTTAATACTCTAAAATTGGAAACCCTATACAGGGTCACTTTGGGTTGGAATTGACTCGACAGCACTTAACAGTAACAACCACAACACTGTGTAAAATTAGCTCTGTAAATTTACAAAAAGTTGGCTCT
This sequence comes from Chrysochloris asiatica, assembly GCF_000296735.1. Classification (NCBI taxonomy): domain Eukaryota; kingdom Metazoa; phylum Chordata; class Mammalia; order Afrosoricida; family Chrysochloridae; genus Chrysochloris; species Chrysochloris asiatica. The sequence continues at coordinate 3,078,035 of NW_006408776.1, forward strand.
AGAAACACTGGGAAGAATTTATGTTGTCTAAATTGCAGTAGGATTCCTGGTGTGGTGCTGTGGGCTAATGCGTCAGACTGCAGAGTCGTTTGAACTGCAACGTTGGTGGTTCAAGCTCAAGCTCCTTGGTTGGAAACCCTATACATGGTCATTATGGATTGGAATCAACTTGACGGCATTTAACAACAACACATTACAATAATCAATATGTACAGTTTGCACTGTTCTTTCGTTCAGCTAAGTGATTGTTTAGCAAAAGATAGTGGGAAGCATTGGAAAATAATCACTGACCTTTGTATGTTAGCCAGTGAAATGTATCTCCCTTTGGATTTTTTTTTCAGACATACGTTACATACTCAAAATATGCTCTGGTAAAATTTACAAGATAGCTAGCTATGTGTTTTAGATAGTTGGTTTCTAAACTTCCATATTGCAATGGTAACTTACCTTGAGTGACAGGAGGGAGTTTTTCATGTCTTAGAAAATGGCAGGTATTTTTCAGGATCCTTTAGGCTAGAATTGATTTAAGAAAGATAAAACAGGCTATAACTAAGGAGCTCTGGTAGCGTAGTGGTTACAAATCGGGCTGTGAACCATAAGGTCAGCGGTTTGAAACTACCAGCCGCTCCGCGGGAGAAAGATAAGGCTTTCTACTCCTGTAAAGATTTACACCCTCGGAAACCCTGTTACAGGGTCGCTACGGGTCGGAACCGACTCGATGGCACTTAACAACAACAACAATAACTAAGAAGGAAAAAAATCAGTGAAAAGTATGAAACACACAAGCAAAAATTTGAACTACAACGTACGTGTATCTTAATACCTAATTATTGGAAGATTTTAAGCCCAAAATACAAGATTAAAAATATATATATTGTTACTAGGAACCGATGCCACTGCACACAATAACGAGGGTTTCAGTTTATACCTACACAGGTTTTTTTCCAAACAAAGTTTGATTAAAACATGCCTCTAGAAACCTCCTTTCATAAAATAAGGCGTTTCAATGACTCTTGCATACATCGCAGTAGTTTTGCAATGACCCAAGTATTATGTAGTGGCAGAGCTAGTGGAGCACAGTAAGCATGTTGCTATTGTTGTTAAGTGTTGTGGAGTCAGTTTCAACTCCTAGTGACCCTGTATAGGGTTTCCAAAAGGCTAAGTTGTTTACGGAAACAGAAAGCCTCACCTTTCTCCTGAGGAACAGCTAGCTGGTGGGCTCAAGCCACTGACATTGTGGTTTCCAGTTCAGTGCTTATTCTAAAGAACCGTCACATTCCCACAGTAAGCAAAGCTATATTCTGATTTTGGTTTATGATATTGAAATACCAACTTTAAGTTACTTTAACAAGTCTTTTGATAGGTGAGTAATGAGTCTTTGAAAGTAAAAATAAATGTTAATACCATTAAGCATTATTTGCCATTAAGCGTGTCTTCTCTAGAAAAAACAAAAACTATGTATGTGTGTGTGACTATGTGGTCTCTGTGTGTACATATATGCATGTATGTATTTGGATCTCTCTGTCAGTTAAGGATCTGTCAGGAAATCCTTCAACTGTGAACTACCTTTTGAGAATAATTCCCCTTACAATTCTGTCTGCTCAGAGTGTAGTTGAAGTAAAAGGAATTCCCCATGTCTCTTTCTTAAGACCTATTTTCTTAGTATGATTAAGGGAATTTTTCTCTTCGTTATAGTAATATATTCAGTAGACTTTTACAGATAATATCTGTAGAAACAATTTTAAAAATAAAACTTTCTAGAGAAAAATTTAACAGTATCTACTTGTTTTTAGATCGACTTACCTGTTAAGCACTTAGCTAACACAAAGGTTGGTAGTTTCAGTCTACCCAGAGGCACTTCAGAAGGGAAGCCTGACAATCTATGTCTGAACACCAATCACAGCCATTGAAAACCCAACCCTGTGGAACACAGTTCTGCTCTGAAACACATGGGGTCTCCATGAACTGAAGCTGGTTCAATGGCAAGTGGTTTGGTTCTATTGATCTGTTGTTTTTCTTTGACTCAACCATATCATCCCTACTAATCTGGCAAATATAGTTGCCTAATGTCCAAAGATATATTTTCAAGAAAATTTATTATGCCATCAAGCACTAGAAGCAAACGAAATTGTATCAGTAGACTACTGGTTAAATTCTGTCATTGTATTGGACTGCTGTGTTGCCATTCAGAGGAAAATGAGGACACCCCGTATATACTGACTGAGATACATTAGTAAGTGGCAAGAGAGAAAGTGCATGATCCTATTAGTGTTTTTAAACAGACATACACACATTTGTGGAGCCCTGATGTGACTCTGTTGGTTAATGAGCTGGACTGCACAGTTGGTTTGAACCGCAAAGTCAGTGGTGCTAGCTCACTAGTCTTGGAAACCCTAGACAGGGTCATTGTGGGTCAGAACCGACTTAACAGCAATTAACAACAACAACAAATAATACACATTTGTGTAGAGGAGTCTTGTGGTGCTGTAGGATAAGCACTGAGTCTCAATCAAGGTCGGTTTGAACCACAAGGTCAGTGGTTCAAACTAACCAGTTGTTGCTTGGAAACCCTATACAGGTCCCTATGAGTGAGAAATGACTCGATTCTTCACAACAACATATAGGTACTATAGATTTATGTTCAGTGTGCATGTTCGGTGTGTGTTTGTGTGTGTGGGTGAGTGTGTCCTACAAATGAGTAGAATAAGGCATATAAGCTGTTTAGTATCATGCTTACCTAGTGCACCAAAGTGATTCATTCATTTTTCTATTATTACCTTGGAGAGGGGGTGGAAAAATGAAAAATAGGTAACTGTTACTTATTTTATATATATTGTCTTGCCTGAATTTTGAAAAATAAAAATTTATTACTTTTACAAGAAAATAGAAAGTAAGCATTTACTCTTGGGGAAAGATCTGAAAAAGCATATTCACACTGAAGTATTGACATGAGACTTCATATGGAAACTGAGACATTTCTCATATGGGAAAGTAGTAAGTCAGGGATTCTTCTAGGACAAGTAGGTGTTCTTAATGGTTATAAATGCTGTTCAGGAAGTATTTGGTTATTTGTTCTTACATTGACATTTATAAAGGAACTTCAGAAGATTTGTGGGAAAATGCCATTCTTTTTCAATTCCATTTTCTACAGTTTTTGAAGCTTGTCATATATCCATCCTTTTGTTTGTATGTTTGTAGAAAAACTCCATTATCTTTTGTGTGTTGTTTTATTGTTTTATTGTGAATTATGTTATAGTTTATATGGGAGGACGTTAGCTTTACATTCATCCTATCGGATATTGTTTCATTGCCATGGTTACAATCCCATCAATGCATCATCAACTAACAAAAGCGTATACCCTGCAAGCCTGCCCCCTAGTCATCAGCACACAGCCCCTCTCCCTCTCTGGTTCTAAAGTCCCCAGCTGCTCCATCTCTCCACGTCATCGCCCCTGCCTCCATCTCTGGCATCACTCCATCTGTGGATAGGGTCCCACTCTCCACTCTTCTCCCTTGATGGTCCCAGGGACCTCTGCTCCTAGACTGCAAAGTCAATCACTCTCCTCCTTTTGCTACAAAACATCTACCTTTACATTTCCAACCCTCACAATCAGTCCTGATAACAGTTATTCACTATTGTATCACAAGAGACCTATCCCCATCTCCTTTCATCAGCTCTGCCCAGACAAATTAGATACTACTCAGTGGAGATTCTACCTTGCTCCACACCCTCTGGATCTAGGTTCCCTCTTGAACGCTTGTAAGCCAGTCACTTCTTGCCTTTCTCCCCCCCACCCCCCATTTTGGGTAGCAAATGTCCAAGTTGCCCATCCCTGTCTACTCTGTGTATGGAGGGGATAGGAATGATCCTTGCTATAAGGATTTGTTCCCTCTTTTGAGCTACTGTATCCATAGGTGTAGGTCAAGTTCATCAAATTGTATCAGATTATTCTTTTTTTCCACTTCTTCCTTCTTCTAGTTGAGCTCCAATCATCCAGTCATTGAAGCCAGGTCAAGTGGGTATTATCTGCAAGTATGGGTGTTCTTATGCATATGCCCTCTCTTCTTATCAGCTGGACACTTCATTCTCCACTCTAGTCTTCTGTGGCTATGTCACTGACTCTGGGCCCAAGAATCCCCAGGTCTTGCCACACTGCTGGCCAACCAGGTCTTCACCACAGTTCACAGGAGTCAACTGAACGTTGTAGGGCTTAGTTTGCAGCTTCCATCCTTTTTAAAAAATGTATTTCCTCCTTCCAGTTCTCAGGTGTATATGTGTATTTATGTATGTTTGTGGGGTATGTGTGCATATCTGTCATTATTTAGGTGGTTATCTTCTGGCAGGAATGTTGGGGAAGGTCAGGAAGTAATAGACAAAATTAACTAGAAGACATTATTATTTAGCTATCTTAAACGGGATAGCTTCCCTTACCTCCCCCCTCTCCTCTGTCCTTTTTTTTTTTTTTTTACTTAAAAATCATCCTACAAATAGGTGAAAAGGGTATTCCAGTGACCACACCCAATGTGGTACTAAACAGAGTTACTGAATAATTGATCCTATTAAAGTGATCTTTACAAGGACTGAAGGAAAGCATTAATGATACAAAACTATTTGTTTTAGAGGATTCTGTTGTCAATTATTACTCATAGTTCTAAGAGCTATAAATGTCATTCAGAATAATTACATGTATTTGTAATACTGATATTAAATTTCCTTGAACTTAATGAAAAATTATGGGAAAGGTATTCATTTGAAAACTTCAGTGTCAATTATTTTTTCATTATGACTTGTGGTTATTTTTCAGAATAACCTGTAGAAATTTGGCAAAATTAGTTGATTCTTTCTAAAGTCAGTGCAAGTTTAGAGAGATCAGTATGATGTACATAATCTTAATGGACAACTTGAAAAGATTTTTTTGTGGAAAATTGATAATGTAATGCTATTTTATTAGGAAGGATAGTGCTGTTTCTCCCTTAAATTGTACTGCTTTAAAGGCATTCTAGAGGCATAGTAGGATAAGCACTGGACTGCTAACTGCAGGTCGGCACTTCAAACCCACTAGCCACTTCTCAAGAGAAAGTTGCAGCTTTCTGCTCCCATAAAGATTTCTAGCCTTGGAAGCCCTCTACAGGGTGTCTGTGAGTTGAGATCAACTCAATGGCACCTAACAACAACAACAAAGATTTTTTAAGTCCTAATTCTACATAGGCAGCATTATATATAATAAAATCATAAGTGTTGGAGAGATATTTAATGCAATGTTTAAGATTACAGAATTCAAAATTAGACCATTAGAGTTCAAATCCTGGCCTTCCAGTTCCTAATTGTATAATCTTGGGCAAATTACTTATCTATTTTATTTATGCCTTGATTTCCACATTTGCAAAAACGTAAGTAGTTAGTAAGGAATCTGTAGGTGGCTCAAAGGTTAAGCCTGGGCAGCTACCCAGAGGTGCCTGGGAAGAAAGTCTGGTCATCTATATCTGGAATACCACAGCCATTGTAAACCTATGGAGTATAGTTCTTGTTCTTCTCTGAAACACATGGGGTCACTATGAGTCAGAATCAACTGGACAGAGCAGTTGGTTTGGTTTTATGCAGATACTAAGTTCTCAGTAAGTGTAGCTATTATTATTTGCTATTTTGACTGTATTGTTGTTGTTAATTGCCGTCGAGTTGATTCCGACCCGTAGCAACCCTGTATAGGGTTTCCAAGGAGCAGCTGGTGAGCTTGAACCACCAACCTTGCAGTCAAATGGCTTTGCAGTCTGGCGCATTAACCCACAGCACCACACCATATAGTGTCTAGTAAACACATTGTCAAATACATTAGTTGTTTACATTTTTTATCTAAAATTTAAAAGTTTTTGAATTAGCATGTGTTTTAAGTCCCTTTTTTTTTTTTTTTTTTCATTTTTATTTCTCTGAAGTAGAAAAACTGGATTTTACATTAGCTGGTTTTAATTATTTGTTTCTTGCTTGCATTACAGTTACAAATTATAATACTGTGGTAGAAACAAATTCAGATTCAGATGATGAGGACAAACTCCATATTGTGGAAGAAGAAAGTGTTACCGATGCAGCAGACTGTGACAGTGGTGTGCCAGAAGATGGTCTACCTACAGATCAGACAGTATTACCAGGGAGCAACGAAAGAGAAGGAAATGCTAAGCACTGCTGGGAAGATGATGGTAAGTTTGGCTTTTATTGTAATAGCCAGTTGTTTTGATTTTTAAAAAATGGAAGTGAATTCAAAAGATAAATTAGGTGAATACTTTGAAATCAATAGTAGCTTTTTTTTCTCTTTTTATTGTGAATTGAGTGAAAGTTTACATGGCAAATCATTAGTTACAAATTTAACAAATCATATTTTGTTTCATTGTAATGATTACAGTCTCCTCTATGTGTTACCATTTACCAGTATTTACCTAGTCCCCCTTTTCTTTTTTTTAGTTTTTACTGTGAATTGAGTGATAGTTTATATAGGAGAATATTGGTTTTACATTCATCATTTCTATTGCAATGATTACAATCTCCTCCGTGCATTATCCTTCAACAATATTTGCTTCTATTCCCCATGTTTTATTTTTTGTTGTTGCTGTTTTGGGGGGTTGGGATGTACATAAAAAATCCTAAGGATATATAATCATTTAAATAACCAAAGAGTACATTCTGCAAGCCTGCCTCTTGGCCACCAGCCCACAGCCTTTCTCTTTCCATGAGTCTAGTGTCCTCTGCTGCTCTCTCTCTCCATGTCATCGTCTCTGCCTCCATCTCTGTTGTCACTGCTTCTTTGGAAAGGGTCCCACATTCTACTCGTACTCTTCTTGAATAGTAATATTTTAAAAAATAATCTATGGATATCTTTCTCCTTTCTAAAAAGTAAATTATGAAGCAGAATAATGAAGTTTTTGTGACCTTTTTTAAAATGCTTATAAAATATGAATTTTAATGGTCTTTTCTAGCCAAGGTCTTTTATTTTTCTATATATTGTTGATATAATTTGACACATTTTGCTTGATATTGAATCCCCAGTAAAGATCCTCAAGTTCTATTTTGGTACACTAAAACTATAATTCAGTATGCAAAAATCCCAAACACAGATAAATCACAGAAGTTTTTAAAATGTTTTTTAAGCCTTTTTATATTGGCATGACTATGTAGGGTTAGCACTTGACTGTGGACCACAAGATCGGCAGTTCAAACCTACCAGCTTTTCCTTGGAAAACGTATACAGGGTCACTGTGGGTCAGAACCGCCTCAACAGCACTTAACAAAATATACAGAACCTTGTTTAAGTAATGTTTGCTCTGAATTTGCTTTTCTCTTTCATTTGTTTAACATTTTAACTCAAGTAAAATTTTTGCTTTTACTCATAAAGCATGGTTTAGTGGATGGGGCAGTGAAAGGCAGGAGACCCTCTACTTACTGCTCTTTCAGCAAATGAAACACTGAGTAGTATATTGCTTCTCTCATTTTTCAAATTAAAAAAAATGGACAATAATCTTTTCTTTCAGATATGAAATTCTTTCTTCTTTTCCAATGAAACTAATTAAATTATTTAGACTGTCTTGCTAGGATTTAAGCAATAGCCCTGTCAGAATAGAGGAGTGCGGTGAACTACAAGCAACTGCATACCATCCTCAGGAGTCAGCAAGCAAAGTTGTCTTAGTTGGGTGATAGAAAAATAGAGAACTGTCAATGAGAAATAGGGTCCCAAGCTATCTCCCACTGATGGTCAGTCAAAATTCATATTACTTGGTAGCCTTAGTTTGATGAATCATAAGCCATAGTTTGGTTTAAAATAGAACTTCTGGAACTCATAGACACCAGGCAAAAACAGATACACATCTGTTGAGAGAAAAATACCTTCATTCTAGCACTATAGAAGTCCCTCAAATGATTTATCAAGAAGGCAAAATTACTAAGATTTATAAGAAACAGAAAGAAGCAGAAACAAACCCACAAAAACTAATTACTAGAGTTTTCTGATAGAGATTTATAAAATGATAGAATAAAATATAACCAACCATTATTACTAAGATCCAAGTGAAACTTCTAAAAATAAAGCAAAATATAAATTCAGAAGATGGATTTAACAGCAAATTGAACACAACTAAGGAAAGAATGAATGGAAAGATAGGAAAAAAGTATACTGAATGCAAGTCAAAGAGACAGAGATGGAAGTGTGAAGGCCAAGATTAAGCTCCATAAAGGACAGAGTTCTGAGGTCCACTCATTCAGGAAAGGAGGAAACAGGGAAGCAGCAATATCTGAGGGGTTAATGGCCCTCATAGACTCAGAAAGCTCAAAAAATCTGAAGAAGGACAAAGTTTCAGAACACAGAAGACAAGGAGGAAATCTGTAAAAAACTGAAAAGAAAGTAGATTATGTCTGATGACAGGGCAGTTATTTTTGACAGCTGAATTCTTAGTCATAACAATGGAGGCCAGAAAATAATAGAATGATGTCTACCTGCACAGAATTTCATACTTAGCAAAATTGTCTTTTAAGACATAGTGTGAAATAAGGGAAAATTCAGGCAAATTTCAAATAACAAAAACACAAATCTGCTTTAATACACTTTAAGCATACTTTACAGGGTATATTTTATGCATAAAGAAAGAAATGCTTGGTTAAAGGTCTGAAGTGTAAGAAAAGCAACAAAAATGGCAAATTCATGTGTGAAAATAAAAATAGTACTTCCCATGCAAACAAATACTAAGCAAAATTACGCAGTGTAGCAAACTCAGACAATATAAAGTTTAAAGAGAAAAATACGCTTGATGCCATCGAGTGAGTACCAACTCATAGCAACCTTGTATAGGATTTCCTGGAGTAACTGGTGGGTTTGAATTGGAAACCTTGCAAATACTCAGACTCACTACAGATAATGTTGTTGTTAAGTACCATCAAGTCGATTCCGACCAATAGCAATCCTGTATAGGGTTTCCAAGGAGCAACTGTTGAGCTTGAACTACCAACCTTGTAGTTCAAACAACTTTGCAGTCTGAGGCATTAGCCCACTGTGCCACACTAGGACTCCACTATCGATAATAGGACCACTTTATAATGATGAGAAATTCAGTTCACTAATCAGATATTATTCTAAATATCTTTTCAAAATCAAGACCTCAAAAAATATAGAGAAAAAATAAGCAATGTACGCAGATAATAAGATATCTACAGTCTTACTGAATTTTGTAAAAAATTAATGGGCATATTATTTAAAATGCCTCTTTTAGTCATTATTATACAAAACTGATGAGGATATGGATGTAAAAACATGCATAAGATACATAGATATATAAAAACAATGTACCCAGTACATAGACTGTTGATTTTGTTTGTTTGAACAATTATATAATTCACTGTTACAAGTTAACAGTGACACACACCCTTCCCACAGCCCATCCCAAACCCTTCACTGGGATGAGTCTGTATCTTTATGCATGAAGATTTGAATATGCTTCCGTAATTTTTCTTCTGTTTAGATATCAGAGCTTCTCTCAGGTTGTGGTTCACCCAGAACCATTGTAGCTCGCCAGGACCATTATAGTGCAGGGGGAGTTGGAATGCTTCATAGCTTACCTGGGGGCTGTTGTAGTTCACCCAGGGCCATCATAGCTCTCCAGGGCCATAGCTCACAGGGTCATAGCACACCCAGGGCCTTAACTCACCCGGGGTCGTAGCTCACCTGGATCATAGTTCGCGTGGCTCCATAGCTCACCCAGGGCCATAGCTTTCTGTCGACTGTAGCGTTTAAATCATCTCAGGAACAGAAAGCCTTATCTTTCTCCTTGCAGAGCGACTGGCAGGCTGGCTCTCATTTCTTTGTTGTAGAAAGTGTGTGCAGTGTGTTTGCCCAGTCCACCATCTTGCCTGAAGGCTCCAAGTTGTTTGATTTTTTAAAGGAAAAAGATAAGAATATAGGTAGATAAAATTAAGATAAACTCATACACATAGTGAATTAAAAGTAAATTCAAACACATAGTGAATGAAAAGTAACTCTTGTGTTGTGTGCACACTATTTAAATAGTAATACTTGACTAAGTCATAAGGTAATTAAATACCCAAGTCACCAGATATTTGTAATTAAATCCTACATTTTTTTTGTTTTTCGAGCCATCAAGTGAATTCTGACTCACAGTAACCTTGTATAGGGTTTCTGAGGAGCAGCTGGTGGGTTTGAACCACCGATCTTGTCATTCACAGTCTAGTGCTTATCTTACAACGAAGTACCACAAGTCTAAATCCTACAGTGTTGTTGTTATTAAGTGCTGTCAAGTATGTTCTGACTCATAGCATATTATATAGCATTTCCAAGGAGCTACTGGTGAGTGTGAACCACCTACAGTGCGATTCAAACCAACCTTGTGGTCCACAACTATTTTCATCTGAATCACCATTGTTCAACATGGGCTTAAATTTATTATTATTATTATTATTATTACTCTTTATTGTGAATTGAGTGAAGATTTACAGACAAGATCAGTTTTACATTCAGCAAATCATACACTGTGTTTCATCTCAATGGTTTCAGTCCCCTTTGTTAAACAACAGTGATCGCGCTTCCTCCTGGTGACTCCTGTTTCCATCTCACCTTTCCTTCCATTCCCACCTTGGTCCTTAGGTAGGTTCATGGCTGCCCCTTTGATTCTGAATGATTGATTTCCATCATTCATGTGAGCAGACCCCTGTCTACCTATGTACAGCTTGGCTGAAAGTTGGACCACCAGGATGAGTCCTTTCCAGACCTGAAGGGTGGTCAAGGGCCATAGTTTCTCCTTTTGACCAGTAAGCCAGGTCTTTTTGTTTGTTTATCTTTAATAATTTTGAGGGTTTTTTTTTTTTTTTTCACATATTCTGCTGCTCTCTCTGGAGCCTTCTAATGTGATTGATCCCTTCGGAACAGTTTATAGTGGTAGCTGGTCACCATCTAGTTCTTTGGTCTCAAGAGTTGTGGAGACTGTTTTCGCATGTTCCTTTAGTCTGTTGGGCTAATTGATTACAAGCATTCTCAGTTCTCATCACTTTTTATTCCTCTGCACATTGAGAGACCAATAACTGTACCTTCGTTGACCAATCATGAGCTTTTAAGATCCCAGGTGCTACTCACCAAAGTGGGATGTAGAACATTGACTTTGTGGGCTATATATTATGCCAGATGACCATGGTGTCCCCTGAGACTATGGCCCTGGGCCCCCAGGCTCCCAGGTAAGCCTCACTTGGTCTGGTTAGTGCCCACTCACTTGCCTCAGGTGTAGTCTGACTCTCACCAACCCAGAACAAAAGGCCAAATTGCTTTCTACACTTCTCAGTGGCCCTCAGTCATATATTTAAATGAAAACTTTTGTAATGGGACTTGAAATCCAAAGAAATAACTTCATGGCTTATGAAGATGAACCTTGTGGCTGAATTTGAAAAATAAGTCTCTGAAACTGGAGATAGTGCCCAGATTTGGGGTTCAAATCAAATATGATGTAAGTTGTTCTCAATATGGGACTCCCCTTTTAGAAGGGTTCATTAGTGTACTCACTCATGTTCAATTTTAAAAACATAATTAGATTTTTAAATATAATGTTTCTTAACAAATAATAAAGAGCAAAGGGAAGCATATTGTAGCATGATATCAGTGCAGCTTACGAAGCACACACATTATATGGGGAGGACCATCCCCAGATCTCTGGCTCTTCTTCCATCCCTTAACCTTTTGATAGAATGACTAGTGTCTAGCCCCAAAGAATTCTGGCAAGATCTTTATACTTCTTTTGGTCTGCTTCCACATTGTAAGGGCATGCTTACGTCTCATCATTTCAGAGCCTTGCATTTTGGGGGCAAGGGTAAATCATGATCATTCTGCCTTTCATTCAGATTTTACTCTTCAGATCTGGTTTGGATTTTGAGAGACTTGCCTCTTTTCTAGGAAAATGAAGGCATGGGAAGGTTGACACAAGAAATGAACATTTAGTTTCAATCCCAACTCACATACTGACTAAAAAAATAATACTGAGCGTGCTTGTCCAGGGCTAGTGATTTTTGTTCTCCCATTCTTATAATGGCTCTGTGCAGCACACATTAGCTCCATTTCTCAAGTCAGAAAACTGAGGTTCAGAAAGGTGAACTGTCTCACCCCGGTGACACATTAAATAAATGGGAATGCTAAGATTCAAATCCTAGATAATTTGACACTAGATGATGCTATTGTTTTCCTTTTTCTTATAGGTCCAACAGGACACTTGCACACGTGCACAAACATAGATGCACACACATTACCACAGACCCCCTACACGGAGTACATATATGGAAGAGTAGTGTCATCATAGCATCAGTGCCCCATGCATATTATTTTTGTGTGGTTTTCTGCTAATACTCTTCTCCACTTCATGACCCTCCTTCTAACTGGTTTGTTTTGTTTTTAAGTTTTTATTGTGACTTGAGTGATAGTTTGCATGGGAAAACATCAATATTACACTCATCGTTTCATTGTACTAATTACAATCTCCTCTGTGCATCATCATTCAACAGTGTTTGCTTCTATTCCCTCTGTTGTTTGTTTTGTTTTTGGGGGGCAGTTAATGTGCACAAAAACGCTCAAGAATAGATAATCATTTCAACAACCCAAAGGCACATTTTGCAAGCCTGCCTCCTGGCCACCAGCACAAAGCCTTTCTCTTTCCAAGACTCTAGAGTCCTCAGCTGCTCTCTCTCTCTATGTCTTCATCTGTGTCCCCATCTTTGGTGTTGCTCCTTCTCTAGATAGGGTATCATCTTCTGCTCCTAAGTGATTTTTGTTCTCTAATTGTTCATTTTACTTTGGTTTTCTATGTTTATGCTTGCTTCTTATATAGGCAGTCCCTGGGTTACGGAACCTCTAAAGTACAGACAGCTCCTATTTGCCCTTTAATGTTGTGTACACTTGCCCTCATTTTGAAATAATGGAACCAACCCTGACTCACAATAAATGCTTTATCACAATCACCTTCACTTGCTACACACGCAGTTTTTAAATCCTTAGAAAGGCCTTGAGCCTTTCCCTGGACTAAAGTAAGACTAAATAAGAACCATATGAACTTTTCTGACTGACCTACAGATTGTTAAAGACAGGAATAGACCTCACTCTTTTGCTATGGGCTCCCTGTATTTGTATGTTAATTTTTCATTTCTGCAGTGAAAAATTAAGAGCCTACTATCCTGTATTTCCATAGGCCAGGCATGTGCCTTCATTATATTATAAGCATCCTGGTAGCAGTCGTATAGCATACTTTTTTAAAATTAAGGTAACATATGTGGCTTTGTACGATACACACTTGACCGCAAGGTCGGTTTGAACTGCAAGGTCAGTGGTTCAAATTCACCAAGCACTCCTCAGAAACCCTATACAGGGTCAACATGAGTCAGAACCAACTTGACAACACTTAACAACAACAATATTCACATAATCAGGGGGTCTTTATTCTGTCTACCAGAACTACCTCTGCAACAAAAATTTACTGAAATTCACAGTCTACTAGTTAGTATTAATAGCTAGTACTGAGTTTTTACTGAGCACTTTCCATGAGCCAAGGAATGTTCTAAACCATGTTTTACATATATGAGTTCATATAATACTCTTAAAACCATAATGAGGCACAAGAGACATTAGGTAGCTTCCCATAGTGTCATTGCTACTAAGTGTGATCCAGGATGGGTACCCCAGCAGTCTGGGTATAGCAGCTCTGTCATTAACTGTAGGTCACACAGATGAGTCAGGCTATTGACATTCTGTTGAACTAATTAGTGGGAAAAATTCTTAGCAAGTCCTACGTGTAAGGTGTTTATTTGCTCTTGCATTTTTAGGTAAATTATTTTTTCCCCTTGCCAGCTCAGAGAGAAAAGGAACAATAATGGAAATAATATGAATGATTAAAAGTACATGTTATTTATTTGGATAGTCTTGTTTGAATGTTACTCCTAGGTAGCGTAGTGGCGTAGTGGTTACGAATCGGGCTGCGAACTGCAAGGTCAGCACTTTGAAACTACCAGCTGTTCCATGGGAGAAAGATGAGGCTTTCTGCTCCTGTAAAGATTTACAGCCTAAGAAACCCTGTTACAGAACCAACTCCACAGCACATAACCATCACCACCAATTGCATTCAGAATATATGTCACAGTTTTTTAAAATGGGTTCTTTTAGAACAACTTAAGTTAAAAAAACTCATCATTAGATTATATCTTAAAGTGGCCTGGCACACACCTGTCTTAGCACTAGTGATAGTGCCATAGCTATGTGTCTGCCTCTCCCTTTGACTGTGTTCTTTGAGATTGGGAGTGAAGTCATTTCAGTTGTGTATTTCAGCACTAGCAGAATTTCTGGCACATGATAGGCTCTCAGATAATGAGGAGGTGAGTGGATGAATGGATTAGTTAATTATTCATATGGCTATCAACCCACGTAATGTGCATTATTAAAATTCAGTGAGTTCATTTGAGGCCAAAATATTTCAAAGAGATGTAAAAATCCTGCATGAAAAAAGATAACTTTTAGGAATCTCAACACAATTAGTGTATCATTCTGGAATTCAAAAATGGTCATTACTTGAACATTGGTATAGGTTACGTCTTTGGCTAAATACACACATGCTCATACAGTCTTTACAACTGTCTTTTTCGGTAAGGTCCTAGTTTTGTTAAGATGTAGAAACTCAAGATTCGAGGTAATTCACCCAGGAACCTTGAGACTCTTAGCCTAGACTAAATTGACTCTAATGTCTTCCATCTAGTCCACTGCCTGTTTATTCCTTTTCCCAAAATGAAAGAAGTATTACAGGACTTCCAGGTTTTATTTTTCTATTACTTTACAAATTAATTAAAAGACATTATTATTCATTATCATGAATTAATTTCTGAAGTAACTGAGAGCAAAACATCAAAGTTGGTTTAAAATTTTAAACACTTTTAATTTTTCCCGTTTCCTGCATATAGATAATAAGTAGAAAATTTCCAAATGGCTACTTATATAGCACTCTAAACTAGAAAATAAATTTCATTTTCTTACTTAAGATATCAGGTTTCTCTTTTTTATTATTTACACACAGTAAAGTGGACTTTTTGTTATTGTTAATGTCTGAAGGTAAGTCAAATGGTATTGCTACAAAATCATGTGCCATTGAGTTGGTTCTGACTAATAGCAACCCTGTGTAGGGTTTCTAAAGCTTTACATCTTTGTGGGAGTAGAAAGCCTCTTCATTCTCCTGTAGGGCAGCATTTGGTCTCAAACCCAGACCTTGTGGTTCACAGTCCAGTGCTTACCATATGGAGTTTAAAATATACATGATTGTCTAATTAAAATGTTATTATAGCTATAAAAAAAAAAGTTATACTGTTGTAATGGTAAGGTTTCTGTTCAGTTCTCCATGGAAGACAAAAGTGCATATGTGTAGATAGATAGATGTTGTTGTTATGTGCCATGGAGTCGGTTCTGACTCATAGTGACCCTGTACAAAGTTTTGAGACTATAATCTTTACGGGAGTAGAAAGCCTCATCTTTCTCCCGCAGAACAGCTGGTAGTATCGAACTGCTGACCTTGTGGTTCTCAGCCCAATTCGTAACTACTACACTAGCAGATAGATAGATAGATAGATAGATAGATAGATAGATAGATAGATAGATAGATAGATAGATAGGATAGAGTTAAAGATACAGATATATGTCATCCTTTTGTTTTTCTGCCAATTTCCATGATTATGATGTGGAATGGGTATATGAGATTATAAAAGTAGCTTGTTTTATAGATCAAAATCACTTCACTATATACCCTTTAGATAAATGAATTTTTGAAACCATGCTTTGTTACATTAAAGAGCACGGATGGTTTTCTTCACTTGCGGAACACTTACAGACTCATCTTACCTGCCAGGCATACTGTGACATCATGGTTTGAAGCTTTTCAATTATATTTTCATAGCTATGGGTCGGGGTTCAAAAGGTTGTGATGAATTTTTAGCAGGTATACAGGGTTGCTATGAGTCGGAACTGACTCAACGGCACTTAACATTTTAATAAAATAGTCAGCTGATGCTTGGAAATACTAACAGGGGAAAACCCATAGCGACCCTGAACAGGGTTTCCAAGGCTGTAAATCTTTACGGGAGCATATCGCCTCATCTTTCTCCCGCAGAGCAGCTGGTAGTTTCGAACTGCTGACCTTGTGGTTCGCAACCTGATTCATAACCACTACACTACCAGAGCTCCATA
>NW_006408776.1:3094422-3102703 GCF_000296735.1 Chrysochloris asiatica
GAACAGCTGGTAGTTTCGAACTGCTGATCTTGCAGTTTGCAGCCTGATTCGTAACCACTACGCTACCAGAGCTCCTTTGTGTTATATATATATATATATATGGCATACTGTTCCAAATTTTTAAGCTTAAATCAATTTTTTCTTTATATTATCCCATTTGTTGTTAGGTGCCATGGAGTCAGTTCCAACTCAAAGTGAACCCTGTACAGGGTTTCTGAGGCTATAAATCTTAATGGGAACAGAAAGCCTCATGTTTCCCCGTGGAACAGCTAGTAGTTTCGAACTGCTGACCCTGCAGTTCGCAGCTTGATTTGTAACCACTACGTTACCAGAGCCCATAGATACCATAGATAATAAAAATGAAAGGTAGAAGAAATCCGTGTGCGTCCATTTATCACACATCAAAAGTGGCAGCTTTGACATTCGGGAAGGACTCAAATAATTTCCTTTTTTTTTGTATTTAATATCTTTAATTATGTAACGATTTGTTCATTCACATCTCCTAGAGAACATTTCACCCACTGCTCTGCTTGGCAGCCAGTCTCTTATCTCTCTCTTCAGCAACGGTAAGGCGGATACCTTTTCCTCGGGGAAGAGAAATCCATGGTGTATTGCCCTTGCCAGTAACGAAAATGTTGGAAAGTCGGGTGGCAAAGCTGTTGCCATTGGCATCTTTCACATGAACCACATCAAAAGAGCCAGGATGTCTCTCTCTGTTAGTGATCACACCAATTCTTCCCAAGTTGGCACCTCCAGTCACCATACACAGGTTACCAGTATCAAACTTGATGAAATCAGTAATCTTTCCGGTCTCCAAATCAATCTGAATGGTATCATTCACCTTGATGAGGGGATCAGGGTAGCGTATGGTACGAGCATCATGGGTCACCAGATGGGGGATTCCTTTTGTGCCCACAAAGATCTTTCTTACTTTGCACAACTTGTACTCGCCTCCTCGGGTGTAATACAATGAACAGCAAATCGACCCTTGGTGTCATAGACCAGACGGAAATGTTCTCCGGTTTTGTCAATGCTGATAACATCCATAAAACCAGCAGGATATGTTATATCAGTTCGGACTTTGCCATCAATCTTAATGAACCACTGCATACAGATCTTTTTAACTTCATCTCCTGTCAGGGCATACAGGGCATACTTAAGTCTGTTCCTTAAGAAAATAATCAGTGGGAGGCAATCTCTCAGTTTGTGGGGGCCAGTGGATGGGCGTGGAGCAAACACACCAGTCAGTTTGTCCAGCATCCAATGCTTGGGGGCAGCCACACGCTTAAGATGTTTCTTGGGACCACGAGCCATGGTGGCGCTGAGCAGGAAAGAGAACGAGCTTCTTCCGGTGTCCCCAGATAATAGTCTCAAATAATTTCTTTTTAAATGTTTGAGTGTAGAGCAACAAAAGGAACTCTAAAGGGACACAAATCAGGGATGTAGGGTAGATAGGGTATGATTTCCCAATGAAATTCTTCTAGGGCAGTCCGTGCTACCGTCTAAGAATGAGCAGGTGTACTGTTATGATGGAAACAATGCATTGACACAACTATCTTGGCAACCTAATGAGACTAAGACAAGTGTATTAGTGAGGGAATTTTTGTGCAGCCATTCATTGATCATAGAGACACATTGCCGATAGTTTGGGATAAACCCATGTGTATATGAACTAGAACTCTAGTAGCTATACTTTTTTACTTACCCTCATATGGTCTTAACATACATATACATACACATATATACACACACATTCATATGTACCTATCAACATATCCCTGTAACCAGCAGCACATCACCAAAGAACTCCCTCATGCTACTCCTACCATCTTCCTCCTACCAGAATTCCTGGCCACCGTCATCTGTTTGTTCTTTATCATTATGGTTTTATCCTTTTGAGAGAGTTATATAAATGTATTCATACAGTATGAAACAGTTTATGTCTGGCCTCTATCATAATGCCTGTGAGATTCATCCAAGTTGTTGCATGTGACAAAAGTTTGTACCTTTTTATTAATGAGTAGTATTCCATTAAGAAACTCTGGTTGTTGTTGTTAAATGCCATTGAGTCAGTTCCGACCCATAGCACCCTGTACAGGGGTTCCAAGGCTGTAAATTTTTCGGGAGCAGAAAGCCTCATCTTTCTCCCACAGAACAGCAGGTAGTTTTGAACTGCTGACCTTAAGATTCACAGCCCGTTTCTCTGGTAGCGCAGTGGTTTTGAGTCTGGCCACCACCAGTATTCCATTGTTGGGGTATTGTTGTTGTTGTTAAGCACTGTGGAGTCAGTTCTGACTCATAGAAACCCTACATAAGCTTTCCTAAGGTAGCTGGTGGGGTTTGAACTGCCAACCTTGTGGTTGTATGTATGTGCATAAACTGGTATTTATCCTACAGCACCACAAGTTTATTTCTCCACTGACCCATTGAAGAACATTTGGGTTGTTTCCAGTTTATGCACATTTTTAATAAAGCTACTATAAACATTAGCATTCTTTTTTTTATGAACATAAATATTCATTTTTATAAAGGAAATACCTAGGAGGAGGACTGTTGAGACATATGGTCATATGGTAAGTGTATGTTAACATTATGAAAAATTATTAAAAGAAAGAAAAAAAACTGGCCATAGTGTTTTCCAGAGTGGCTGTGTTACTTTTTGCATTCTCACCAGTAACGTAAGAGAAATTTCATTTTTCCTCATCATTTACGTACTTTAAGCGCCATCATATCAGTTCCAACTCACAGCAACCCTGTATAGGGTTTCTGAGGTGAGGCCGGAAGGTTTGAACTGCCAGCCTTGCAGTTAGCAGTCTAGTGCTTATCCTACAGTGCCAAGCCACAACTCCACATCCTTTCCAGCATTATACTTTTTATTTTTGAAAACTTTTTTTGTGAATTAAATGAAGGTTTACAGAGCAGATCATCAGTTTTACATTCCACAGATCACACACTTAGTCTCCTCTCCATGATTGCCATCCCCGCAGTGTGACGTCACTTCTCTCACTTCTTCTGGTGTTGCTGCAGCCACTCTGATAAGTGTGTAGTGATATCATGGCTTTCATTTGCATTTCCCTAGTGGCTAATAAAGCCGCATGTCTTTTCATATGCTTATTTGCAATTTGTATATCCTTTGGGGAAATACCTCTGTTTCAAGTCTCTTGTACATTTTCTAATTAGGTTATTTGTTTAATTATTAGCAAGTTTCAGGAAGTTGTTTGTATTTGATTTGTACATATTTTCTTTCAGCTTGCAGCTGTCCTTTTAATCTCTTACCCAACGCTTTGACAGAACAAAACTTTTAATTTTAGATGAAGTCCAGTTGACCAGTTTTTCTTCTTATGGATCATGCTTTTAGTGCTATATCTAGGAACTTTTTTGTCTAACCTCAATTCATTAGGATTTTATCCTCTGATTTCTTCACTTTTGCTTAGATCTTTGACCCCCTTTGATCCAACTTGTATAAAGTGTGAGGTTCATTTTGGGGGGATATGGATGTTTAATTTTTCCAGCAACATTTATTGAAAAGTCTATCTTTTCTCTACTAAATGTCTTTGCATCTTTAATAAAAGTTAATTGTGCAGATATGTTTCAGAACACTATTCGGTTCCATAGTTCTATGTTGTCTTTCTCTTTGCCAATATCATACAGATTTGATTACTGTAGCTTTATGCTGCTGCAAATAAAAGAGGAAGACCCCCAGCAAGATGGAGTGGCAAAGTGGTAGCATCAATGGGCTCAATTGTAGCAATGATTGTGAGGTTGGCCCAGGACCTGCCAGTGCTCAGTTCTGTTGTGCATAGGGTCGCTATGAATCAGTACTAAGTAGCATCTAACAATAACAGCAATGCTGTTGTTGTTGTTAAATGTCATCAAGGTTGGTTCTGATTCAAAATGACCCTGTTTAGGGTTTCTGAGATGCAGCTAATGAGTTTGAATAACTGACCTTGCAGCTCAAACTGACCTTGCAATCCAGTACTTTATTCTATAGCACCACACCAGGACTCAGTAGCTTTATAATAAAGTCTAAAAATTGATGATATGATTCCTTCAACTTTATTTTTTCATTTCAGAATAGTTTTTCTCTTTCTTCATACATTTTAGAATAATCTTATGTGTGTGTGTGTGTATGTATATATATATATACATATATGTATATATATATGTATTTTTTTAAGTGTGTTAGATCTATAGACTAACTTTGGATAAACTAATGTATTTATTGGAGTCCCTGGGAAATGCAAACAGTTAATGTACTTGGCTGCTAACCACAGGGTTGGGAGTTCAAGTTCATTCGGAGATATCTTGGAAGAACTGAAAATTCAGGATGGCAACTGGTTTTAATATTTTTATTATGTTGAGTCTTCCAATCCATGAACATGGTATGCCTCTTCACTTACTTAGATCTTCTTTGATTTCTTACATCAATATTTTTAGTTTCAGGATACAGGTCATGTACATGTTTTGTTATATTTATACCTACTTTTTGTTTTAGTGGAAAGCACTATGGTGAGTATTACTTTAAAATTTGGTTTCTAGTTGTCCTTCGCTAGGATATAGCAATGTAATTGATTTTGTGTGTGTTGATCTTATATCCTGTGGACTTACTAAACTAACTTAGCATAAATTATAGGAAATTTTTGTAGATTTTATTGTAATTCTCTTTGTAAAAAATCCTGTCTTCTGCAATGGGGACAGTTTTACTTCTTCCTTTCAATTTGTATGTTTTGAAATTTATTTTAATGACATAGCAAGATGCCAAATAGAAGTAGTGTTAGTTATAGGATAATGTACACACTTAGACAAGGAAAATCAGTTAAAACAATGATTTAAATTTACATACCAGCTACTAAAGCCAATGATGATAAAGTTGAGTTCTACCAACTGCTTCAGTCTGAAATACAAGTCCACGAGAGCCAAAATATGAACTTGATTACATCCCAGTTGAATCTAGAGATTGTCTCAGGAACAGATCTTGTGAATTACACACTAATGACTAAAGACCAGAAGAGTTGTGGAACGACATCAAGAACATCATGTAGGAAGAAAGCAAAAGGTCATTAAAAAGACAAGAGAGAAGGAAAAGGCCAAATGGATGTCAGAAGAGACTGAAACTTGCTCTCCTGCATGGAGATGCTAAAGCAAATGGAAGAAATGAGGATGTGAAAGAGCTGAATAGAAGATTGCAAAGGAAAGCTCAAGAAGACAAAGGCAGATATTACAATAAAATGTGCAAAGACTGGAATTAGAAAACCAAAAGGCAAGAGCCCATTCAGCATTTCTTAGGTGAGGGAACCGAAGAAAGAATTCAAGCCTTGACTTGCAATATTGAAGAATTCTATGGGCAAAATACTAAATGATACAGATAACATCAAAAGAAAATGGAAGGAATATACACTCACTGGACCAAAAAGAAATGGTCAACATTCAACCATTTCAAGAGGTAGTATATATGATCAAGAGCTAATGATATGGAAGAAATTGATATAATACAAATTTAAATCTTTCAACAAACAAATGTGGCACTGGAGGCACTCACTTTATCATTGCCAAGAAATTTGGAAGACAGCTGCCTCGCCAACTGATTGGAAATTATCTGACAATATCTTAAATGTAGCATGCAAGTAAAATTTTTCTAAAGATAATTCAAAAAAGGAAACTACCACAGGTTCAAGCTGGATTCCGATGAGGACATTGAAGAAGGATATCATTACTGATATCAGTGGATCTTGGCTGAATACAGAGATAACTAGAAAGATGTTTGCCTGGGCATTATTGGTTGTACAAAGGCTTTCAATTATGTGCATCATGACAAATTATGGATAACATTGCCAAAAAATGAGTATTCGGGAACACTTAATTGTTCTAGTGAGGAACCTGTACATACACAAAGAGGCAGTTGTTCAAACAGAACAGGGAACAGGAATGTTTTAAAATTAAGAAAGATGTGTGACATGTATTCTTTCACCTTACTTATTCAATGTGTATATTAGGTAACTAATTCACGAAGTTAGATTATATGAAGAAAAATGTGTTATCAGATTTGGATGAAGACTCATTAACATGGTGCAATATGCAGAACCTTGCTCACTGAAAGTGAAGAAGATTTACAGTACTTACTGATGAAGATCAAACACCACACTTCCTTTGGTATGTATGGGTTGTACCTCAATGTAAAGAGAAAAAAAAAAAAAAAACATCTCCACTGGACCAATCAACAACATTTTTATCAACGGAGAAAAGATTGAAGTTGTCAAGGACTTCATTCTTTTTGGATCAACTGTCAACACTCGCGGAAGCAGCAGTCAGGGAATCAAACAACTTATTTCATTAGGCAAATCTGCACAAGACCTTTCTAAAGTGTTGAAGAGCAAAGATGTCAGATTGAAGACTAAGGTGCACCTGATCCAAGCCATGGTATTTTCAATAACCTCATATGCATGCGAAAGATGGACAGTAAATAAGAAAGACCGTAGAAGAACTGATGCATTTGAGTTATGGTGCTGGAGGAAAATATTGAAAGTGCCATGGGCTGCCAAAAGAACAAACAGATCTGTGTTGGAAGAAGTGCAGTCAGAGTGCTCCTTGGAGGCCAAGATGGCCAAACTTCGTCTCTCATACTTGGGCCATATTGTCAGGAGGGACCAGTCGCTGGAGAAAGATATCATGTTTGGTAAGGTGGAAGATCAAAGAAAAAGAGGAAGACCCCCAACAAGATGGATTGGCCAAGTGGCAGCATCGATGGACTCAAACATGGCAACAGTAGTGAGGTTGACCCTGGATCGGGCAGTGTTTCGTTCTGCTGTGCATAAGGACGCTATAAGTCGGTACTGACTCAATAGCACCTAACAACAACAGCAAACAGCATGATGTTTCTGAGATTGTCCATCATTATGGGAGCATACATCTGTCATCACAGAAATGCTGATGGTTTTTGAATTGCCAACCCTTTTGTTAGCAGCCCAACCCAGAGTTCACAGTGCCACCAGGACTTTATATATATATATATTTTATATATATATATATTTCTCTCTCTCTCTATATATATATATATAGTATGTATTTCTATATATGTGTATATTTTTGTATGTATTTCAGAACCGAATCGATGGCACTTAACAACATATGATCTTTATAAATCCTGTAAGGTCACTAAGTCTCAAAATCAACTTGACCATACAAAAGAACACCTGTGAATTTTAGTTCTAAAATTTCCTTTTAGTTATTATTTGTATCATACATTTTCTAGGGATTGGCAGAGACTTTATCTTTCCATTGTTTTTAAGAATGACCAGCTTTCGATCATCTTTGTGGAGTCACTTCCTGGGGCTCCTCCCTTTTCATAATATCTCCAGTGGTTTCCAATGACTGATGGCTGCCCTGTCAGCTCTATACTGTGTTTACCTCATTCTTCAACACAAAACGAATAACTGGAAAAAGAAAATCATCATAAGGGAATTTTGTGCTACCTTCTTGAGACCACAGATGCCCTAATTGGAGAAGAAAGTCCACCTTCCATGTTAGGCATCTGCAGGTCCCTGTCTCCATGTTTTTACCGTGGCTCACTCTACCTTGGAATGATCTGGGTCAGAAAGGAATGGAGGGGTAAATGGTGTGTTTCTCCCTTTTCCAAGCCTTACACGCCACTTTTCTGAAGGGTTTCCCAGTGCTCTCTCTGCTAGTCCCAGTGTCTGCTTCCAGGACTCCAGACAATCTTGAATCCCAGGCAAGGGCTGTCAGACGAACAAAATGAACCCACTGCCATCGAGTTGCTCCTGACTCAGAATGATCTTATGAAGGGTTTCTGCAACTGTAAATCTTCACAGTAGCAGACAGCCTCATCTTCCTCTTGTGGAGGAGCTGCTGGGATGGAACATGGACCTGGACCCACAGGGTCACCAGAGCTCCGTTAGGGATGGTGGTGGTTATGTACTGTGGAGTTGGTTCCAACTCATAGCCACCCTGTACAGGGTTTCCGAGGCTGTAAATCTTGATGGGAACGGAATGCCTCATCTTTCTTCTACAGAACAGCTGGTAATTTTGAACTGCTGACCTTGAGGGTTAGCCGCCTGATTCGTAACCACTATGCTACCAGAGATCCTTCCTTTAGGGCTTTTGTTGTTGTTGTTAGGTGTCATCGCATCGGTGCCGACTCATAGCAACCTTATGCACAGCAGAATGAAACACTGCCCAGTCCTGGGCCAACCTCACTACTGTTGCCATGCTTGAGTCCATCGATGCTGCCACTTGGCCAATCCATCTCATTGGGGGTCTTCCTCTT
>NW_006408776.1:3108138-3115914 GCF_000296735.1 Chrysochloris asiatica
TGGCCAGGTGGCATCATTGATGGACTCAAGTGTGGCAGCGGTAGTGAGGTTGGCCCAGGATCGGACATTGTTTCATTCTGCTGTGCATGGGGTTGCTATGAGTTGGTTCCGACTCGATGGCACCTGACAACAACAACAACAACAACTGTGTAATACATGAAGGAGCTCTGGTTGCGTAGTGGTTACGAATCAGGCTGTGAACCTCAAGGTCAGCAGTTCGAAACTACCAGCTTTTCCACGAGAGAAAGACGAGGCTCTTTGCTCCCATAAAGATTTACAACCTCAGAAACCCTGTACAGGGTTGCTATGAGTCGGAACCGACTCCAAGGCACATAACAACAACAACAACAACTGTAATCCATGAGGGAGACTATTCCTTAAAAAATATTCAGAACAGCCCCTATACCAGTATTCCCTCACGTTAATGCAGGGATGAGGGCCCTGGTCTAGTTGAACCACAAGGTTGGTGGTTCAGACTCACCAGCTGCTCCCTATACAGAGTGG
Source organism: Chrysochloris asiatica (assembly GCF_000296735.1). NCBI lineage: Eukaryota > Metazoa > Chordata > Mammalia > Afrosoricida > Chrysochloridae > Chrysochloris > Chrysochloris asiatica. The sequence continues at coordinate 3,108,643 of NW_006408776.1, forward strand.
CTATGAGTTGAACTGACTCGACGACACTTAACACCAGTTCCGGGATGAATCCAGAAGCAACCTATTCCTGAACAGAACTTTTTACAGAGAAAAATATGTCCCAGTTACTCCCATTTCCAGTAGGAAATATCATTTCAGCAGTTCACTAAACTTCTGACCTAATAATCAAGGAAATAATGGAGGCTTCCAGTTTTTAAGTTGTAGGTCTGGGGCCAAATACTGAAGCACATGCCAACTAAGAAGTCTAGATTTCATCGTAAGCAGTGAGGAAGGAATGAAGGAACCAACCAGTCATTCACTTAATTGGAAGCACATACTTTGTCATTCATGATAATAGTAACTGTAAGTAGAAAAATTGGGGCTGTCCAAAATGTGACTTTAACCTTTACTAGCAATGCCATCTTCGATTTTAGTGTCTTAGGCTGCTTTGATTTTCATTTGATGAGAAATCATTTGTTGTTGTTAAGTGCCATCAAGTCAATTCTGACCCATAGTGACCCTGTTTCAAAGGGGCAGCTGGTGAGCTTGAACTACCAACCTGGCAGTTCCAACGACTTTGCAGTCTCAGGCATTAGCCCACAGCTCCACAGCAGAACTCCTGTGATAAGGTATACAGTAATAAGTCACTATATTACCATCACAGAAATACCCAGTTGGCCTGCTAATTTATTATTTTAGTGTAAGTAGGTGAATTGAAGAGAGAAGAAAATCCCAAGACTGTAAGAGATTTGTAGACCCTTGACGAACACTGTTTACCTTAGAATACTTTAAACACTTGATCAGGGATTTAAAAGTTGCATTTTGCTGGTGGCAAGAATAAAATACGGATTTTTCAGTCGATGCTAATCTCTTCATTTTATACTTTAGATTGTTTTTATGTTTATTTTAAAACGTGTATGTGTGTTTTAACAGTTCTTATAGTGATAATCTTTAAGTACTGATGTAAAAACTAATAAGTAAAGAAAATCTGTTGAAGAATTCCACTTTGTATTCTGAGAAACTGAAGGGAATACATTCTTGAACTTAGAGTAGACTTCAGTTGATTAGTGTTGTGTTTCTCAATTCACCAGTCAAACTTAGAAGAAATCGAAATCAAGGTTTGTGACTGACATATTTAATGGGATTTGATTGGGATGCAGATAACTACACTCTGTTTTCGTGTGACTTTATAAGTATTCTGATTGTAATTATGTTCCATGCTCTGCTACTAGTTGGAAAAGAGCAGCTTTTAAATCCCCTTAATGTCTTTCATTTATGCACATGCTATTAATAAACGACTATAATAAAGGAATGTACCTGAATATATAAAGCTTATTTTCTGCTTGGCAAAAATAATATTTTTTAAATTTATGAAACAAAGTATTTAGTCTGAGCACCATTTATATCTGAGTGGCACTGTATTGCACAGGATTTTCAGTTTCTGATTTTTTGTTTTTTTTTCTGAAGTCTATTGCCAGGTCTTTCTTTTGCGGAATCTCTGGGTCAACTTCAACTGACAATTTATAGTTAGCATCTGTAAAAACTGCAGCAGCAGCCATTCCTCCTACAGCCCTGTGTACTACTCAGTTACGTTCGATAATTTGTTGCAATGGCCACACGGATGTCAGACGCCATCCTAACAGTTACAGGGTTTATTAGAGAGGTTAGCAGGATACACATCAAAAAATGCTCAGGGCACAGTTGTTCCAGTCAGCTGCTGATAAATGTCCACCGGACACACCACGCCACCATACGCCTCAGACTGAAGGCACTCAACTCTAGCTCACTAGGTCAGCACATCTAGCTCCTCCGACCAAGTTCCTGGAGGCACCCCAGTCTCCAAGCAAGATTCCTGCCCAGTCACTTGCTTCATGGGCTGGGAAGTGCACTGCTCTCCGTCTTACTCTGGCTCTTGGTTGTCCTACTGCTCCTGTTCCTCTGCCCCTCCTTCAGTGTCACAGCTCTCTGTCCCTGGGTCCAGGAGCTTCAATGTGCAGGGATCTCAGGGTCCAAAGGACACACTCCACTCCTGACCCCATGGTAATAAGATCTCCCCTCCTGCTAATGAGATGGTTCATTTTATACCTATGCTAGACTTCCAAGTTTATACGATTATAGTGGTCGCCGCTCCCATCCACAGCTGAATCCTGTCATTCTATCAGTGTCTTCCTCCCACCTTCTCTTACCCAGACCCTGCAGGGTGGGTGGGAATTACTGATGATGGCTAGAAGAACTGTTAGTGTAACTTGGTTAGCATAGGGTTTACAGTTCAATACCCTCAGCTGCTCTAAAGGAGAAGGATGAAGCTTTCTGTGCTCAAAAAGATTTATAGCCTCAGAACACTTAAACAGCATTGCTATGAGTTGGAATTGACTCAGTGGCAGTGAATGAGTGAGTACTAGCCACATGGACTCAACTGTTCTTTATGAAATTTATCGGTAGCCTGCTATCATGAAGGTGGCAGGGGCAAAGAATAGACATCTAAAACTTTTTAGCAGTATCATTAGTATTTTTAATAGTTTGAATAATTAATAGCGTGAAAGAAAGCATGTAGTACTTTATAGGTTTACTATGGACACCATGAAATTCAGTCTAATATTCATTCTAGTACACTCGTTAAACATAGGATATAGTGAAAAATAGAGCCATGCCAACCTGCATTCAAATTCTACTTCTGTCACCCAATAGCTGTGTGTCCTTGGGCAAGTTATATAACCTCGCTAAGCCTCCAGTTTTGTCTTTGGTGTTATAACTTAAAAACAGGTTGTTTTGAAGGTTAAACTTTTAAAGCATCTAGCATACTGCCTAGAATATAAAAACGTGTGGAGGAAAAGAAATGGAAAAAGAATCTGTTACCTGTAAGTCAAGTGCCTCTCCTAAAAAATAAAATAGTAGGACTCATGAAATTCCAAAATCATGCATAAATCTGTACTGATTTTGCTTCTCTAAAATGGTGGCCCTGTAGATTAAGCATTGTGCTGCTAATCCCAAGGTTGGCAGTTCAAACCCACCAGTTGCTCCACAGGAGAAAGATGAAACTGTGTGTCTCCAGAAAGATTAGTCTCAGAAACCCTATGTAGGGTTGCTGTGAGTCAGAAGCAACTCAGTGGCAGTTAAGATACATTTTTTATTAAGTGTGGTGAAACTGTTTTACTTTCAAGGACACATTACCATATTTATAAGGGGGGGAAATTCAAGTGAAATAGGTATGTCCTGAAAGTTTCATTTTCAGAATTCTCGCATTTTGTTCTGTTTTGCATGGGGTTGCTATGAGTCAGAACTGACTCGATAGTACCTAAGATTCTAACCCTGGTGATTAGAATGTCTGTGGTACATGGATTAATTTTAATCCCTGTGTGTTTCCCAGCAGGAAAGGAAGGACGTGAAAGCCTGGGGCCTGAAGCTCAGGCAGCGGAGGCTGGATGTGCAGGTAGGCCCTCCTGCTATTTTCTTTCCTATGACAGTCTTCGAGCACCATCTTTTATGGCACTGGCTTTTGTTTTGTGAGTCAGTTTAGTCGATTCTCCCACTTTTATCTTTCCCTCCTTAAATTTTTAAGTATCTGGTTATAGGGGGTTAAAAGTTTGTACAGCTAGGTGGTACGACAGACTTTCATTCTATAAGGATGTCAAATATAATTTACAGATAGTATAAAGTAATTATACATGTTACCATTTTGAGTCTCATTATTAGTTATCAGGGTTTACATTGCCCACAGGACACAAATCAGAAGAAGGAAGAATAAGCGAATAGTAAAAGTTATCTGTAAATCAGATGAGAATCATGAATATGAAGGGGCTTCACAAAAGTTCATGGGAAAATTCCATTATCTTTTCATTCCATTTATCCACAAACTGTTTGAAGCCCTCTAGTATTGATAGGAAAGGAGCTCTGGTAGCATGGTGGTTACTAGTCAACCTGCTAACCTCAGTTTGAAATGACCAACGGTACCACGGGAGAAAGATGAGGCTTTCTGCTCGCATAAAGATTTACAGCCTTGGAAACCCTGTACAGGGTCGCTATGAGTCGGAACCAACTCCATGGCACATAACCACTACCACCACCGTATTGACAGTAGTCCTGGTGAGGTGCTGTAGCTCAGGTTGAACCTCAAGACCAAGGGGTTCAGACTCAACAGCTGTTTCTCAGAAACCCTATACAGGGTTGCTATGAGTTACAACCAACTCAGTAGTACTTAACAACAGCAACAAGTATTGATAAGTGGATGAGCACGTCAGGGCAAATAAGAGACTCAGAAACTTCACTTGTTATTTCTCTAATTAAATAAGACCAAAATGAAGTCAGATTTAAGAAACAGAGTAACTGAAACCTGAAATCCAAGTGTAATAAATGATGATACTTGATGCTTTCTGGTACCCATAAGTCAGCTATTATAATTATCAAGTGAATATTCAATCGTAAAATAACTATTTCTGTCATGTAACCCACTGCCATTCTAACTCATAAGGACCCCTATAGGGCTTCTGACTCTTTACTTCCTGGTGTGGCGCTGTAGGATAAACACTCGACCACAAGGTCAGTGCTTCAACCTCACCAGCCGCTCCTTAGAAACCCTATACAGGGTCACTATGAGTCAGAAAGGAGTCCCGATGGAGTGCTGTGGGTTACTGCACTGGGCTGCAAGGTTGGTTTAACAGCAAGGTCGGCAGTTGAAGCTCACCAGTGACAACTCAGAAATCCTATCTGAAGTTGCTATGAGTCGGAACCTGCTCGATGATACTTTAACAACAACAACAAATCTTTACAAGAACAGAAAGCCTCATCTGCCTCATCTCCCCCTTGGAGCAGCTGGTGGGTTTGAACTGCTAACTGTGCAATTAGTACTTCATTGCTTATCATACAATGCCACCAGGGCTAATTTTAATCCATTTTTTTCCATGTTTGATTGAATTTTCACAGGTTATTTTTTCCTTTGGTTGACATTTTAGGAATATTACAGTAAACCTTTAAATTATTTTTTACTATGTAAGATGAGTGTAAGGAACTCTGGTAGCGTAGTGGTTACAAGTCGGGCTGCAAACCTCAAGGTCAGCAGTTTGAAACTACCAGCTGTTCCAGGGGAGAAAGATGAGGCATTCTGCTCCTGTAAAGATTTACAGCCTTGGAAACCCTATACAGGGTCGCTATGAGTCAGAACCGACTCCACGGCACACAGCCACCACCACCAAGATGAGTGTGGTTCACAGTGATGTGTCAAAATTAGATTGCCACATACACTATACACATTAGTATGCCTGTACTTGTCAGTTACCTCCATAAAACAAAGTGACTCTTACTGTTATCATTATCGATGCAGTCCACATTCACTAAATGATAATAGAGGATGTGGTACATTACCGAGCTTGCATCCCAAGTTGTTATATTCTGCCTTTAACTTGGTTGTGTAAGTATTTGTATGAATAATGTATTCAGGTATGCTCATTATCAAATATTTGTCATGCTAATCTACAGATTATATAAAACATTTAAGCTAGGCATTTGTTATTAGTACAAGTAGAAATTATTTAACTAGGAAAAATGCTATTTATTTCTCTTCTGTTCTTGTTAAGTGCCATCAAGTCGGTTCCAACTTCATAGCGGCCCTGAGAATTGGCTGGTCAGTTTGAACCACCAACCACTGTCTCAACTGACCTTGCAGTCCAGCGCATTATCTTGCAGTGCGATACCAGAATTCTAATAATAAATGTATAAATCATCAAAATTTAACATCAAGATACTGAAGATAGTTTGATCTACTAGGCAAATACTGTAAAAAAGACATTCATAGTTCTAAATTTACTATATTTTACCTCATAGTTTGCTTGCTCTTCAAAGTATAGAGTAATTCATATATTTCTTTTGGAAAAAGAAAATCTCATCTGGAAGGTAGAATAATATCATAGTGACCAAAGTTTCTGCTAAATTTAATCAAATCCCTCTCCTAACTCCAGAGATAATTCCTTCTGCTTCATTTTTCTGGAACAAGGGAGAGTTAGGAATCAGCAAATATTTTAATAGAGCCCCAATAAGTATGGCTTCAAGGAAAGAAAGATGAAGATTGGAAGTTAGATTGTGTTCTTCCTTTACATTTGTTATCGCCTTGACTTACCATGTGCTGACAAAGTAAATCGAAACTGTGGCAGATCCTTTCTATAGCTGACTTCCTTCCACAATTCATGCAGTTCTCAAAAGCGCTACAGGTCTCATTTTAGTATCCAGAGAGAAAATTCACCCCAAACCAGCTTTGTTCCTCTGAAAATCTCTTTTGTGATTTTATAGCTACTAATGTTAGCGTAGTGGTTACAAATCAGGCTGCGAACTGCAAGGTCAGCAGTTCAAAACTACCAGCTGCTCCGAGAGAGAAAGATGAGGCATTCTGCTCCCGTAAAGATTAACAGCCTCAGCAACCCTGCGCAGGGTCACTATGAGTTGGAACTGACTCCACGGCACAAGTTTCAAAAATGGATAACATAGAAAAAAACCAGAGGGGGAAACAATTGGCTACATTTTTAAATGTAGTTTTCTTATTAACTTTTATCCTTCTGTGCTTATTTCTTTGATTTGTGATTATAATCCTTTATAAATGTGATAATCTATCATGAAAAAGCTTGAAGTTTTTCATAGCATCATTATAAGATGTTTCTGTGCAGATATGCATTTTAATATAAGAAAGATGAGTAAGTTTATCAGTCTTGGTATCTGGGAATGCAAAAAGAAATACATTATAGCTTATAGCTATAAGGACTGAAGTATCTTATTTTAATAAATACACAAATGAAATGAAAGCTTTGTCATAGTTGGATACTCAATTCTTTGAGTGTCTTTAGAATTATATGCAAAACTTCAGTGATTTATTAATAAAACTATGATTAATGTCTTGCCAGCTGACAATTAAGTATTTCTTCACTTTTTCAAAAATGTTTGTTATAAAAATTAAAATAGCACAACATTTGCCACTGTAACACTTTTCATGTATACAATTAAATTCAACCAATTACAACAGCCTTGTGCAGCTATCACTGGTGTCCATTGCCAAATATTTTCATCTCCATAAACAAAAATTCTATTTTAATTAAACAGAAACCCCCCCCCCTCCCTTTTGCCAGGTACAGTACTAGACACATTATAGTAATTTAATCCTCCCAGAAATTCTAAATAGTATAGTATGTAAACACTAAAGCCAGTGATGATTAAATAGAAGAATTCTCCAAAAATAGAAGAGTTTTCCCAACTTCTTCAATCTGAAATTGATCAAACATGCAAACAAGATGTATTGATCATTTATTGGTGATT
>NW_006408776.1:3116014-3118395 GCF_000296735.1 Chrysochloris asiatica
TGGGCCAACCTCACTACTGTTGCCATGCTTGAGTCCATCGATGCTGCCACTTGGCCAATCCATCTCATTGGGGGTCTTCCTCTTTTTCTCTGACCTTAGCAAACATGATATCCTTCTCCAGTGACTGGTCCCTCCTGACAATATGTCTGAAGTATGAGAGATGAAGTTTGGCCATCTTGGCCTCTTAGGAGCACTCTGGCTGCACTTCTTCCGACGAGAGTTAAAATAAATAAAGGTGGGGGGTGGTACAACACATTCAGTGGTACTTAGGATTTTTGCCATATCCTCTTCTCTATGCTGCCTGCTATCAGTTAACATTTCAGTTTTCAAATACCTGTGTATATATTCTCTCCAGGTTCTGTTAATCACATTGCCGGGGATCTACTGTGTTTTGTGATTGCTCCATATTAACCAGATCCACCCTCTGAGTTAACAGGAATTCCTGGAAATTGTAAATTACAACTGTGGCTTTACTGGACAGTCAACACCACAAATATTTGCGTATACATGTAGAAACTGGAGACTATAAGGGGGGAACTGGAAATTCTGAAAAACTACACAGCAAAACATTTTATCTCTATTCAGGTTTGAATGCTTAAATTTGAATTTGAAAATCTATTGGCATTGCTTTTTCCTTCATCAGGGACAGGAGCGGGAAAATAGCCGAGAAGAGGCTTAGGGAAGACTTAAAAGAATGAGAGACGTGTGACTTGACCTTTAAAGAATTAGATTAGTAGAATTTATTCAGATATAATTGGTAAAGGCATTCTAGACAGAGGCAACAACTTCAGAAAATGTATACAGGTGTAAATTCCACAGCATCTGTAGGTGTATTTGGTAGTTGATGTTGTTAAGTGGCGGTGGTGGTAGTTATGGGCCGTGCTGTCAGTTCCGACCACAGCGACCCTGTATAGGGTTTCTGAGGCTCTAAAGCCTCATCTTTCTCCCACGGAACCTTGAGGTTAGCAGTCTGAGTCATAACCACCATGCTACCAGAGCTCCTCATATTTGGTCAAGGAGGAGACAAAACCAGGAAAGGAAAATCTGATTCAGTTAGTTACTTAACTAACTAAGCCTTATTAGTGATTACTATGAAATATTCCCGCAAGCAAATTGGAAATGTTTAATTAGTATGAAGTCTAAAAATGTAGGTTTTAGAATTTAAAACCAAACCCACTTCCATCGAATAGATTCCAACTCTTAGTGACCCTGTGTAGGGATTCTGAGGCTGTAAATCTTCGTGAGAGCATAAAGGTTCCTTTTTTGCCCTGTGAGCACTAGAACTCCTTAGTATTTAGAACATACGTATATAGCCGATCCTAGCCTTTGAACTGTTCTTTCCTATAGTTGCTGATAGTAAACTCTTGTGTATATATATTCTATAATTCAAATGCACTGCATTTGCAATCCTTGTTTTTGTTTACTTGCTAGGCATTCTGTCTTACGACTAACATTAACAAGAGTGATCTCTATATAAATTAGTGATATTTGCCTTGACTTTTTTTCTTGATTAAACTTAGTTATGTTGAGATAATTGATTCACAAATAATACTTTACAAATAGTACTGCAACCCTAAATAATAAAGAGGTCCCCATGTGCCTTTACCTAGTTTTTCCAATTGGTAACATCTTACAAAACTGGTGACTCAATCATAACCAGGATATCTGCATTGATGTAGTCGAAGTAAAGAACATTTCCATCTCAAAAATCCCTGCTACACTTTTATACACCCACCTCCTTTTTACTCCCTCCTGCCACATCCCTAACCCCTGACAACCACTAATCTGTTCTCCATTTTGATAATTTTATTTCAGGAGCATTCTAAAAAAGAAACCATACAATATGTACACTTTTGGGTTGGCTTTTTATCACTTATCGAATTTCCTAGAGATTTATCTAAGTTACATGAATGTATCCCTTGTTTGTTCCTTTTGTTGTGGGGTAAGTAGTGTTCCTTAACTATTTGACCTGTTATTATTTTGTCTGAAGTCTTGTCTCTCAGGAGTCTTTATCATTTAGGGATTTACTCTGGAATTTCAACCAAAAGCAAAAGCCTTAGAATTCTAACGTTCCTTACTAATTGAATTTAGATTCATCAGTCATAATGTGTTGGTATTCCTAAATTCCATAGGAAATAAAAGTCTTACATATAAGTAGATTCTAATATTTACTCTTCTGCTGTAAAACGGCCACCACTCGTCTGTCTGTCATGCTGTGGTGGTTTGAGTTGCTGTGATTCTGAGGTGGTTTGAGTTGCTGTGATTCTGAGGACTATGCCACCATTGTTTTAAATAACCAACAGGGTCACCCATGGTGGACAGGTTTCAGATGAGCTACAAAACAAAGACAGACTAGGAAGAAAGAGTGACAAACTACTTCC